>NW_026775572.1:52131133-52736966 GCF_030987335.1 Cornus florida
CACAAATCAAATAAATAATTCTATCAAAGCATTCCACAAAACAAAACACCATATCAATTCAACAAATATAATCATGAAATATAATCTAATTAAAATATGAAAATTAATCTAAGCACCCAATTAAATAAAACAAATCATTTTAAAATAAAATAAATGCAATTAATTCTAATTAAATCAAATAGTTCATTTAAAAATAAAATAAAAGTAATTAATCTCAACTAATAAATCCTTTAAAATATCGGGGTATTACAGGTGGCATGAACCTTATGAATTGTTTCACATTAATGTGATAAATTTGTAAAACGTTAGGTCTATGCATGCTCATTCCCTACGGGTAATACAAGTTACTCACCCCTACTGAATGCAACTTGTTTCAGGTATAGGAAATCTATTTTTGAGATTCATGCTATGCCTTGGATGTTTTGTAGACTTAAAGTATTTAATTCATGCAATTGTTAACGTGAAATGCTATTTTTTTATTTAAAATGTCAAAACTTGTATATTTGGTTCTAAATATGTAATGAGCAAATAAGTACACCTTTTGAGATGTATGTAATGAGGCCATGGGCCAATTACTTTTATTTTATATTTTAAGTACTTTTATTTCCAAGTGATTTTATTGAAAAATAGAAAAATAACATGCTTTAACTTCACTACATTTGCATGGGCGATGGGAAGTGTGCTTTAGCACCTTCATAGGGTCTTTTGATTTATATATAAAGTGTGGCCAAGGGCCAAATGGTCTTTTTAAACCGTTTGACAATTTTAAGTTTCAATTTTTATTTTAAAAGTCCATTTTAGGCATTTTTGAGTTTTGATAGGTCAAATATTGCATCGGGCATTCATGGGGCCCACGGGTCATTCCCGCGCACTTAAAATCATTATTTACGTTTGCGTGCATAATCATTTTAGCACACAACATCATTTAAGGTCAAATGAACACTTGGTGCAAAGTTGTATTTTCATTATTTTTGACCTAAACGGATCTAGGAGTATTCTGGGCATTTCACATCGCAAATTTAATTTTTCGTTCGACATGGTTAGCTAGAAAACTTGATTTTAAGGGGGGTTTCTTATTTGTGTTTTTAAAAAAAAAAAAATTCGTTTAAGGGTCCAAAATGGCTCTTAGTTCTGGAAAAATCACCAAAATCAGCTACTATCAGTCAGCAGCCTTGGCCGCGCACATGGGTGCACGCGTGCGCGCATGGAGCACATGTGGGGTATGCGCGTGCATGGGGGCTTGCTCCCTTGGCCACGACGTCACCGATTTTATTTTTGGCTTTTTTCCTTCATTCGGATTTTGAATTAAGTGATTCTTGAGCCTAACTTTATTAATTTTGTCACCGTTTATCCAATGGTGTGCTCGATAGCACCCACATCTTTTTGGAAATTACCATTTTTCCCTTAGGGCTAAACTTTTTCCATTTTTCTATTTAAATTGCTTCTGCTTTGTTTTCCTTTTGTTTCCGTGGCTTCATGGGAAGTCATACTTATGTCTTAGGGATGATGTACATCTCTCTAGACTTTATTTTTGTGCAAAAAGACCATTTTGCCCTTGGGGGCTTACTTGGTCTATTTTTTATCGTTTCTTCCGCATTCGTTCTCGTTGAGTCCTATGGCCTCATGGAAGGTCACTTTGGCATCTTCAAGATGCAATGCATCTCTAAAGACTTGGTTTCTATTTTCACTTCCGCATTCGGATCCGTTATCGGGTCAAACTTCGATTCATTACAGGATGCACTGGCTTGAAAAACCAGGGCCATCATAAACAGCCCAAGTAGTGACTGGCTTGTTACCTAATGTGAGTCCGCTCTGTAATTGATCCTCCTGTTTGAGAATGTGTGTTCCTTAGGATGCTCGTACAAACCCAACACCTCAACTAAGTCGTCTCCGCCTGCACGTAGGACCGTAGCTCTGTCAAACTCATCGCTAGACACTGAGCATGGACCAGACCGGTACTCCTACGGGTATGATAAGTACGAGCCTCGACCAACCAAATAGACGTTGTACTTGTACCCTTCATTGCCGATAGGTGGGTCTATCGTTCGGCCAACCTAATGGCCAGAGCCGGGATCCGACAAGGAGCTTTACTTCCCACACATTGCAACCGACCTGTCCGAATGTAACCAACGTCGGGGAAGCATTTCGAACCAACAAGGGGGAACTAACTTTGCCCCCTCACAATCGCCTGTGTGAAATCCCTTGGGCACACTCAAGCCCACTCAGCACCCCGAGTCCGGGTGGAATACAAAGACTTTGGCACGCTTCCAATTCGACCATCCTGGGGCCGCAGAACACCGAATTAGGAAAAATAATACCATTTTAGACATGTAATGTAGAAATTTTGTTAACCTTGTCATCCATAATTCATGTTTCTCACTTTTAGCATCGAAATTCTTGTTATCATCATCTTCTTTTGTTATCTCTGAAGTTGTATTATTTGAAGCTTTTTTAGGTGTCTTTGTTGCGACAAAAACATAGCCAACTTTATCATCCTCAACTACAAGAGGCAGACCAACATAATTTTGCTTATAATCAATTGTTTGAGAATTATTGATTGCTTCTACAAAAATTAACAGTATTTTCTTTTGTATACTGTTGACAAATAGAATAATAATAATAATAATAATAATAATATATTCAATCTTATATTAAGGGGCACCATTCCCTTAAATTTATATTAACAAATAGTTTTATACCAAAAGGTGAAAGTAAGTGGGAATTTTATGCAATTCTCCCTTAAATATTTGATTCAATTCCTGTGCTTTAAATTAATTAAGGGAGACGATATTCACATTTTAATTTTCTAGACTTGTACTCCACTTGACTTTTTTTCTAAATGAAATGACGAGAAGGTCCCTAAACTCATTAATGCATCATCCCTCATTTTTTTAATATCATAACTACCATTTATATTATAATATTCAACTTTACCCAATTTTTTTTTTTTAATTTCTTTGCTCCTTAATTATTACTTTTTTATATTAGGTCATGTCAAAAGGGATAATTTATTCAACATAGACAACTTATTTTTTGGGTCTTGTGGAAAGAGAGAATTTATTCAACAAAGATAACTTTTTGTTGGGTCCTGTCAAAAACATAAGTTATTTAATTGAAATAACACCTTTTTTGGGTTTTTTTTTTGGTACTACAGTATGTATGTATGTATATATATTAGTCATGTTAAAAGAGATAATTTATTTAGTAGAGACAATTTTGTTCTTCTTCATTACTATTGTTAATTTTTTTTTAGATGACCCAGACCATTAAGTGAGAAAGAGAGGGGGGGGGGGGGGGGGGGGGGTTTTTTTTTTTTTTTGGGGGGGGTTTTTTTTTTTTTTTTTTTTGGTAATTTCAGGGGGCAATAGTAATATTTTAAGGGTATATAACTAAAAAATAACAATTTAGTAAGGTATACTACTAATAAATAAAAAAATCGGGGGGGAAGGGGGGGGGGGGGGGGGGCAATTAGCGTACATAGGTTCGGTCCTTAATAGAGATAACTCTTTTTTTTTTTTGGGATACTTTATTATATTTTATTTTTAAGTATTATCAAAAAGAAATAATTCATTCAACCATATCCAGAATCCTGTCAAATGAGATTGAAAATATTCAAGATTTGAGAGTGGGGGAGACCAACCATATCTAGACACTACAACAAATTTGGGTTCTTGCCATGATATACTTCGTGGCAAAAAATTTCGAATTTCGTGGCGAAAACCTTTTAGCATAAGAAATGACTTGTGGCTCGGTCGTGGGCACAGGTTCGTCACGGAATGTCAATAGCCATGACTAAAAAATTTTGTGGCAAATGGTGAACCTTTTTGCCACAAAATTGAACTCGTGGTAAAATACTTTCTATTGCCACAAACTATTTCGTGGCTAAATAACAATGTTTTGTGGCAATTAGCAATCCCGAGGTGGAAATTAATCGTGGCTAATTCAATCATTTTGCCGCGAAGATATTAGTTGTGGTAGAATATATATTTTTCCATGAAGTTTATTCGTGGCTATAAATTTAATCCATAAATATATGTCGTGGCAAATACAAAAAATAAGCCACAAAATTTATACATGGCAATAAAATTTTTAATTGCCACGATGGGCATTTGTGACAAACTTATAAATTTTTAACGTTAATATAAACAAAATAAATAATACCAAAAATAAAAATTTTCACGTAAAAATTATTATGCAATCAAATAAATGCTCTATAAAAAAGTATTTATGGAGTATAAGAGAAGAATAAGAGAAGAGATCAACAAAAAAAAAGTCAAACAACAACTGTTGAAGAGTTGCTTTGACATGAAGGCATCTCCTAGTCTTAAAGTCTTTTTTGGCATGGAGCCAGGTCGTTTTGTTTTAACAAAATCGAATCTCAGTCAGCTAGCATAAGTATGCTCTTGACCAGCTTAAACTCCTCTAGAAATGAAAAAGGCGGAAAGCAGAAGATGGAAAAATGCTTCAAAATTCACAAAATGATCCAAAACTAGTAGGAAGCTTGCTATATTTGACTCTATCTAGAGACCAACCATTGCTTATGCTGTAGTTCAATCAATTCATGTAGTCATATCAATTAAAAAAGTATTATTTACAACCTACACAGTAAAGCTTACCACGTAAAAAAAAAAAAAATGAGTCTCAGTATCTAAAATAGTTTCAACTCAAATTAGTCAGGATAAAAACAAGCTAGTATGCTAAATAAAATGTTTCAAAATTTTAGAAAAAATGAGGTATACAATCCTAAACAAATGGTAAGAAGTGACGATTATTTTTTAGGTTGATGATAGAACCAGAGGCAATGGTCAGGTAAGATGTGTGTCATATAAATCAAGCTGAAAAGGGAATCTCCGTATGCTTTTGGATTTTGGAGTCCAACCATAAAAAGTTAAAATCCAAAAATATGACCTCTCCCATGTGTTAAGGTTCTTAAATAAATAAATATATATATATATATATATATTACACGCACACATCACGCAAAGAAAACAAAATGAATTGTCAATCAACATATAGTTAGCCACAACTCATCACCCATGATTCATTAAATTGAAGTTTTTCAAATTGTTATTAACGTAAAATATATATAGATTGGCAACTATATGTTGATTGACAATTCATTTGTTTTCTTTGTGTAGACACTTAAAAATTGTGATCGTCTAATCACCATCGGATCAGTCAATGAATCGGTAAAAAAGTCAAATATTCCAATCAATTAAATTCTACAAACATGGGTCCCATCAATGGACACGTGTCAAAACCATAAAGGTGCAGACCTTTAAAGAAAATGGCGGTTTAATTCAAATTCAATTCAAATTTGAATTTGAATTGATTTCCGTATAAAAGGAAATAAATCCTTTATTTATGGAAAAATCACACAATATTGGGGAGTTTCCAAATTGAACAACCCACCCTTTGGCCTATAAATACAAGGTCACCCCTTCACATTTTGGACACACACAGAGAAAGAGACAAACAGAACATTGAAGCTCTGCCGAAGCTCTGACTCAACAACTACTTTGAAGTTTCAGAAGAACAACAATAACAGTCCAAAGTTTTTGAAGAAGAAGAACAACAAGCGTACCACACCTACGCCGTTCTTCATCAAAACCTTTCAACATTCAAAGATTCTGAAGAATAACAAGCGTGCCACACCTATGCCGTTCTTTATCAAAGCCTTTCAACATTCAAAGATTATGAAGAACAATAAGCACACAAGTGCCGTTCTCCTTCGAAGACTTTCAAATCCACTATTCGAGATCAAGCATCACCGGCCCTCATTCAGAAATCCATTCAAGTTTTCTTCAATTTTGAAGAACTCAAATACAATCCAACCACCGGCCCAAGATCAAGCTTTTGAAGCCCTTGCGCCGATATTCCAAGGAGATTTAATCAGAGGAAGATTCTACACTATAATAGAATCGCCAACAGAGAACTGTACTAATTTATTTTCTGACATTTATTTAGTAAAATTATTGTTATCGCATTTATTTTAGTTCCAGGTTTTCCAGAATCAAAATTTGTGTGTACAAATTTTTGGCACGCCCGGTGGGACCTCTCTGCCTCTCATCTCCATCTCCTTAATCACTCCGTCAACACCTTCTCTTACTCGCATCAATGGCCTCTAAGAAGATTCAAGTCACTCATGGCTCGAAGAATGCTAGCAAGAATTTCGCGGTTGTGACGACTAATAAAGCACTCACCTCGAAG
The DNA here is from genome assembly GCF_030987335.1 of Cornus florida. Taxonomy (NCBI): domain Eukaryota; kingdom Viridiplantae; phylum Streptophyta; class Magnoliopsida; order Cornales; family Cornaceae; genus Cornus; species Cornus florida. Next base: position 52,137,344 of record NW_026775572.1, read on the forward strand.
GCCGCTAAGAACACTGCCTCTCCATCAAGTGATAGTAGCACCTCCACGGGACTAATGACCCGTAGTAAAGCAATGGCCACTTCTTTGGCGCAGAAGCCAAGCACAGTGCGTGTCAACTCCACTAAGCCTGCGAATACAAAGGCTCAACCGTTCATCACCCTTGAATCTTTGAGAGCCATGAAGATCAACACTGCGAGCCCTGAGGAAGACATCGCTGGTATGGAAGGTTTCTCTCCGAGAAGTATGTCGCCGCATTTATCTCGATCCATTCTGAATTCTAGTTCAAGTACGGGCTCACATTTAGCCTCATCCCCGGTATCTCTAAGAGGTGCAACTTCACCAAGGTATGCTGATTCTCTGAATCCTTCACATTCAACTTACATGCAAGTCATGATGGCCGACACAGCATCGATAGAAGAACAACTGGTGACTATGGCCCGTGCTATTGAGAAACTCACCAAAACTGTAGAAGATAAAGACTTGCAGATTGCTTCATTAATGAATAAGCTTGAAGTACAAAAGCCGACCGAGTCAAGTCAAGGACCAACACACCCTCCTGGTTTCACGCCACAAGCAACCATAGCGAACAAGACTCACCATGCAACCACATCCGAATAGGGGGCAAACTAAACCAACTTCACCCCCTCCATCGCTTCGTTGTCTGTCCAACAACTTCAAAACATGATTAGTAACACGATTAGGTCACAATATGGCAGGGCAACTCACAGTTCTCTTATGTATTCGAAGCCTTACACAAAGCGAATCGACAACATGAGAATGCCAGTCGGATACCAACCTCCCAAGTTACAACAGTTTGATGAAAAGGGTAATCCTAAGCAACACACCGCTCATTTTGTTGAAACTTGTAACAACGCCAGAACTGATGGTGATCTTTTGGTGAAACAATTTGTTCGTTCCCTTAAGGGAAATGCTTTTGATTGGTACACTGACTTAGAGGCTGAGTCGATAGATGGCTGGGACCAGATGGAACGTGAATTCTTAAACCGCTTTTATAGTACCCGTCGTACCATGAGCATGATAGAACTTACCAACACCAAGCAGTGAAAGGATGAACCTGTTATAGACTACATCAATAGGTGGCGTGCACTTAGCCTAAACTGCAAGGACTGACTCTCAGAAATTTCTGCTGTTGAGATGTGCATGCAAGGTATACATTGGGGACTTCTCTATATTCTTCAAGGCATCAAGCCCCGAACCTTTGAATAGTTGGCCACACGTACCCATGACATGGAGATTAGCATCAATACTCATGGTGGAAACAATCCTTCTACCTTAGAGCAGCGCAGGGATAAGAAAGAAGTAAGGAAAGACAAGAAGCTGACAAAGAAAGGCAACAAAGAGACTATGACCATCATGGCGGTACCGTTGAAGATCTGCACGAGGGAGAAGAACAAAGGAAGTGATAAGCAAAACAAATTCCAAGAGAAGGATAAGCTCTGGCAGGAGAAGCTGTGCTTGACAGTCAAGGAGCTAGAAAGAAAGAGTACCCATTCCAGGACTCTGATGTGCTAGGAATACTAGAATTTCTACTCGAAAAGAAAATGATTGAGCTCCCAGAGTGTAAACGCCCTGAAGAAATGGGGCGAGTGAATAACCTAAAATACTGCAAGTACCACCGTATTGTTGGCCATCCGATTGAGTTTATATTCAAGGAGTTAGTAATGACTTTGGCTAAACAAGGGAAAATTCTTTTGGAAGGTGATGGAGTGGCAGAGACAAATCATACCACCACCACATTTGAATGTCTTAGTCCAAATTATCCCAGACTTTCTAGGCAAATAACCCCAGTTATGCAGTTGGAATACCCTCAAATCATTCAGTTTGGTTCAATGGAGCCTGTGATTGTCCAAATACCTCAGACAGAGTTACTTGAACAGGTAAAAGAAGGATGGATTCTTGTGACCAGAAAGAAGCCACACAAGCAAAGGACTACCTTAGCGCAACAAACCCACTTCAGTAAGGGATAGGGAAAGGAAAAGCTCCAACGTCACCCAATAAGAATGACTCAAGAAAAACAGGTGATTGTGGAAGAAGAACAACCAGATGAGTGCCCCAACAATGGCCCTCGTAAGCCTGTCACATTAGAAGATTTCTTTCCCACTGGATATTTCAATAATGATCAAGTTCAAGCAGTTTAGACAGTGTCCATTGCTGAAGTTGATGAGCCGACTGAACAAACTGATGAAAAAATCCCAGTTTTAGTAGATCCAGGCAACTGCACTGGTATGGAAGATGATGAAGAGCAAATCCCTATAACGACTTATGCCTCATGTTGTGCGGCAATCACCTTTATCGACGAGGACTTGCGGTTAGGCTCGAAGCCACACAACCGTCCGCTTTCTGTTTCCGGATACATCCAGGAAGAAAAAGTTACGCGTATCCTCATTAATGGATGTTCTGCAGTGAACATCATACCAAAATCCATGTTGAAGAACCTCGGCATCACAATCGATGAATTGGCTCATAGCCGCCTAGTCATCCAAGGCTTTAACCAAGGAGGACAAAGAGCAATTGGCATGATTAGAGTCCATCTCACCATTGAAGAGTTAAATGCTGAGACTATATTCCATGTTATCGATGTGAATACCTCCTATAACTTATTGCTAGGGTGACCTTGGGTCCATGGAAATGGCGTGGTCCCATCCACCTTGCTTCAATGCTTTAAGTTTTATAGGAATGGCATAAAAACTGTATTTGCAGATGATAAACCATTTGCTGAGGCGAACTCGCATTTTGCAGATGCTAAATTTTACTCTGACTCTAATACACCAATGGAGGTTCTCCCAACGGATATCCCTTCAACGGGCAAAGTAGAATCAAGAAAGGGGAAAGAAGTCAAACTCACTCCCATGGAATGCATCACACATAACAAAGTCATGACTTCTACATAAGAGTTTGGATCATCTTCGAATGTCTTAAAGAATAAGTCTGTCTTCAAGTATGTGCCAAAATCTAGAAGGAAGGAAGGACAATCACCTTTTGTTGAGATTGTTGAGATGAAGGAAACAATGATAAAGCCTATCCCTTCTTCAATGAGAGAAGATTCACAAGTGCTTAGAGAAGACTCAACAATTCCTATAGTGAATATTGAGAAGTCCAAAATTGCTAAACCACCACTAAAAGGGTTCATCTTTGGATCTCATGACTCAACAAAACAAAGTTCGCTTCCTCGTCAAAGGACAATAGAAGGATTCGATCCAAATGCGTACAAGCTCCTGGCCAATGTAGGGTACGACTTTGAAAATCCTACGGAACTTGGGCAACTCAGCCCCGAACTCATCAGTGAGAAATTGCATGGCCTTAATGAGACACAAAAGAAGCTGCAAGATCAAGGATATAGGATTAGTCCACCTAAAACAAGTTTAGGTTTCACACTAAGCGAGCCTATCCAAGTCCCCATGGGAAGAAGGGATAAGAAAGCAAGTACACAATACATTAGTGTTAAGGAAAATAAAGAAAATGAGGATCAACAGCCTGTTTCACGAACCTCTGTGTTTGTCGAATTGAAGCTCCAGTACCCCACAATTTTGTTTTTGAAAGGTTGAATATGACAGGCTAGATGAATAGATCATTTCCTCACAGCAACCATGGATCTCGTTTTTTTGTGTTTAACAGGTTAAATGTCAATGCTCAGAATAAAGAAGTATCAAGTTCTCAGTCACGAAGGTCTGTCTTTTCCCGGATTGAAGCCATCAATTCCATATCTAAAGACAAACAAAACATAGTAAAATATGAGAAAGTTCACCTCAAGACTGAAAAAGATGATGGCGTTCGAAGCCTAATTACGTCTCGAATGAAGTGAAAAGTGGAGCTCGAAGTGAATACTGATGGAGTATTAATGGTTAAAAGACGAACCATCATATGCACGGAGCCTTTAGAGCAAAAAGATGAAAGGAAGGATGAAAGAGAAATGACTTATGCTACTTCCTACCATATCACAGTGGAGAAAGATGACTTAAAATCAGATTCTCATGAAAAAGACTTCAAGGAAGCACCTCCAACACTTGAAGACGGGGGTCAAACTACCATTGACCAACTCAAGGAGATTAACTTAAGATCAGTCAAAGAACATAAACCAGTCTTCATCAGTGCACTCCTAAGCCCTCTAGAGGAAAAAGGTTATGTTGAGTTGTTATCCGAGTATAGAGATATTTTTGCTTAGACATACAAAGAAATGCCAGGTCTCGAACCCAGGGTCATAGTCCACACCCTGGTAATTAAGCATGGTGCACGTCCAATTAAGCAATCCCAACGCTTTTTCAAACCAGAGCTTATCCTAAAGATTGATGAAGAAGTCAACAAACTCATTGATGAAGGCTTTATTCGAGAGGTCAAATACCCGACGTGGATTTCAAGTATTGTCCCAGTCAAGAAGAAAAATGGGCAAATACGAGTTTGTGTAGACTTTCGTGACTTGAATTCTACATGTCCAAAAGACGACTTCCCTCTACCTATCGCCGAACTCACGGTAGACGCAACAATGGGACATGAGGCTCTTTTATGGATTATTTCTCCGGCTATAACCAGATAAGAATGTCTCCCAAAGACGAAGAGTTAACTGCTTTCCGTACTCCAAAGGGGATATATTGTTAGAAGGTGATGCCATTTAGACTTAAGAAAGTTGGTGCTACTTATCAATGGGCCATGCAAAATATCTTTGATGATATGTTGCATAAAAATGTAGAATGCTATGCGGATGACTTAGTCGTCAAAAGCAAAGAAAGAAGAAATCACCTTCAAGATCTTTGCACAGTTTTCAATCGATTAAGGAAGTTCGAACTTAAAATCAATCCTCTCAAATGCGCATTTGGTGTCACATCAGGAATGTTCCTTGGGTGCATTGTCCGACATCGTGGTATTGAAGTTGACCCAGCCAAGATTGAGGCCATTCAGAAAATGCCACCACCCAAAAACCTGCGTGAACTGCGAAGCCTCCAAGGACAACTCGCTTTCATTCGTCAGTTCATTTCAAATTTGGCCGGCCGATGCCAGCCATTTAGTCGACTTATGAAGAAAGATACCCCTTTCACATGGGACCAAGCTTGTCAAAATGCTTTAGACAACATCAAGAAATACCTACTTAATGCCCCGGTGTTAGGAGCTCCCACGCCTGGAAAACCGCTTATACTATACATTACTGCTCAAGATGAATCGCTTGGGGCTCTCCTCGCACAAAATAATAAGGAGAATAAGGAAAAAGCTTCATACTATTTGAGTCAGAGGCTGACTGCAACAGAGCTCAAATATCCTTCAATTGAGAAGACTTGTCTCGTGCTAGTATTTGCTTCCCAGAAATTAAGACACTATTTTTTGGCTCACACCGTATATGTGATTGCAAAAGCTGACCCCCTCAAGTATGTCATGTCAAGACTTATTCTCTCTGGGCAACTAGCAAGGTGGTCGATTTTGTTCAATGAATTTGAAATCTTGTATGTCCCGTAAAAGGTAGTCAAAGGATAAGCCCGTGCTGATTTCTTGGCTGATCATCCAATACTAGCTGATTGGGAAATTTCTAAAGACTTTCCCGATGAGGAGGTTTTCTTTGTTGATGTCCTTTCGCTATGGATGAAGTTCTTTGATGGTGCGGCGCGGTCCGATAGAGTAGGGGCAGGCGTGGTGTTCGTTTCTCAACAAAGACAAATTTTACCATATGCTTTTTCGTTTCCTAAAAATTGCTCAAATAATATGGCCGAGTATCAAGCGTTGATAATTGGTCTCCAAATGGCAAATGAAATGAAGATTTCAAATATTGAAGTTTATGGTGACTCCAAGTTAGTAATCAACCAACTTCTTAGGGAATATGAAGTAAAAAAAGATGACTTGATTCCATGTTTCCAATATACTTCCAATCTACTTAGTAGATTTGACAACATTGTCTTAGAACATGTCCCAAGGGAAAAAAATCGCTTAGCAGATGCTTTGGCTAACTTGGCCACAACAATAGCATTAGGAGAAGCCGATGCAATTACAGTGCCAGTATGCCAACAGTGGGTATTGCCGCAGTTGCTCGAGGGCTAGTTGGACGAAACAAATGTAATCTCTGTTCGGATCGTAGAAACTGAAGACTGGAGACGACCCATCATAGACTACTTGGAACACGGGAAGCTTCCTGTAGATCCTCGACATAGAACCGAAGTACGCCGAAGAGCACCTCGACTTATCTTTTACAAAGATACATTGTTTCGACACTCATATGAAGGTCTTTTCCTTCGTTCTCTCCGAGAAGATGAAGCAACTCAAGCAATGGTGGAAATACCCTCGGGGGTCTGCGGGGCTCATCTGTTAGGTCCTAAGCTCCACTTTCGAGTAAAAAGAATAGGATACTACGGGCCAACTATGGTTAAAGATTGCATGGATTATACGAAAAGGTGTCAGGCTTGTCAATTCTATGCCAATTTCATCCACCAACCACTTGAACTCTTACATCCTACAGTTGCGTCTTGGCCATTTGATGCATGGGGACTAGATGAGGTAGGACCTTTCTTGAAATCTTCTAAGGGTCACGTGTATATCCTTGCTGCGATAGATTACTTCTTGAAATGGGCCGAGGCAATCCCGATCAAGCAACAAAATAAAGAAACTGTGGTGGACTTCATTAAAACCAATATCATCTTTCGATATGGTGTGCCCCATCATATCATCACTGATAATGGGTTACCTTTCAAAAACAAGTTGATGAGTGACTTATGTGAAATGTTTGGTTTTAAACAGCACAAGTCTTCTATGTACAACGCACCAGCAAATGGACTAGCGGAAGGTTTCAACAAGACTCTTTGCAATCTATTGAAGAAAGTAGTCTCTAAGTTTAAAAAGGACTGGCATGAAAGAATTAGGGAAGCTCTTTGGGCATACTGAACAACATATCGTACCCCCACTCAAGAAATGCCTTATTCGCTTGTATATGGTGTTGAAGCGGTTCTACCATTCGAGCAACAAATCCCTTCACTAAGGATTGCCATCCAAGAAGGACTGACAAACGAGGAGAATGCACAACTTCGTATTCAAGAGTTTGAGGTATTAGATGAAAGAAGACTTGAAGCTCAACAAAGATTAGAGTGTTATCAAGCTCGGCTCTCAAGCGCCTTCAACAAGAGAGTTCGTCCTCGATCTTTTCAAGTTAGTGACCTAGTACTCGCCGTATGAAGGCCCATAATCATGCCCCGTCGAATGGGTAAGAAATTTAACTCTAAATGGGATGGACCATACGTGGTACAAGAAGTCTACACTAATGGCGCTTACAAAATCAGCAACGAAGATGGCGTAAGGGTTGGTCCAATCAATGCCAAGTTCTTGAAGCGATATTATCCATGAGAAGGATGCTCGTTCCTGGCCCACATGAGCTAAAACTGTGTACAGCCCAAAAAAAAATCTTTGTATTACTCCTAGCCCGCAAGAGTTTAAACTTTGAACGGCAGAATAAATAAAACTCTTGATACTTTTATTAATCCAAATGAAAATCAGTAAGAGTTTACTCAAATACATAGAGAAACAAAAGAGAACAATAATAATAAAAAAATTGGTATCAAGACAACCAATGAAGGTTTTGGATCTCTTGTTGCTCGTTCTCCAATAACTTCTCCAAAGTACTTACACCCTAATATCAACATCAGTCATAATGTGGGCCCCTTCAAGTGCATTTCATTCACCTCTAAGGTTCACAATGGCATCTTTCCTTTGAAGTCTAGCATAGTAAACCGAATCAGATGTAGACAAGGCTCCGCGATTGACCAGTAGTGCATGACAAAATCAATGCACGGTAAACCAAATCAGGTGCAGGCACCCCCGCGGTAGACCAGTAGTACCAGACATAGTTGTTGTACAATGAATCAGGTTAAACATAGAAAGGCTTCGTTAGGTGAGCAGTAAATAGCACAAGACAAAGTCTGGCACAATAAACCAAATCAGATGCCGACGAGGCTCCACGATTGACCAGTAGTGCATGACAAAATAAATGCACAGTAAACCGAATCAGATGTAGGCGAGCCCCCGCGATTAACCAGTAGTACCAGACATAGTCACCACCTAGTGAATCAGGTTAGATACAGGAAGACCTCTATAGGTCAACAGTAAGTGGTACACGACAAAGTCTAGCACGGTAAACCGAATTAGATGTAGACGAGGCTCCGCGATTGACCAGTAGTGCATGACAGAGTCAATGCACAGTAAACTGAATCATATGTAGGCGAGCCCCCGTGATTGACCAGTAGTACCAGACATAGTCGCTATTTAGTGAATCAGGTTAGATACAGGAAGACCTCTATAGGTGAATAGTAAGTGGTACACGACAAAGTCTGGCACGGTAAACTGAATCAGATGTGGACAAGGCCCCCGATTGACCAGTAGTGCATGACAGAGTCAATGCATGGTAAACTGAATCAGGTGCAGGCGAGCCTCCACGGTTGACCAGTGGTACCAGACAAAGCCAATGCATGGTGAGTCGGATCGGATGCAGGCAAGACTCCACAAATGAGCAAATGCAATAGGCATGTTTGGTGCAAAGGAACAATTAAATACGGATTCCCAATTCATGCTTATCAAGTCTATAGGAACCTTTGCTGCTTGCGTTTGCTGCTGATGCTGACATAAGTATGGTTGGGAGTTCGATAGTGAATTCTAACCAATTTAGTTGATACAAAAGAATTTACAAATAAAACATGGTGATCCGGCATATGAGTCTAACTGGGATGTTCATGCACTTTACTGGAGATATGCTCATGACAGTTAATACCCATGTGTAGGCATATTGATGCGCAGTGCTTCATGGTTTTGGCAATATAGTCAATCTTTTCGAAAAAAAAAAAAAGAGGCAGCAGATTGAAGCCAGACGGAAGCAAATAACTAAATTTCACAGGAAGAATCAGAATCTTTGTTTTATGTCCAAGAATAGAGCAACATTCAGAAGAAAAAAAAAAAACACTTGATAAAAAAAAAAAAAATGCATGTGTATAGATGATCTTGGAGGCCAATTCATCAGAATATAAGCAAAAAAAAAAAAAATCCTGGGTCAAGATTGCCAATGGTGAATCATGGCCAAAAGTGTGCTTGATATGTGTGTTGTGGCAATAAAATAGTCTCGAAAAAAAGAAGCAGCAAGTGATGGATTGCTGGTGTCCGGAATTGTGCCACCAATAGTCACATATACACTACCAAAAAAAAAAAAAAGACTTGTTGGAGTGTGACTGACGAGGCCGATTGCGGTATTCATGTTCATACAAGGCACACAAGCAAAAAATAAAAATAAAAAAATAAATTATGCTTCACGCAATGGACGTACACCATGGAAGCACGGAAGATTTTGAAAAAAAATTGAGCATGGTGAGAAACTCACTATGACGATCCAATATCATAACTATGGTGAGAAATTGATCTGACGATTGCGCTGTTGGAACAATACGTGATGTAGAGAAGTCCATACTCTTCCTCTCTTTCACTTCGACGAAAGAGCATCTGTTTGATGGAAAAATAAAAAAAGAAAATAAATTGGAAAAGAGAAGCAACCGAATGATTAAGCTAACGCAAGTACGAAGCAGTGCTCACCTGGTCGATGTCGTGCCAAGATAACTTACTGCATACCAGAACCATGAATTAAGGAAGTTTTGTCTCCTGTCAAATAACAAGAGCATTCAGTCAGGGATGATTAAGAATATATATATATATATAATACTCTCACAAGCATGGAGACATAATTCAACAGATTACAACAAAGAAAAGGAAATTTTGGGTGAGGATAGTAAACTCTGAAGCATGGCGTTGGTGAAATCAATAGAAGAACATTTGGTTCATAATGGATTTTTCACAAATGAAGACTACCAGAGTATGAATGAGATATTTACAGTTTCTTACCTTGCGAGGCTAGTTTGCAAAACAAACCCAGATGCAGCTATCAAAGGATGTGGTGGTACGCAAGACTAGTTCTACCGGATAAATAAAGTTGTGAACACGTCCATCACACAGCTTCCGCTCCGACTCGTCGTGGGCGTTTCTCCCAAGTTCCCAACTTCCATGGAAATGAACCACCCTCCACCTTTGAGATACTGTCATCAGGACTATTGTGTACGTGTGAATGGACAAGACAAGGACATAGAAAGACGGCATTGTTCTTTGTTCGCGCGGTTTTTGTTCCCTACGCCTGTCGATGGACTCTTCGCGGGCGTGCCAGAGTATTTGTACAAAATACCCAAAATATGTAATTGAACACCAGCTTATCCCTTTTTTCGATGGCTGACTCTCAGGCGATTGTGTGGGAGAAAGACTAGTAAGAACTCCCAGCAAGGTTCTTTTATGCCTTGTTTGTAGCAAGGACTTTTTAGAGTGTCTAAAGAAATGTAACGGCTGATGAATGTTTGAATGGATGGAATGGCCGAGTGAAGACAAGCGGCAAGAACTTAATCGATCGCCGACCGAACGTGATGGCGAGAACTTAATCAATCGCCATCAGCCAAACACAATGGCAAGAATTTAATCGATCGCCACTGAAACGTGATAGCAAGAATTTAATCAATTGCCATCAGCCAAGTAATGACAAGAATTTAATCAATTGTCACTATGATTCAATGGCAAGAATTTAATCAATTGCCATTGAATTGAAAACCTAACTAAAATTGCGTAATTAAAATTGGCATAATTGAAATTGAAAGAAAGTAAATGGCTGAATCGAAATAGTTAACAATGATCTAATCAATTGCCATTAAATTGAAATAAAGAAATTGATAAGAAAATGACGTAGAGTCAATTGAAAACATTTTTAGTTGAAATGCATGTTTTGTGGTGGTGCTGGACGAATTGGAAATGGAATACAATACTTCTATTTATAGAAGTTCTATCTCAACATATTCTCCTAATTAATTGCTAGAAAATCTCTTTTGCTTCAATCATTTTTTTCTTTTGAAATTCAAACCGAGCTACGGCCTAACATTCCTCGCCTTCAATATCGATGCTCCAGTTTCAATGGGAAAGTCTTTACTGAAATCTCTCTTTTCCTTAATTTGCTTCACTTTGTTGCTGAAAATAAGTCGTATTCCAGTAGTCTTTCACATCTCTTCTCCTCTTGTTTCGTCTTACTTCAAATAAAATACCTTTGTTGAAGGAAATTTTAATTGCTAAGAAGTCGGTAGAAAGCTGCTGGAAGATTGCTAGCAAGTTGCTGATTTTTAGCAACTTCTTTCTTCAAACTTTGACTGAAATATTCCTTTAAATGGCTGGAAAACCATTTATAGCCTTGACCCATACGCTCACGTGGCTGCCCCTTTCTTTTTGAATTTCATTTCCATAAGGATTCAATTTCCTTTCTTATAACTAAATCCCTATTTTTTAGGAACTTAATTATATCACCTCAGCCAACCTCTCCCAATGTTCTATTTCTGACGAAATTTCCTTTTAAAATTAACACAAATCTCGGTTGTTTAGTAACAACCCTTTTTGGTGAGGTGGCTGAATATATATAGATATCCTCCTAAATCTTCTCCTACTATTTCTCCATTGGCCGACCATTCTTGGACATGCTCAACCCTTATCGGCTTCCCATTGGTCCACGTCGCTACTGAAGTGGCTGCCAAGTTTTGGTGCCAACAAATGCCCCCTGAATTTCAAAGGCTTTTATCACTTATGATACGAAGCGTTTGGAATTTGAATCGGCCTAAAATTGTAATTCAAATTTTAGTAATAAATCCTTTTCCCAACCACCTGCTTTAATGGTTATCTTTCCCAATTAAAGCGGCGACTACACTAATCCGCAATTACATCCAACAAGTATTTAGCTTGATACCCTCTAATCTCTAAATCATTCTTCTTTCCTTAAACTTTCTATCTTTGAAATTCTTTCTCGGCGAAATCATTCCTGACGTCCTTTATGGCTCCTACGAAAACTAAATCAACTGATTCCACCTCTATCCCTCAACCTACCGATCCTTCAACTCATGGCAACATCATAGAAAAATCCCTAAAAACTCTATCTCCTTACAAATACTGTCTCAATACCCTTATCGATCTTCGTACTGACTTCAAAGGCTTAGGTCCTGCTTTCCTTGATGAAGCTCCTTCATCAATCTCACCTTTCTATCCTTCGGACGACGTTCTTCCATTCCTTCAAACCTTCCCTCCTAATGAAAATGGCAGTTTGCCACACTTTCATTTTAGAACATGGCATAGCCCAAATGATGCTTGGATCAATTGGGTCGACTGAGTTGGAGCTGTGAAGGGAGAAATATGGAAGGATTGTGGCATATATGATGCCATTCAGCTAAGTAAAACTAACATCGCCCAAGACAGAGCCTTGACGATAGCAGCCATGTTTAATTGGTCGACCACCACCAACTCCTTACACTTGAAATGTGGCATGATGGCTCCAACCATTCAAGACGTGTGCTATCTAACCGGCCTCAAACCCTTTGGGATTGATGTAAGTACCTTATTGGTAGAAAAGGATTCTCCTTTCATCTTCCCTTCAAAGCAAACTGGAACCAAATCATCTGAATCCTCCTATGGGAAATACTTAACTTCCACCATGGATCCTCGCGTCCCTGTGAATGATGCTGAACATATTGCCTTCTTGTTGGCGTGGCTAAACAAGTTTCTTCTATGCGTACCGGCCTTTCAAGTCACAAAGGATTACATTCATGTGGCCGTTGCCCTTTCAAGAGGTAAACACCTTGCTCTTGCCCCCTTGGTGCTTTCTCATTTATATAGAGGGATTAATGACTTGCTTACCTCCAACTTCGGACGCTATGGTGGTCCCCTCTGGTTATTTCAAATTTGGCTTCAAGTGTACTTTCCTGAACTCAGACCTGTGGTAAGGCCTTCGGCCAATGACCCATTACTTTCTGTAAGTTACGCATCAGCCGTACCTAAATCCCATTCATTTGGAGATTGCTTCAATTTCTTTTACTCCAGTTGTGAACAGAGGACTATCAGGCAATTCCTTCCATTTTCTCATTGCTCACAAGCACCTCGATGGCTGACTCCTCCTCAAGGAGTGTCTACCAAAAAATCAGCTGATAAGCATTCGGCCATGTGGGCTAGTTTCTTACTTTCAAGAGACCTTCACTTCAACACTGGCCCTCTAGGCACAGTAAACTCAAAAGTTGGAGTTGAGTTCTACAATCCAAACCAACTTGCTAGGCAATTTGGTCTGACTCAAATGATCCACATGCCCCCTTATTTCTCTTTCAACAAAAACTTCCATAGGCGTGTGGTATTTGTAGATGACTCCTATGTAAAGAACGTGTCCTCCCGGTTCTCAAATCTGTAAGCCGGATTCGAATTCCAACCCTTCATCAAAAACCCAGCCTCAGATTCTAGTTTTGATCAATGGTGGTCTTCTTACATTACTTCTACAAGGATGGCTGATAGCCAGTCCCTTGTTGTTAAAATATTGGAATCTTTCAAGTTCATATCTGTGGCCTTTGAAGGGGCATTCGTAATTTCCCGGGCCGTTACCCCGAAGAAGATGCCTCAAAAAGATCCTCCCAAAGATAAAAAACAAACGGCCAAGAAACTCCCTTTCTCTCAGCCAACAGATGCTCCAACAAGGACCAATAAAGAGAGAAAAGCTAAGGCCAAAGCCACTGTCAGCCTCTTCAAGGGTACGATCTTCCTTTATATATATATATATATATATATATAAACTTTTAATTGAAATTCTCTTACCCCCCTTTTTTTTTTCTTTTTTTGTTTTTTTTTCGCAGATTCAGACAGTGAAACTTTATCAGCCTCGCTTAATCCAGAAGACGTTGAGCCCCAAGATGATGAGATTTCCTCCAGCCAACCTCCTCAGCCTTCAATAACTGAATCAGCCATCATCCCTGATGTTCCTCCAATTCCTCCAAAGGTAAAAGTTTTTTTTTTTTTTTTTTTTTATCTATTAACACACAAAGACAATCATATCGGCTCAATTGTTAAAATACTTAGCCAATATTGATTTCTAATTCTCGGCCACAACTATTATTGGCCGAGACAAACTTTAATAAAGCTTCCATCTCCAGGGAAAAAGAAAGAAATCCACTGCTCATGGCACTTTAAAAAGAACAAGATTGAGCACACGTAAGAAACAGGAAGTGGAAGAAAATCTAGAAAGCCTTCATCGTACAGAAGACGTGGCCGATGATCCCGTAATTAATGTGGCTGACACTCCTTCTGATCATTCCTCAAATGAAAAAGAGGTAAAGATAACTGTACTTGAAATTTTCAAACTTTTCAATTAATATGGTCCTTAATTTCTTCTCTTTTGCAGCAATCTCCTCTTCTTGACTTGGTCTATAGCCCAGTTAGAAATTTCAGCCCTCTGAAGGATTTTCATGATCCCATTGAGGTGCCCTTCAATGTTCAAGTCACTCCTGCTAAAACTTCATCCCAGGGAGATAGCACAGCGGTTCAGCCAGGATTTCCTCCTCCAGAAACCAGTCATCAGCCACTCTTAGTGACAGACATAGCCGAATCATCTAAGGTATTGACTATCTCATGTCCTAACAAAACAAAAAAAAAAAAAAAAAACTTAAGATCTAATCTTTCCTCATTTTGTCAGGTTGTGTATGAGAAAACTCAAATTAATCCTTTATTTCCTCCACAAAAAGTTCCTGCTTCATCTCTATTGGCTTTGAGCAATTTTTTTAAGGATGTGGTGGCTTCAGTGACCGAAGAGAAAGAAAGTGAATCTTCTGGAGCCACCCCAGTCACTTCAACCAATATCCCTATACAATCCTTAGAAGAGACCAAAAAATCTTTACTTGAGATCTTGAAAAGGGATGCTGCTGATCTTCCTAATTTTGAAAGTGAACTCACAGCAGTGCTTTCTACACTCAGCCAGTACCCAGACTTTCTGGTTGATCTTCAAGCCACTATTGCTACCTTTAAAGGCCAGCTACCAACTCTGACCGATGATATTTTCAAAGCCAATGAAGCAATCAACCAATTCAATAAGAGTAAAAATAGGAAGGATACCCTTGCTAACCAATTGTTAATTCAAGCTTCCTCCTTTGAAAGAGTGAATACAGAGTTCATCGGCCTTGAGGAAAGAGAACATGTCCTTCAGAAAGAGATCGACTAGATCCATGCTCGTAAGGCCATCTTGTCTGCTGAAGCTGCCACATTGCAGTTTGAAGCTCAAGACCTTGCTCACGAGCATGCAAAGCTTCGTGGAGAATTACCTCAATTGGAAGAGTCAAAGAGGCAGGCCATGGTGGCCTTCAATCGGTCCTTAGTTATTTGGGCTGATTTCAAGGAAAAATTTGCAAACATATGAATTTTTTTTTTTATATTAGCTTCCTTTTGTGGCCATCTTAGTGTATGATCTTTAAATGATGTAATCTTTTACACTTCAATGAATAAATGGCCTTTTTTGTTACTCCAAACAAGCATCAACATTCTAGCGAGAATGAATTTATTAAAATAACCAAATCAGCCTAGAAAAGTAGGCTGATTTTTATTACATAAAAGGTACACATGGTCAGCCATAAGTACTGGCTAACACTAATTTTCCCTTTCAAAGATTGCTGGTACGTACCTCTTGAGGTACTTGCCATTAATGGGATAGTCATGTAATCGGCCACTGAAATATTTCAACCTATATGCTCCTCCACTTAAGACTTGATGGACTAAGTATGGCCCTTCCCATTTTTGGGACCACTTCCCATATTTCCTATCGACTTTACCCACTGGCAAAACAACTTTCCAAACCAAATCTTCTTCAGCAAAAGACTTAGGTTTTACCCTCTTGTTGTAGATGCTCATCACTTTCTTCTTGTGAGCTATGATGTGATCCAAGGCATCCCTTCTAAATTCATCCAAATCTTCCAATTCTACCAACATTGCTTGAGTATAATCAGCTGGAGTTAGATTATTTTGAAAAGCAACTCTGGCTGATTTAACCTTCATCTCCATAGGCAGAACAGCATCATGACCATAAGTTAACATGTATGGTGTAACTCCTGTGCCTGTTCTTTTTGAGTTCCTATAGGCCTATAAGGCTTCAGACAAAGTCTCATGCCACCTTCTTGGCTTATCTTTGATCATTTTTTCAATGATCTCAATTAGAATCTTATTTGAAGATTCGGCCTGGCCATTTGCTTGAGCATAGTATGGCGTAGAGGCTGACATATGAATATTCATGTTGTGGCCGAATTGTAATACATCAGTTGCTCTAAATACTGTTGCATTGTCTGAAACAAGTGTTTCTGGAATCCTAAATCTGTGGATGATGTTTTGCTCCATGAAATTAATCATTGTTTGCTGATCAACCGCTTTGCAAGCCTTGGCCTCAACCCATTTAGTAAAATAATCTGTGGCAACAATCACCCAGTGATGGCCTTCGCTTGATGGTGGATTAATTTTACCAATAAGGTCAAGGCCCCAACCTCTAAATGGCCAAAGTTTGATTATTGGCTGTAATTCTTTTGCTGGTACATTTTGAATCGGCCCGTGTCTTTGACAAGCTCGACAACCTTTTGAGTAATCTATGCAATCTTTTCTCATTCTCGGCCAATAATATCCATACCTGCGAATCAGCCATCTCATTTTAATCCCAGCTTGGTGAAGCCCACAGCTGCCCTCATGTACCTCGGCTATAACCTGAAGTGATTCCTCCTTGCTTATGCATTGTAGTAAAAGCCCATCTTCTAACCCTTTTCTGTATAGATCCCCATCTAGAAGCACAAAGTTGATTGCTTTTCTTTTAATACTTCTATCAGCCTTGATGTTTGGATTTCGAAGGAACATTATAAATGGTATCCTCCAGTCATCGTCGGCCAAATCTTCTACATCAATTGTCCAAGTATCAAACATAGTATTTCTCAATTCGGCCGATGGCAAAGATCTTCGTGTTATCTTTATCAACTGCTCTTCTATTCCGACTGGTACTCTTATTCCTGAGGCTGCTTGGGCCATGCTGTTGGCCTCCTTATTCTGCCCTCTCGGCCAAAACTTAAGTTGAACATTATCAAATTGATTGATTAATGAAGTGGCCAGAGAATGAAACGGCCTTGATTGCCAACTTAGGCACTTAAAATCTTCAGAAATTTGGCTAAGGACTAAGTTTGAATCTCCCAAAATCTTTACATCTCTAACATCCATTTCAATTAAAATCTCCAGGCCGATTATAAGCGCTTCATATTCGGCCTGGTTATTTGAACATTTAAAATCTAAAAAGAAAGAGAATGAAGCCTTTCTGCCAGCTGACAAAATAATAACAATACCTGCTCCTGCTCCATCAGCCGTGCTTGATCCATCAAACATCAAGATCCAAGGAGTCAAGAATATAGCTGATGACTCCAATTCGTCATAAACCCATGGATCAATATCAGTTGAAGGATGATCGGCCAAAAAATCAGCCAGAACCCTTCCTTTTACTGATTTTTGTGAGACGTAGATAAAATTGAATTCTATCAAAGCCAAAGCCCACTTACCTATTCGGCCAGTGATCAATGGCCTTGATAGCATATACTTGATCACGTTAGTTTGACAAAGCATGTAAACATCAACAGGCTGCATGTATACTCTCAACTTCATGGCCGAATAGTACAAGGATAAACAAAGCTTCTCAATTGAGGAATATCTGCATTCTACATCAGTTAGTACTCTACTCAGGTAGTAGACAGCCTGCTCCTTTCCATGTTCATTGTCTTGTGCGAGCATACTACCAATTGATTCTTCTGCGGCCGATAAATAAAGCTTTAACGGCCACTTCTTTCTTGGAGGCATTACAACCGGGGGGTTTGCCAAATATTCTTTTATTTTGTCAAAGGCCTTCTGATGGGATTCGTCCCAATGAAATTTCTCATGTGACTTTAATTTTACTAAAGTCGAAAAGACATGCACTCGGCTAGCATGATTAGAAATAAATCTTCTAAGAAAACCTACCTGGCCGAGGAACCTTTGCACTTGTTTTTTGTTGGCTGGGGCCCTAGCATTTATAATAGCTTTGACCTTGTTCTGATCAACTTCAATACCTCGTTTGTGTACCAAGAACCCCAAGAAATTCCCGGCTGAAACTCCAAATGCACATTTCAATGGGTTTATTTTCAATTTGTGAACCTTCATCCTTTCAAAGGCCCTTTTCAAGTGTTCCAAATGCTGTCTTTTGGCCGATGATTTCACAACCACATCATCTATATAAATTTCCATGAATCGGCCAATCATATCATGAAAGATAGAATTCATTGCCCTTTGATAAGTAGCCCCAGCATTTTTTACGCCAAATGGCATCACAATCCACTCAAAAGTACCAATTGACCCAGGACATCTAAAAGCCGTTTTATGAACATCTTCCTCGGCTAAATAGATTTGATTATAACCTGAATGGCCGTCCATAAAAGACAATATTTCATGCTTAGCGGCCGAATCAATAAGTTGATCGGCCACAGGCATTGGATATTCATCTTTTGGAGTGGCATTATTTAAATTGCGAAAATCCACACAAACTCTAAGTTTGCCATTCTTCTTCATTACCGGAACAACATTAGACAACCATTCAACATACCTAACTGTTCGAATAAATCCTGCCTTAAGAAGTCTTTCAATTTCTTCTTTAATTTTGAGCATTACTTCCGAAGACATCCTTCTTGGTGGTTGTTTATTTGGCTGAAAATCTTTCTTGATCGGTAATCTATGTTCTACCAATTTTCTAGACAGTCCAGGCATCTCTTCATAACTCCAAGCAAAGCAATCCTTATATTCATTTAATAATTTAATCAAATCGGCCTGGAATTTAGGCTCAAGCAAAACACTACCAAATAATGGCCGATTATCTTTTTTAGTACCAACATTTATTTCCAATAAAGGATCTTGCACCTCTGCTTTATTATCTTCCATCCTAGAAGGGGCTGACCCCAAATCTTCAAGTTGGATTGCATCTAGCTTTTCGAAACCTTCTTCAATTATATCGGCCGTGCAGGCCGATACCTCTTCATAAAGTTGTTCTTCTCTGGCCAGTCTCTTCTCAGCCAGATATGCTTTCAGTCTGATGCAAGCGGCCTTGAAAGCTTGCCGCTTCTTTTCTTCATTGGTTTTGTGATCCATCAGTAACATCTTCAATGTCCTTGATGGTCGACCTGAAAATATTAATTTTCGGCCGAGCTGCTTCTGACAATAATTCTTTAATATCAGTATTAATTAAATTCTTCTTCATTGTTGCCGCTGCTGGTCGTCCCATCCTGTTAATGCCAACAAATTTGATAGGTACAACAGTTTCATCATAAAGTGCAGCCTCAGCCGAATACACCCTAGCTATAAAGGGTTTGTTATCGGCCTCAACAATTTTTACCTCATTTCCATCCCAAAAAATCAACATTTGATGCAAGGTTGATTGGATGCACATGTTAGGATGAATCCAATCTCGGCGTAAAAGGAGATTATAGGCTGCGGTTGAATCAATGATAAAGAAAGCCGTAAAGGATGTCTTACCGCCAATTGTAATTTCCAAAGGTAGAATACCTTTGGTGTTACAAGATCCTCCATTAAAACCACTGATGGCCACGTCGGTTGGAACTACATCATCCATGGTTTTACCCAATTTCTTCAAAGTAGTTGATGGAATGACATTCACCACCGAACCATTGTCAACCAAAACCCTATTGATTGGCTGACCCTCAACCCATACTTTAACATACAACGGCCTCAACCGCTGTGTCATGGACAAAGGTGGTTTTTCAAAAATGATTTTATCTGCCTTAAATGGCTGATCCTGAGAGATCAATCCTATCCCGGCCGATGAACTTGTCGAATCGTTCTTAATTTCTGAAGATTCAGCCTTTTCCTCCTGCTTGGCTGACTCAACATCCCTGTTAACCGTTGGTTATATCCTTGCTTCAAACACAGAAGGCAAAACAAATACCATGTTACAATTTACCTTATCCGGGAGAGAACCAAAACGAATTATGTACTTGGCCGCATGCTTTGGATCCTGGTCGGGCTGATCATCTTTTTCTTCATAAAAGCATGCCTTATTCTCAAATGATGTAGCGACCTCCATGTCTTCAGCCACCACTGGTTCATATTTTCTTTCTAGTTGATCATGGTCAATCTTGTCTTCTTTCCTTTTGAGTTCTGCATTTTTCCTTTGCATCCTCCTTTTTTGGGTACGTGTAGGAGGCTGCTTAGGAAACTTTGGGTGACTTACTCGAGTCCATCTGCCATGGTTAACCAAAGGAGGTCTAACCGTTCTTACACGACTAGATTCTTCTCCTTTTTGAACCCATATTTCTGACTGAATTGTTGGTTTCCTTTTGAAACTAGGGTAAAAATGTTGTTCTGGCAGGACTCTATCGGCCACCGATGACCGAATGATTCTCACTGCCCTCGGCCCATTTTCTCTAAATATTGATCGATTGATTTCTTCGTGATTATGTCTAGGCTGATGGCCTAACCTTTCATGGACACTGCGCTTTCTGGTTGATTGGAAATAGCCCCTCTTGTCTGAGTCATTCCTTCGGCCTTTGCAATTTGGACAACAACCATGGTTGATGAGGGCAATTTGAGCTTCTCTTAACTGAATTTCCAAGTCCTTAACTTGCTGCTCATCATTACTGGCCGATGAACTACCAAGAACTTTTGGCAATCTTTCCTGTCTACCATTATCAGTGGCTTTTTCAGTTGCCAGGCTGATTACATTGGTACTGACAATATTAAGAAATGGATCACCATCGACCCCCATTACATCTGGCTTCTTTTCAGGGAATTTCAATACACCTTCATCGATTGATTTCTGCAATACATTTCTAAATACATAACAATTGTTAGTAGTATGATTCCATGAATTATGAAATTTGCAGAACTCTCTTCCTTTTAAATCATTGCTCGATGGTATATTGTGTCCTTTTAGCAAAACGATTTGTTTGTCGGCCAATAAATGATCAAAAATTTGTTCTGTTTTGGCTAGATCAAACGTATAAACCTTACCAGTATCAGCCGTACCCTTCCTGGCCGATGAAGTCGATGGCTGAGTACCACTGGTGGATACATTTGGTTTAGTTAAAGCGTCACATACATAAGGCTTCTTTAGAATGACTTCGGCTAAATTAGCTTCAAAATCTTCCTCTTCAACCACATCAGTTGAATAAACTTCATAGTTGGGGTCCCTATAGTACGTACCTTTAGAGGAATTTTTTCGTTCTTTCTCCTCTTTGAGAACCAACTCATACCTGGTAGCTTTCTCGGCCAGGTCATACATGTCACGAAATGGAACTCCTTCAAACCTCTTCCGAAGTTCAAAATCAAGGCCGTTCAAAGCCAAACGAATGTACTCCTAATCTGGAAGAGGTACACGACATCTTAATCTTGCTCTCCTGAATCTTGCAATGAATGTCTCGACCGATTCACTAGGCAATTGACTTAGCCTGGATAAATCGGCCAGAGTAGGTTCTGTCTCCGTACGGTAGAACTGATTGTGGAATAATTCCTCCATCTGTGGCCAATTAAAAACAGAGTTAGGAGGTAGACGAATATACCATGAAAAAGCTGCCCCTGTCAAAGAGTGAGGAAAAAGTCTCAATTTCAACCACGGGCTAACACTGGCCTCTCCACATTGAACCGTGAATCGGCCAATATGTTCCACGGTCGATTGATTCCCCTCTCCACTAAAGGTTACAAAGTCAGAGACTTTATATCCTCTAGGGAACTCAACTTGGTCTACCACTTCTGGATAAGGAGTTCTATAAATTGGTCGGCCGGCACCTCTAAGTTCCAGGCCATATTCTTCTGTGAGTAAATCAGCTAATTGTCTTCTATCTAACATGACTTGAGGTGGCTGATTTAATATTGGTGGTACCTGATTAAAAACTGGCGGCTGATTAGCTGCTGGTTGATAGCAATTCGGCCAATCATGTGGCTGATTAGCCATATTCTGCCCCCCGAGCCCTACTTGTGGCGGCACATGAGTATACAGTGGGTTCGGTGGCCTCCACCTGATCTGATTGCCCCCCGAGTTCAAAGGCATCCGAGGAGGGTTTGGTAGAATTACCTGTGGCTGCGAACCTACTACTGGTGGCTGATTAGAACCTGCCAACGTAGGCTGAGGATAGCTTTCTGCCCAGGTGAGTAGCATTTGAACCGGCTGACTTGATGTTGCACCTGGTTGGAGTGTCACTACTGGCGGCCTTGGCTGTGATGTTTCAATGGCCCTCTCTGGCCGAGCAGCTTGTGATAGATTCGACTGAGAAGCCGATTCCTGATTGTTGGAGCTGCTAGCTTGAGTCGGCTTGTTCAAAATAAAGGCTCAGAGTTGGGACATATTTTCATGCAAGTCGTTGTAGCGTGCTCCCATCCTTCCCATTGCATCTACCAAGGAGCTAACCTGTGCTTGAAGTACGGCTAACTCATCAGTAGGACCTGCTGCAGAGTTCTCAGCCTATACTGGCTGATCGCCTTCCTCCAAATCTTCATCAGTAGCCACGACCTTAGAATTTTTTGTGAGCCGCGGCATATTTGCCTCTTTTATTACACTCTAGTAGTGGTCCCACCGGGCGTGCCAAAACGTGTTCGCGCGGTTTTTGTTCCCTACGCCGGTCGATGGACTCTTCGCGGGCGTGCCAGAGTATTTGTACAAAATACCCAAAATATGTAATTGAACACCAGCTTATCCCTTTTTCCGATGGCTGACTCTCAGGCGATTGTGTGGGAGAGAGACTAGTAAGAACTCCCAGCAAGGTTCTTTTATGCCTTGTTTGTAGCAAGGACTTTTTAGAGTGTCTAAAGAAAGGTAACGGCTGATGAATGTTTGAATGGATGGAATGGCCGAGTGAAGACAGGCGGCAAGAACTTAATCGATCGCCGGCCGAACGTGATGGCGAGAACTTAATCAATCGCCATCAGCCAAACACAATGGCAAGAATTTAATCAATCGCCACTGAAATGTGATAGCAAGAATTTAATCAATTGCCATCAGCCAAGTAATGACAAGAATTTAATCAATTGTCACTATGATTCAATGGCAAGAATTTAATCAATTGCCATTGAATTGAAAACCTAACTAAAATTGCGTAATTAAAATTAGCATAATTGAAATTGAAAGAAAGTAAATGGCTGAATCGAAATAGTTAACAATGATCTAATCAATTGCCATTAAATTGAAATAAAGAAATTGATAAGAAAATGACGTAGAGTCAATTGAAAACATTTTTAGTTGAAATGCATGTTTTGTGGTGGTGCTGGACGAATTGGAAATGGAATACAATACTTCTATTTATAGAAGTTCTATCTCAACCTATTCTCCTAATTAATTGCTAGAAAATCTCTTTTGCTTCAATCATTTTTTTCTTTTGAAATTCAAACCGAGCTACGGCCTAACATTCCTCGCCTTCAATATCGATGCTCCAGTTTCAATGGGAAAGTCTTTACTGAAATCTCTCTTTTCCTTGATTTGCTTCACTTTGTTGCTGAAAATAAGTCGTATTCCAGTAGTCTTTCACATCTCTTCTCCTCTTGTTTCGTCTTACTTCAAATAAAATACCTTTGTTGAAGAAAATATTAATTGCTAAGAAGTCGGTAGAAAGCTGCTGGAAGATTGCTAGCAAGTTGCTAATTTTTAGCAACTTCTTTCTTCAAACTTTGACTGAAATATTCCATTAAATGGCTGGAAAACCATTTATAGCCTTGACCCATACGCTCACGTGGCTGCCCCTTTCATTTTGAATTTCATTTCCATAAGGATTCAATTTCCTTTCTTATAACTAAATCCCTATTTTTTAGGAACTTAATTATATCACCTCAGCCAACCTCTCCCAATGTTCTATTTCTGACGAAATTTCCTTTTAAAATTAACACAAATCTCGGTTGTTTAGTAACAACCCTTTTTGGTGAGGTGGCTGAATATATATAGATATCCTCCTAAATCTTCTCCTACTATTTCTCCATTGGCCGACCATTCTTGGACATGCTCAACCCTTATCGGCTTCCCATTGGTCCACGTCGCTACTGAAGTGGCTGCCAAGTTTTGGTGCCAACAAATGCCCCCTGAATTTCAAAGGCTTTTATCACTTATGATACGAAGCGTTTGGAATTTGAATCGGCCTAAAATTGTAATTCAAATTTTAGTAATAAATCCTTTTCCCAACCACCTACTTTAATGGTTATCTTTCCCAATTAAAAAGGCGACTACACTAATCCGCTATTACATCCAACAAGTATTTAGCTTGATACCCTCTAATCTGTAAATCATTCTTCTTTCCTTAAACTTTCTATCTCTGAAATTATTTCTCAGCGAAATCATTCCTGACGTCCTTTATGGCTCCTAAGAAAACTAAATCAACTGATTCCACCTCTATCCCTCAACCTACCAATCCTTCAACTCATGGCAACATCATAGAAAAATCCCTAAAAACTCTATCTCCTTACAAATACTGTCTCAATACCCTTATCGATCTTCGTACTGACTTCAAAGGCTTAGGTCCTGCTTTCCTCGATGAAACTCCTTCATCAATCTCACCTTTCTATCCTTCGGCCGACGTTCTTCCATTCCTTCAAACCTTCCCTCCTAATGAAAATGGCAGTTTGCCACACGTTCATTTTAGAACATGGCATAGCCCAAATGATGCTTGGATTAATTGGGTCGACCGAGTTGGAGCTGTGAAGGGAGAAATATGGAAGGATTGTGGCATATATGATGCCATTCAGCTAAGTAAAACTAACATCGCCCAAGATAGAGCCTTGATGATAGCAGCCATGTTTAATTGGTCGACCACCACCAACTCCTTACACTTGAAATGTGGCATGATGGCTCCAACCATTCAAGACGTGTGCTATCTAACTGGCCTCAAACCCTTTGGGATTGATGTATGTACCTTATTGGTAGAAAAGGATTCTCCTTTCATCTTCCCTTCAAAGCAAACTGGAACCAAATCATCTGAATCCTCTTATGGGAAATACTTAACTTCCACCATGGATCCTTGCGTCCCTGTGAATGATGCTGAACATATTGCCTTCTTGTTGGCGTGGCTGAACAAGTTTCTTCTATGCGTACCGGCCTTTTAAGTCATAAAGGATTACATTCATGTGGCCGTTGCCCTTTCAAAAGGTAAACACCTTGCTCTTGCCCCCTTGGTGCTTTCTCATTTATATAGAGGGATTTATGACTTGCTTACCTCCAACTTCGGACGCTATGGTGGTCCCCTCTGGTTATTTCAAATTTGGCTTCAAGTGTACTTTCCTGAACTCGGACCTGTGGTAAGGCCTTCGGCCAATGACCCATTACTTTTTATAAGTTACGCATCAGCCGTACCTAAATCCTATTCGTTTGGAGATTGCTTCAATTTCTTTTACTCCGGTTATGAACAGAGGACTATCAGCCAATTCCTTCCATTTTCTCATTGCTCACAAGCACCTCGATGGCTGACTCCTCCTCAAGGAGTGTCTACCAAAAAATCAGCTGATAAGCATTCGGCCATGTGGGCTAGTTTCTTACTTTCAAGAGACCTTCACTTCAACACTAGCCCTCTAGGCACAGTAAACTCAAAAGTTGGAGTTGAGTTCTACAATCCAAACCAACTTGCTAGGCAATTTGGTCTGACTCAAATGATCCCCATGCCCCCTTATTTCTCTTTCAACAAAAACTTCCATAGGCGTGTGGTATTTCCAGATGACTCCTATGTAAAGAACGTGTCCTCCCGGTTCTCAAATCTGCAAGCCGGATTCCAATTCCAACCCTTTATCAAAAACCCAGCCTCAGATTCTAGTTTTGATCAATGGTGGTCTTCTTACATTACTTCTACAAGGACGGCTGATAGCCAGTCCCTTGTTGTTAAAATATTGGAATCTTTCAAGTTCATATCTGTGGCCTTTGAAGGGGCATTCGTAATTTCCCGGGCCGTTACCCCAAAGAAGATGCCTCAAAAAGATCCTCCCAAAGATAAAAAACAAACGGCCAAGAAACTCCCTTTCTCTCAGCCAACAGATGCTCCAACAAGGACCAATAAAGAGAGAAAAGCTAAGGCCAAAGCCACTGTCAGCCTCCTCAAGGGTACGATCTTCCTTTATTTATATATATATATATATAAACTTTTAATTGAAATTCTCTTACCCCCCCCTTTTTTTTTTCTTTTTTTTTTTTTTTCGTAGATTCAGACAGTGGAACTTTATCAGCCTCGCTTAATCCAGAAGACGTTGAGCCCCAAGATGATGAGATTTCCTCCAGCCAACCTCCTCAGCCTTCAATAACTGAATCAGCCATCATCCCTGATGTTCCTCCAATTCCTCCAAAGGTAAAAGTTTTTTTTTTTTTTTTTTTTTTTTTTTTTTTTTTTTTTTTTTTTATCTATTAACACACAAAGACAATCATATCGGCTCAATTGTTAAAATACTTAGCCAATATTGATTTCTAATTCTCGGCCACAACTATTATTGGCCGAGACAAACTTTAATAAAGCTTCCATTCCAGGGAAAAAGAAAGAAATCCACTGCTCATGGCACTTTAAAAAGAACAAGATTGAGCACACGTAAGAAACAGGAAGTGGAAGAAAATCTAGAAAGCCTTCATCCTACAGAAGACGTGGCCGATGATCCCGTAATTAATGTGGCTGACACTCCTTCTGATCATTCCTCAGATGAAAAAGAGGTAAAGATAACTGTACTTGAAATTTTCAAACTTTTCAATTAATATGGTCCTTAATTTATTCTCTTTTGCAGCAATCTCCTCTTCTTGACTTGGTCTATAGCCCAGTTAGAAATTTCAGCCCTCTGAAGGATTTTCATGATCCCATTGAGGTGCCCTTCAATGTTCAAGTCACTCCTGCTAAAACTTCATCCCAGGGAGATAGCACAACGGTTCAGCCAGGATTTCCTCCTCCAGAAACCAGTCATCAGCCACTCTTAGTGACAGACATAGCCGAATCATCTAAGGTATTGACTATCTCATGTCCCAACAAAACAAAAAAAAAAAAAAAACTTAAGATCTAATCTTTCCTCATTTTGTCAGGTTGTGTATGAGAAAACTCAAATTATTCCTTTATTTCCTCCACAAAAAGTTCCTGCTTCATCTCTATTGGCCTTGAGCAATTTTTTTAAGGATGTGGTGGCTTCAGTGACCGAAGAGAAAGAAAGTGAATCTTCTGGAGCCACCCCAGTCACTTCAACCAATATCCCTATACAATCCTTAGAAGAGACCAAAAAATCTTTACTTGAGATCTTGAAAAGGGATGCTGCTGATCTTCCTAATTTTGAAAGTGAACTCACAGCAGTGCTTTCTACACTCAGCCAGTACCCAAACTTT
This sequence comes from Cornus florida, assembly GCF_030987335.1. Classification (NCBI taxonomy): domain Eukaryota; kingdom Viridiplantae; phylum Streptophyta; class Magnoliopsida; order Cornales; family Cornaceae; genus Cornus; species Cornus florida. Next base: position 52,164,549 of record NW_026775572.1, read on the forward strand.
CCGGTTGATCTTCAAGCCACTATTGCTACCTTTAAAGGCCAGCTACCAACTCTGACCGATGATATTTTCCAAGCCAATGAAGCAATCAACCAATTCAACAAGAGTAAAAACAGGAAGGATACCCTTGCTAACCAATTGTTAATTCAAGCTTCCTCCTTTGAAAGAGTGAATACAGAGAAAGAGAACATGTCCTTCAGAAAGAGATCGACCAGATCCATGCTCGTAAGGCCATCTTGTCTGCTGAAGCTGCCACATTGCAGTTTGAAGCTCAAGACCTTGCTCACGAGCATGCAAAGCTTCGTGGAGAATTACCTCAATTGGAAGAGTCAAAGAGGCAGGCCATGGTGGCCTTCAATCGGTCCTTAGTTATTTGGGCTGATTTCAAGGAAAAATTTGCAAACATATGAATTTTTTTTTTTATATTAGCTTCCTTTTGTGGCCATCTTAGTGTATGATCTTTAAATGATGTAATCTTTTACACTTCAATGAATAAATAGCCTTTTTTGTTACTCCAAACAAGCATCAACATTCTAGCGAGAAAGAATTTATTAAAATAACCAAATCAGCCTAGAAAAATAGGCCGATTTTTATTACATAAAAGGTACACATGGTCAGCCATAAGTACTGGCTAACACTAATTTTCCCTTTCAAAGATTGCTGGTACGTACCTCTTGAGGTACTTGCCATTAATGGGATAGTCATGTAATCGGCCACTGAAATATTTCAACCTATATGCTCCTCCACTTAAGACTTGATGGACTAAGTATGGCCCTTCCCATTTTTGGGACCACTTCCCATATTTCCTATCGACTTTACCCACTGGCAAAACAACTTTCCAAACCAAATCTTCTTCAGCAAAAGACTTAGGTTTTACCCTCTTGTTGTAGATGCTCATCACTTTCTTCTTGTGAGCTATGATGTGATCCAAGGCATCCCTTCTAAATTCATCCAAATCTTCCAATTCTACCAACATTGCTTGAGTATAATCAGCTGGAGTTAGATTATTTTGAAAAGCAACTCTGGCTGATTTAACCTTCATCTCCATAGGCAGAACAGCATCATAACCATAAGTTAACATGTATGGTGTAACTCCTGTGCCTGTTCTTTTTGAGTTCCTATAGGCCTATAAGGCTTCAGACAAAGTCTCATGCCACCTTCTTGGCTTATCTTTGATCATTTTTTCAATGATCTCAATTAGAATCTTATTTGAAGATTCGGCCTGGCCATTTGCTTGAGCATAGTATGGCGTAGAGGCTGACATATGAATATTCATGTTGTGGCCGAATTGTAATACATCAGTTGCTCTAAATACTGTTGCATTGTCTGAAACAAGTGTTTCTGGAATCCTAAATCTGTGGATGATGTTTTGCTCCATGAAATTAATCATTGTTTGCTGATCAACCGCTTTGCAAGCCTTGGCCTCAACCCATTTAGTAAAATAATCTGTGGCAACAATCACCCAGTGATGGCCTTCGCTTGATGGTGGATTAATTTTACCAATAAGGTCAAGGCCCCAACCTCTGAATGGCCAAAGTTTGATTATTGGCTGTAATTCTTTTGCTGGTACATTTTGAATCGGCCCGTGTCTTTGACAAGCTCGACAACCTTTTGAGTAATCTATGCAATCTTTTCTCATTCTCGGCCAATAATATCCATACCTGCGAATCAGCCATCTCATTTTAATCCCAGCTTGGTGAGCCCCACAGTTGCCCTCATGTACCTCGGCCATAACCTGAAGTGATTCCTCCTTGCTTATGCATTGTAGTAAAAGCCCATCTTCTAACCCTTTTCTGTATAGATCCCCATCTAGAAGCACAAAGTTGATCGCTTTTCTTTTAATACTTCTATCAGCCTTGATGTTTGGATTTCGAAGGAACATTATAAATGGTATCCTCCAGTCATCGTCGGCCAAATCTTCTACATCAATTGTCCAAGTATCAAACATAGTATTTCTCAATTCGGCCGATGGCAAAGATCTTCGTGTTATCTTTATCAACTGCTCTTCTATTCCGGTACTCTTATTCCTGAGGCTGCTTGGGCCACGCTGTTGGCCTCCTTATTCTGCCCTCTCGGCCAAAACTTAAGTTGAACATTATCAAATTGATTGATTAATGAAGTGGCCAGAGAATGAAACGGCCTTAATTGCCAACTTAAGCACTTAAAATCTTCAGAAATTTGGCTAAGGACTAAGTTTGAATCTCCCAAAATCTTTACATCTCTAACAGCCATTTCAATTAAAATCTCCAGGCCGATTATAAGCGCTTCATATTCGGCCTGGTTATTTGAACATTTAAAATCTAAAAAGAAAGAGAATGAAGCCTTTCTGCCAGCTGGCGAAATAATAACAATACCTGCTCCTACTCCATCAGCCGTGCTTGATCCATAAAACATCAAGATCCAAGGAGTCAAGAATATAGCTGATGACTCCAATTCGTCATAAACCCATGGATCAATATTAGTTGAAGGATGATCGGCCAAAAAATTAGCCAGAACCTTTCCTTTTACTGATTTTTGTACACTACAAGAAATTCGGGTTTTAGGGACAGTCCAAACTGTCCCTAAAAGCTCGAAATCCGTCCCTAAAGGTCAAATTGGTCCGTCACTAAAAGTAGCGTGACAAAAGAGCTTTAGGGACGGTCAAATTTGACCGTGACAAATACTTTTGACCTTTAGGCACAGTACTGACTGTCCCAAATAATACCGTCCCTAAAACTTATTAGGGACGGTATTGACTGTCCCTAATAACATATGAATTAGGGACAGTTTCAGGGACTGTCCCCATTACATATAGTATTAGGGACAGACAAACCGTCCCTAATACATAATTTTTTAATTATAATTATTGTATTAGGGACGGATAGACTGTCCCTAATACTTAAATTTCTTCTCTTTTTTTTTTTCTTTTTTTTATTTTTTATTTTATGCTTGATTTGTGGGTTTAACCATTTTGAATACATGCAAAACATAAATAAAATAGATCCACAATAACATTCAAAAAGATATTACTGGCCATAAAACAAAATAAATCTACAATACATATATTCAAGATCCATAAAATCTCCAGTTTTCTAAACAAAAACTAAAACTGCTCCCCAGTTTTCTAAACTAAAAGGTAGCACAAAAAATTGTTCCATCCTCTTCAAGATCCATTATTCATTCTGTTGGTGGTTGTGGTGGTGCTTGCAGGTGCCACCTTGTTGGTGGTGGCTGCTGAAAAAGAGAGTCTGCTGGAGGTGGCGGCGGCTGTTGATGCCAGTTTGGTGCGGCTCGCTGCTGTTGGAAATCTGATGGAGACTGTTGTTGGTGGAACCATGGTGGCGGCTGCTGCTGCTGTTGCTGATATAGGGATGTACATGTTGCATGAAATAGCATATATGCATCATTTTGTCTTCTTCTACCTTCTACTCACCATGAAATTACCAAGCGCCTTGTGTGAATATGGTGTGTGTGAGTTTCTTAGTCGAATATTATATAATTCAAAATCAAAAGTAGAAAAAAGCTAAAATAAAAAGACAAAGTAGTTCAGAATTATCAGTATATATATATACACACACACATAAATATGAATATGACACATCAAATTTGATGCAAAAAGATGGTAATGAGTACCTGATATTGGGACAAACCAGTATGCCGAGACAACAAATGCTTGTCAGCTTCACTTGGATACCTGAGTCACCAAAAACACAGTATGACATAAGATCCTCTTCATTCAAAATTTATCAAGACAAACAGCATTAAACATTTCTTTTAGGACTCCTTACTATGTATTAATATTATTCTTTAATTGAATTGATCACTGCTATATACACACATATAAAGTATTAATAGTACGCTCTCATCATGAGTTTGTATACTCCACTCTGGATTCAATGATTGAGAGTACAAACTCATGTAAGAGTTCCTGCGATTGTGGGTCGTTACAAGAGGGGTAGATTAAGGACCCAGCAGTTGGGAAGCTAATTGTAAGCATTCTAAACATTGTTCACATCATATACATAAATATATATACACAAAACACAGATTTGTTTTGCAAACCCTATACATGTATATAGATTGTTAAGACTTTAAATAAGGTTTTATATTTGATTCTTTTTTGCATCAAATTAAATATAATAAATAGAGTAAAATTCATTAATCATGTACACCGATTTATATAGCACCAAACACTTATATATAGCAAGGCCACAGACCCGTACAAACCCAACAAGGGAGAACAATATATACAACCAAGAAGTAGGGAATGCTCCTGTAACCGAACCATGCACAATTCATTGAAGAATCACACCATTATAAAGATATCTAGGAATTATCTCAAAATCATCATTAATATATACAACCACTAATTTTTACCTCCAAAAACCTAATATAATAGCCCACTTGATGTTTACTTGGACTGGACAAAGCCTAATTGATATATGCAGCACTAAGTGTTAAATAAGTACCAAAAGAGAAGGGAAAAAAGGAAGAAAGGCCATCAAAATTAATGTATGAAAAAGCTGAAATCCCAAACTCGACAAATTCAAAAGCAATGAAGAGAATGAGTTCACTATAAACCAAATTTTGTCACAACCATAAACTACTAAACATGCATGAAAGAATCCAAATTGGAAATATAGAATCAGTGACTATTATCTTTTATTTTTGTTTATTCTTGGCAACTGACTGATCTCCATCAAATAATCAGTAGGTAGACTGAAACCTTATGCAAAAAAATCATATCAAATTGCCAATCAACTCATTCAAGCACGGAATGATAACTTCAACAAAATCGAAATCTAGAAGAAAAAATTTTTATACAACATATCATTAAACTCATATAATCATAACATGTATTTATCTATTTTCTTCTACAGGACTAAATCATGAGAGATTTTTCAAAAGCAAATCAAAAGCCCAAATTGCAAAACTCAATTATTTACCAAGTATCAGAATTGAGAAGAACAATCAACAAATTATGAAGTGATTAAGAAATATAATTCAAGATTTGAAACTTACAGAGATTTAAGGGCTTCAATCTATTGTTGATGGAGAAAATAACAGGTTCTGTGATGGCTGTGATCCTTTTAAACACTTCGCTTCTTCGTATCTTAGGGAGTCTGAACAAGGGTAATCTAGTTTGAGCCCCAATCCCATCCTTTCGCCTCACGAGATAGCATTTAAACACGGATCAGCAAGGTAAGCTAAGTGGATGGTGTTGATGCTTCAAGGTGGTGTTGATGGGTTTGGCTGACTACCCGGGCAGATTCAGATGAAAAGCCTCAGACCTAATGAGACCAATAGGTGCCTCTTGGGCTCAGGTTAACAAACCGGCCGATTTTGCACCAAACTTGTTAGATGAGGGCACATCTAACAAAGATAAATCTAGGGTTTTTGAGATAAAAAGAGGCGAAAACTGGGGAGAGATTAGGAGGAAGAAAGATAGTGATTTTTTTTGTTTTTTATTTGGAATCGGATAGTGAATTTGATCAAAAGATCAATTTGCGCTAGCGGGGAACCTGTGTTAGAGCTCAGACAAGGAAGAGACGAGAAGAACAGAGATGAGATCGGAGAAGAACAGAGATGAAACCCCCCCCCCCCCCCCCCACACACACACATATATATATACACACGTACCTGGGTTATGTTCTTGTGAAGGTGAAACTCGCGAAGATTTTGGTTGATGGATCGATGTGTGCGAAGTGGATTTTCGCGCAGCTAGAGCTTTGATGAAAAAAAAAGGCCCCTTTTTTCATTAAGCCGCCTTTTTCCAAACCCTAAAATGAACACAAATTGCAAATAGCATATATATGTGTCCAGATCTGAAACAATCAAAAGAAAAATAGACCAAAACTAGGGTGAGGATCATTAACTGGGTTATATGAATGTCAAATCGAAGATGGGGGTTCTCTAAAAATCGAAGAAAGAGGCATAATTCCTAAAATTTTGAAAAAATAAAAATATTGTTGTACCTGAAGAGTAAGAGTCGATGTTGAAACGATTGGGTCATTCAGCTTGTGCTGCTGGAAGAGGGTGGAAGAGTCTCAATATTCTGCGACGATGGAAGAGGGTGGAAGAGCTTCAGTCTTCTGCGATGGTGGAAGAGCTTCAGTATTCTGCAAGGGTGAAGAGGTGGAAGAGAGGGAGTGAGGGCTTGAGGCGGGTTGGAACTGAGACGATAGGGAGATGATAGGTATATGGATAAAAGAATGTAATGAAATTATACGAAGTAGTTTTCAGTAATTTATTAAATAAAATAATTTTATATATTATAATTTTTCTCTCACAAATGTGCCAAACAAGGAATTAAGCGGCAAAACAAAAGCGCCAAATAAGGAATTAAGCGCCAAGTTTTGCCGGACAAATTTTTATGGAATTGGGGACAGGCCATTTAAGTTTTAGGGGACAGTCTCAACAACTGTGCCAAAAAAGTAATTTTTAAGGACAGTCTAAAGGACTGTGCCAAAAAAATACGATTTTAGGGACAGTCTCTAAAGACTGTGCCTAAAAAAAAAGCGCTTTAGGGACAGTTTTATAGACTGTCCCTAAAGGACTGTCCCTAAAACCCGAATTTCTTGTAGTGGTAAGACGTAGATAAAATTGAATTCCATCAAAACCAAAGCCCACTTACCTATTCGGCCAGTGATCAATGGCCTTGATAGCATATACTTGATCACGTTAGTTTGACAAAGAATGTAAACATCAACAGGCCGCATGTATACTCTCAACTTCATGGCCGAATAGTACAAGGATAAACAAAGCTTCTCAATTGAGGAATATCTGCATTCTACATCAGTTAGTACTCTACTCAGGTAGTAGACAGCCTACTCCTTTCCATGTTCATTGTCTTGTGCGAGCATACTACCAATTGATTCTTCTGCGGCCGATAAATAAAGCTTTAACGGCCACTTCTTTCTTGGAGGCATTACAACCGGGGGGTTTGCCAAATATTCTTTTATTTTGTCAAAGGCCTTCTGATGGGATTCGTCCCAATGAAATTTCTCGTGTGACTTTAATTTTACTAAAGTCGAAAAGACATGCACTCGGCTAGCATGATTAGAAATAAATCTTCTAAGAAAACCTACCTGGCCGAGGAACCTTTGCACTTGTTTTTTGTTGGCTGGGGCCCTAGCATTTATAATAGCTTTGACCTTGTTCTGATCAACTTCAATACCTCATTTGTGTACCAAGAACCCCAAGAAATTCCCGGCTGAAACTCCAAATGCACATTTCAATGGGTTCATTTTCAATTTGTGAACCTTCATCCTTTCAAAGGCCCTTTTCAAGTGTTCCAAATGCTGTCTCTTGGCCGATGATTTCACAACCACATCATCTATATAAATTTCCATGAATCGGCCAATCATATCATGAAAGATAGAATTCATTGCCCTTTGATAAGTAGCCCCAGCATTTTTTACGCCAAATGGCATCACAATCCACTCAAAAGTACCAATTGACCCAGGACATCTAAAAGCCGTTTTATGAACATCTTCCTCGGCTAAATAGATTTGATTATAACCTGAATGGCCATCCATAAAAGACAATATTTCATGCTTAGCGGCCGAATCAATAAGTTGATCGGCCACAGGCATTGGATATTCATCTTTTGGAGTGGCATTATTTAAATTGCGAAAATCCACACAAACTCTAAGTTTGCCATTTTTCTTCATTACCGGAACAACATTAGACAGCCATTCAACATACCTAATTGTTCGAATAAATCCTGTCTTAAGAAGTCTTTCAATTTCTTCTTTAATTTTGAGCATTACTTCCGAAGACATCCTTCTTGGTGGTTGTTTATATGGCTGAAAATCTTTCTTGATCGGTAATCTATGTTCTACCAATTTTCTAGACAGGCCAGGCATCTCTTCATAACTCCAAGCAAAGCAATCCTTATATTCATTTAATAATTTAATCAAATCGGCCTGGAATTTAGGCTCAAGCAAAGCACTAACAAATAATGGCCGATTATCTTTTTTAGTACCAACATTTATTTCCAATAAAGGATCTTGCACCTTTGCTTTATTATCTTCCATCCTGGAAGGGGCTGACTCCAAATCTTCAAGTTGGATTGCATCCAGCTTTTCGAAACCTTCTTCAATTATATCGGTCGTGCAGGCCGATACCTCTTCATAAAGTTGTTCTTCTCTGGCCAGTCTCTTCTCAGCCAGATATGCTTTCAGTCTGATGCAAGCGGCCCTGAAAGCTTGCCGCTTCTTTTCTTCATTGGTTTTGTGATCCATCAGTAACATCTTCATTGTCCTTGATGGTCGACCTGAAAATATCAATTTTCGGCCGAGCTGCTTCTGACAATAATTCTTTAATATCAGCATTAATTAAATTCTTCTTCATTGTTGCCGCTGCTGGTCGTCCCATCCTGTTAATGCCAACAAATTTGATAGGTACAACAGTTTCATCATAAAGTGCAGCCTCAGCCGAATACACCCTAGCTATAAAGGGTTTATTATCGGCCTCAACAATTTTTACCTCATTTCCATCCCAAAAAATCAACATTTGATGCAAGGTTGATGGGATGCACATGTTAGGATGAATCCAATCTCGGCGTAAAAGGAGATTATAGGCCGCGGTTGAATCAATGATAAAGAAAGCCGTAAAGGATGTCTTACCGCCAATAGTAATTTCCAAAGGTAGAATACCTTTGGTGTTACTAGATCCTCCATTAAAACCACTGATGGCCACGTCGGTTGGAACTACATCATCCATGGTTTTACCCAATTTCTTCAAAGTAGTTGATGGAATGACATTCACCACCGAACCATTGTCAACTAAAACCCTATTGATTGGCTGACCCTCAACCCATACTTTAACATACAACGGCCTCAACTGTTGTGTTATGGACAAAGGTGGTTTTTCAAAAATGATTTTATCGGCCTTAGATGGCTGATCCTGAGAGATCAATCCTATCCCGGCCGATGAACTTGTCGAATCGTTCTTAATTTCTGAAGATTCAGCCTTTTCCTCCTGCTTGGCTGACTCAACATCCCTGTTCACCGTTGGTTCTATCCTTGCTTCAAACACAGAAGGCAAAACAAATACCATGTTACAATTTACCTTATCCGGGAGAGAACCAAAATGAATTCTGTACTTGGCCGCATGCTTTGGATCCTGGTCGGGCTGATCATCTTTTTCTTCATAAAAGCATGCCTTATTCTCAAATGATGTAGCGACCTCCATGTCTTCAGCCACCACTGGTTCATTTTTTCTTTCTAGTTGATCATGGTCGATCTTGTCTTCTTTCCTTTTGAGTTCTGCATTTTTCCTTTGCATCCTCCTTTTTTGGGTATGTGTAGGAGGCTGCTTAGGAAACTTTGGGTGACTTACTCGAGTCCATCTGCCATGGTTAACCAAAGGAGGTCTAACCGTTCTTACACGACTAGATTCTTCTCCTTTTTGAACCCATATTTCTGACTGAATTGTTGGTTTCCTTTTGAAACTAGGATAAAAGTGTTGTTCTGGCAGGACTCTATCGGCCACCGATGACCGAATGATTCTCACTACCCTCGGCCCATTTTCTCTAAATATTGATCGATTGATTTCTTCGTGATTATGTCTAGGCTGATGGCCTAACCTTTCATGGACACTGCGCTTTCTGGTTGATTGGAAATTGCCCCTCTTTTCTGAGTCATTCCTTCGGCCTTTGCAATTTGGACAACAACCATGGTTGATGAGGGCAATTTGAGCTTCTCTTAACTGAATTTCCAAGTCCTTAACTTTCTGCTCATCATTACTGGCTGATGAACTACCAAGAACTTTTGGTAATCTTTCCTGTCTACCATTATCAGCGGCTTTTTCAGTTTGCCAGGCTGATTACATTGGTACTGATAATATTAGGAAATGGATCACCATCGACCCCCATTACATCTGGCTTCTTTTCAGGGAATTTCAATACACCTTCATTGATAGATTTCTGCAATACATTTCTAAATACATAACAATTGTTAGTAGTATGATTCCATGAATTATGAAATTTGCAGAACTCTCTTCCTTTTAAATCATTGGTCGATGGTATATTGTGTCCTTTTGGCAAAATGATTTGTTTGTCGGCCAACAAATGATCAAAAATTTGTTCTGTTTTGGCCAGATCAAACGTATAAACCTTACCAGTATCAGCCGTACCCTTCCTGGCCGATGAAGTCGATGGCTGAGTACCACTGGTGGATACATTTGGTTTTGTTAAAGCGTCACATACATAAGGCTTCTTTAGAATGACTTCGGCTAAATTAGCTTCAAAATCTTCCTCTTCAACCACATCAGTTGAATAAACTTCATAGTTGGGGTCCCTATAGTACGTACCTTTAGAGGAATTTTTTCGTTCTTTCTCCTCTTTGAGAACCAACTCATACCTGGTAGCTTTCTCGGCCAGGTCATACATGTCACGAAATGGAACTCCTTCAAACCTCTTCCGAAGTTCAAAATCAAGGTCGTTCAAAGCCAAACGAATGTACTCCTGTTCTGGAAGAGGTACACGACATCTTAATCTTGCTCTCCTGAATCTTGCAATGAATGTCTCGACCGATTCACTAGGCAATTGACTTAGCCTGGATAAATCGGCCAGAGTAGGTTCTGTCTCCGTACGGTAGAACTAATTGTGGAATAATTTCTCTATCTGTGGCCAATTAAAAACAGAGTTAGGAGGTAGACGAATATACCATGAAAAAGCTGCCCCTGTCAAAGAGTTAGGAAAAAGTCTCAATTTCAACCACGGGCTAACACTGGCCTCTCCACATTGAACCGTGAATCGGGCAATGTGTTCCAGGGTCGATTGATTCCCCTCTCCACTAAAGGTTACAAAGTCAGGGACTTTATATCCTCTAGGGAACTCAACTTGGTCTACCACTTCTGGATAAGGAGTTCTATAAATTGGTCGGCCGGCACCTCTAAGTTCCAGGCCATATTCTTCTGTGAGTAAATCAGCTAATTGTCTTCTATCTAACATGACTTGAGGTGGCTGATTTAATATTGGTGGTACCTGATTAAAAACTGGCGGCTGATTAGCTGCTGGTTGATAGCAATTCGGCCAATCATGTGGCTGATTAGCCATATTCTGCCCCCCGAGCCCTACATGTGGCGGCACATGAGTATACAGTGGGTTCGGTGGCCTCCACCTGATCTGATTGCCCCCCGAGTTCAAAGGCATCCGAGGAGGGTTTGGTAGAATTACCTGTGGCTGCGAACCTACTACTGGTGGCTGATTATAACCTGCTAACGTAGGCTGAGGATAGCTTTCTGCCCAGGTGAGTAGCGTATGAACCGGCTGACTTGATGTTGCACCTGGTTGGAGTGTCACTACTGGCGGCCATGGCTGTGATGTTTCAATGGCCCTCTCTGGCCGAGCAGCTTGTGATAGATTCGGCTGAGAAGCCGATTCCTGATTGTTGGAGCTGCTAGCTTGAGTCGGCTTGTTCAAAATAAAGGCTGAGAGTTAGGACATATTTTCATGCAAGTCGTTGTAGCGTACTCCCATCCTTCCCATTGCATTTACCAAGGAGCTAACCTGTGCTTGAAGTACGGCTAACTCATCAGTAGGACCTGCTGTAGAGTTCTCAGCCTGTACTGGCTGATCGCCTTCCTCCAAATCTTCATCAGTAGCCACGGCCTTAGAATTTTTTGCGAGCCGCGACATATTTGCCTCTTTTATTACACTCTAGTAGTGGTCCCACCGGGCGTGCCAAAACGTGTTCGCGCGGTTTTTGTTCCCTACGCCGGTCGATGGACTCTTCGCGGGTATGCCAGAGTATTTGTACAAACTACCCAAAATATGTAATTGAACACCAGCCTATCCCTTTTTCCTATGGCTGACTCTCAGGCGATTGTGTGGGAGAGAGACTAGTAAGAACTCCCAGCAAGGTTCTTTTATGCCTTGTTTGTAGCAAGGACTTTTTAGAGTGTCTAAAGAAATGTAACGGCTGATGAATGTTTGAATGGATGGAATGGCCGAGTGAAGACAGGCGGCAAGAACTTAATCGATCGCCGGCCGAATGTGATGGCGAGAACTTAATCAATCGCCATCAGCCAAACACAATGGCAAGAATTTAATCGATCGCCACTGAAACGTGATAGCAAGAATTTAATCAATTGCCATCAGCCAAGTAATGACAAGAATTTAATCAATTGTCACTATGATTCAATGGCAAGAATTTAATCAATTGCCATTGAATTAAAAACCTAACTAAAATTGCGTAATTAAAATTGGCATAATTGAAATTGAAAGAAAGTAAATGGCTGAATCGAAATAGTTAACAATGATCTAATCAATTGCCATTAAATTGAAATAAAGAAATTGATAAGAAAATGACGTAGAGTCAATTGAAAACATTTTTAGTTGAAATGCATGTTTTGTGGTGGTGCTGGACGAATTGGAAATGGAATACAATACTTCTATTTATAGAAGTTCTATCTCAACCTATTCTCCTAATTAATTGCTAGAAAATCTCTTTTGCTTCAATCATTTTTTTCTTTTGAAATTCAAACCGAGCTACGGCCCAACATTCCTCGCCTTCAATATCGATGCTCCAGTTTCAATGGGAAAGTCTTTACTGAAATCTCTCTTTTCCTTGATTTGCTTCACTTTGTTGCTGAAAATAAGTCGTATTCCAGTAGTCTTTCACATCTCTTCTCCTCTTTGTTTCGTCTTACTTTAAATAAAATACCTTTGTTGAAGAAAATATTAATTGCTAAGAAGTCGGTAGAAAGCTGCTGGAAGATTGCTAGCAAGTTGCTGATTTTTAGCAACTTCTTTCTTCAAACTTTGACTGAAATATTCCTTTAAATGGCTGGAAAACCATTTATAGCCTTGACCCATACACTCACGTGGCTGCCCCTTTCTTTTTGAATTTCATTTCCATAAGGATTCAATTTCCTTTCTTATAACTAAATCCCTATTTTTTAGGAACTTAATTATATCACCTCAGCCAACCTCTCCCAATGTTCTATTTCTGACGAAATTTCCTTTTAAAATTAACACAAATCTCGGTTGTTTAGTAACAACCCTTTTTGGTGAGGTGGCTGAATATATATAGATATCCTCCTAAATCTTCTCCTACTATTTCTCCATTGGCCGACCATTCTTGGACATGCTCAACCCTTATCGGCTTCCCATTGGTCCACGTCGCTGCTGAAGTGGCTGCCAAGTTTTGGTGCCAACATTCTTATAACAGTCTCCTCTCTTGTTTAAGAAACTCCAATAATGGCTTTAGCTAGATTTCCATAAATGAAAATGCAGGCCATTATTTCCACTGTTTGGGTTCCAATAGCAAAGATTTCCTTTTCAATGGAAATTCTCACGAGTTTTTTTTAATGGTGCACAAAATCTGTACCGCCAATAGCTCTGCTCTTTTGGAAAGTTTTGCATGCAACATTATTTCATGATATGGAAGGATGGTCAGGATATGGCAAGATACAAAGAACATTGTCCAAGTTGTAAAAGACAAGACCCACATGATTACTCTCTAGTCAACTGCCTAGTCTTTTCTTCATTTAGCCTCCAGATCTCTCGAGGGTTTCTTTGTTTTAAAAAAAAAAAAAATTGCATTGCCACTTTTAGAAAATTTGGATCTTCTTTGTTTAGTATATATGTTCTTATTGAAAGAATATATATATGAGGGAGACTACTAGCTGCTTGTTAATTTGACTTTCCCTTTTTACAAAATTTCCACGAGAATAGAAGATTGTGGATTGGTCAAAATGACTTCGATGGAAAGTAAAATAAAATTTCCAGTACCCGTGGAGTAAGAAAGAAGTTTTCAATGCAAAAGAAAGGCAAGGTTCGGTCTTTTCTTTTCCTACACGTGAGAAAGCAAGAGATCTCAAGATTTCAGCATGATCAAAAGGTGCCATGATGGAAGCAAATTTCCATTTACTCTTTGCCAAAATTTTAGAGATTTGGTTGTGGTCTAAAAAGTCAATGACTTAAATTTAATGAGCTGGTTCTGTTGATCAAACCTTGGAAATTTGACATTGGCATTAAAAAAAAATGAAGACACTGGAAACTTTCCATTGGTGGAGAAGACCCACGCACCACCAGGCCTCTCTTGGTTCACATTGATCTGGTCATTATAAATGAAAGCCATTCCTCACATTAAAATTGGTGCAAAAGAAAGGAAATAAAACTATTGAGCATGGGATTGATCCAAATCAAGCACCTCAATCTCTTGTGCAATAAACATGGATGCAGTTCTGCCAGAGGGCTCTCACCCACACACACACACACATATATATATATATGTAAGCAAACGGAGAAGGAAAACAACAGTTTTGCTGGAACAAAATTCATACATATATATATATATATGTAAGCAAACGGAGAAGGAAAACAACAGTTTTGCTGGAACAAAATACATATATATATATATATATATATATATATATATATATATATATGTAAGCAAACGGAGAAGGAAAACAACAGTTTTGCTGGAACAAAATTCATAAGCCGTAAACAAGGACTTGCATCTCGACATGTGCCTTGCGCAATCATCAAATCTTCTTTTCAAGAGTTTCTGTTGGTGCCAAACGGTACGCCATATAAAAAAATTGCATTGTCAACTTTTAATTGGTAAATATATATATATATATGTAAGCAAACGGAGAAGGAAAACAACAGTTTTGCTGGAACAAAATTCATAAGCCGTAAACAAGGACTTGCATCTCGACATGTGCCTTGCGCATCATCAAATCTTCTTTTCAAGAGTTTCTGTTGGTGCCAAACGGTACGCCATATAAAAAAATTGCATTGTCAACTTTTAATTGGTAGGACGTCTCACACTTTCTAAAGTTTCACTCCATTTCTATAATGGGATAGCAAATGAACATGCATAGCATGGTTGGCCCGTGAACAAAGTCATGTTGCTTGGTTTTATTTGTCACCATGACTTGCTAGTCATCGCAATCAAAGGAAAGGAAGATCTTACCACTCCTTCAGTCATCCGACAAAAGTCAAAATCTAAAAAAAAATTCATACAAGTTCCAGCAGGGAACTAAAAAAGAAAATCTTCAAGCCTCGCCCCTCATACATGACAAGCATCCATGTCATCAAGTCTTGAAGTAGAGGCAATTTGTAGACACTTAAAAATTGTGATCCTCTGATCACCGTCGGTCAAAAAGTCAAATTTTTCGATCAATTAAATTCTACAAACATGAGTCCCATCAATGGACACGTGTCAAAATCCTAAAGGTGCAGACCTTTAAAGAAAATGACGGTTTAATTCAAATTCAATTCAAATTTGAATTTGAATTAATTTCGTAAAAGGAAATAAATCATTTATTTATGAAAAAATCACACAATATTGGGAAGTTTCCAAATTGAACAACCCACACCTTGGCCTATAAATACAAGGTCACCCCCTCACATTTTGGGCACACACAAAGAGAGAGACAAACAGAACATTGAAGCTCTTCTTTGAAGTTTCAGAAAACAAGCATACCACACCTACGCCGTTCTTCATCAAAGCCAATAACAAGCACACAAGTGTCATTCTCCTTTGAAGACTTTCAAATCTACTATTCAAGATCAAGCCTCACCGGCCCTCGTTCAGAAATCCATTCGAGTTTTCTTCAATTTTGAAGAACTCAAATGCAACCAACCACCGGCCCAAGATCAAGCTTTTAAAGCTCTTGCGCCAATATTCTAAGGAGATTTAATCAAAGGAAGATTCTATACTGTAATAGAATCGCCAACAGAGAACGTACTCATTTTTTTTTTACATTTATTTAATAAAGTTATTGTTATCGCATTTATTTTAGTTTCAAATTTTTCGAAATCAAAATTTGTGTGTACACTTTACGTGATATGTGGGTGTGTAATATATATAGATTGGCAGTTCATTTGTTTTCTTTGCGTGATGTCACACAGGCACACATCCCGCAAAGAAAACAAATGAATTGCCAATCAACATACAGTTGGCCACAACTCATCACCCATGATTCATTAAATTGAAGTTTTTCAAATTGTTGAGATATATATTACACATGCACACATCACGCAAAGAAAACAAATGAATTGCCAATCAACATACAGTTGGCCACAACTCATCACCATGATTCATTAAATTGAAGTTTTTCAAATTGTTATTAACGTTTAGCTTTCACAAATCCTTGGTTTTAAATTGAAAGTAAGAAGATAAACTACTAAAGAAAATCATAATTGTTTTATGTTTGAATAATGGCCGCTTAACCATATTGAAGAAAGGGTTAAACTCACAAAATTCGCTTTTATTTCTAATTTTTGTCAATTTACCCCCCTTTTATTATTAAAAGGATCAAATCACCCATTTTATATTAGTATTTTGTTAAGGTAAACGATAATATGATATCAGCTCGTCATAAGCTTTGCGTCAGGGTTTTAAATGACTAAAATATATTTGATCAAACTAATATATATTTTGATAATTTTATCAGTCTAAGTAGCTGTTTTTTTGACAATTTGTTCTTATACGAAACTTTTTAGTAATAGTATATAGGAGTGGTTTGACACTACAGGTGTATTAAGTGTCAAATATTGACTGGGCGTGGGGAGTTTTGTGAAAAAAAATTTGAATATAATTCTTGAAGAAAATCAAATATAATTCTTGAATTCTTTTACTATAGACTATTATACACTACACTAAGTATAAAGTTACTAACTATACTTTTAATCGACTAGTTAGTTTACAGAATTTTTAATGTTAACTATTTTTAATCGACTTTGGCTAAATAATTAATTTTTTAGATAATCAAAATTAACCAACGACCATTTTGGGCAAAAAAAAAAAAAAAAAAAAAAACCAATAACAAAAATAAAATCAACTAATGACCTTGTATTGCTGCATCTCACAAATCTTCTTTTACTTTTCTTTTCCCATCTCACCCTCAAAGAAACAAAAATAAAATGAGATAGACAATTGCACATACAAGTAAGTTCTCCTTGAAAGCTTAAGCCTCCAGCAACCAAAAAGTTTCCGCTCATTGCTAGCGTGTGCGCATGTCTCTAGATGACAAATTATTAGAAATAATTTGCCGCACATAACATTAAAGCAAAAATAAAAAAATTAAAAAATGAAGGAAGTAGAAGAAAATTGGGGGAACATAAATAAGACTTCTTTTCATGAGAAACAAACATAAAGATAGGGTGGGGTAGAGTCATTCTCAAAGCCTCAAACTGAACAAGAAATATGACCCATTTTTTGGATAACTGCAAATATTCTACACTTCATATAGGAGTTGAAATTAAGGCCAAAAAAGGGCTATTAAACACATGAAAAAGGACACACCTCTAAGAAAGAAGTGTCTATCAAACTATTTGCGCGGTTTTTTGGTCTTACGCCAGTCAATGAACTCTTGCGGGCGTGCCAGAGTATTTATATAAAACACTCAAAATTATGAAATGAACAACAGTCTATCCCTTTTTCCGATGGCTGACTTTCAGGTGAATGTGTGGGAGAGAGACTAGTAAGAACTCCCTGCAAGGTTCTTTACTGCCTTGATGCAAGGGCTTTTTATCTAAGTGTTAAAAGAAATAAAAATGCAATGACTAAAAAAAATTTAAATGAACTGGCTGAATGGAAATAGACTATAAAGAAAGACGGCTGAATTGAAATTGACTTAAAAGTAAACGGCTGAATTGAAACTGACTTTAAAGAACTGGCTGAATGGAAATTGCATGGAAAGTAATGAAGCGAAATAAACTGGCTGAATTAACATAACGCAAATCTGATCAAAGATTGGCCATTGAATCCGTTTGCATGAAAGAAATGACTGATAATGTAAATAACATAATTAAAGCATTGCAAAAGAAGAGTAAGTTACTAGAACTTAAATTCTTTGAATGAAATTTGCCATTTGGACAAAAGAAATAAAGATAAATGACGTAAAGTCAATTGAATGAATTTTGATTCATGTTTTGTGGGTGGTGCTGGACAAATTGGAATAGGATTACAACTTTCCTATTTATAGAAGTTCTAAATCAACTAATCTATCTTTATTTCTTGCTGAAATATCTCTCTGCCTTGATTCTTTCTCCTCAAAATTCAAACTGAGTCAAATCCAGTGTACTTTGTCTTCAATATTGATGCTTTCAGTTTCCTCAGCCGAATACCCTTCCCTGTCATCTACTAATTCCTTCGACTTGATCAGCTCTTGTTACTATAAAGTTTGCTAATTTTTAGCAATTTGTATATTCTGATAACCATAATATTTCCCTTTAAACCCATTATTGAATACTTGTAAATGTCACTTGCCTTTGTTAGCTTTGCCCATATCACAGTTGCCATCTTTTACGACCTTCCTTTTCCTTCTTCAACTAAATTCCTACTTTGTAGGGATTTAGTTATTTATTGTGACTAAATCTCTAAATCTTTCCTTTTTAATCGATGACCATAATTGAATTGATTCAAATCTCTGTAAATATATTTAGCAACAACCTTATTAATAAAGTGGCTGAAATATATCTCCCTAGATTTTCTCCTTTTGTCTTTCTATTGGCCAACTTTCCTTGGAACCGTGCTGAACACTTGTCGACTCCTCACTGGTCCATGTCACCGCTGAGGTGGCTGCCAAGTTTTGGTGCCAACAAATGCCTTGAATTTCAAATGCCTTGTCGCTTATGATAAGAGGCTTTTGGAATTTTAATTGGCTAAAACTTGAATTTTGAATTTTTTATTTTTTTTTTAGTAATAACTCTTTCCATCACCCAACCACCTGTCTTAATGGTTATCAGTTCCCAATTAAGGCGGTGATTGGATATATCTATTTCATTCCATTAGTATTTAGCTCCATGTTCTCTAAAGCCCTAAAATCATTCTTCTTCCCTTAAGTCGCTATCTCTGAAATTCCCTTCCTTACCAACCCAACTTCCTTCTCTTGACATTCTTCCATAGCCCCTAAGAAAACGAAATCAACCAATTCTACCTCAGCCCCACAACCTTCAGATCTTTTGACTCATGGCAATATTATCTAGAAATCCTTAAAAGCCCTTTCTTCTTACAAGTATTGTCTTAATACTCTAATAGATCTTCGTACCGACTTCAAGGGTTTGGGTCCTGCCTTCCTTGATGAAGCTCCTGGATTTATTTCGCCATTCTACCCCTCAGCCGACGTGCTTTCATTTCTTCAAACTTTTCCTCCTAATGAAAATGGCAGTTTGCCACATTTTCATTTTAGGACATGGCATGTTCCCAATGATGCTTGGATCAATTGGGTCGACCGAGTTGGGGCTGTAAAAGGAGAGATGTGGAAATATTGTGGTATTTATGACGCCATTCAATTGAGCAAAACAAATATTGCTCAAGATAGGGTTTAATGATAGCGGCTATGTTCAACTGGTCTACAACCACCAACTCCTTACACTTGAAGTGTGGCATGATGGCTCTAACTATTCAAGATGTATGCTATTTAACTGGCCTCAAACCTTTTGGGATTGACGTGAGCAACTTATTGGTAGAGGAGGACTTTCCCTTCATCTTTCCTTCTAAATAAATCGGAACCAAATCCTCCGAGTCTTCATATTACAAGTATTTAAATTCTATCATGGATCCTCATCTTTGTGTAAATGATGCTGAACACATTGCATTCTTATTGTCTTGCCTGAATAAGTTCCTTTTGTGTGTGCCGGCCTTTCAAGTTACCAAAGATTACATCCATGCGGCCGTTGCTCTTTCTAGAGGTAAACCCCTTGCTCTAGCCCCTTTAGTGCTTTCTCATTTACATCGGCCAATTTATGACTTGCTCACTTCCAATTTTGGACGTTATGGTGGCCCCCTTTGGCTATTTCAAATTTGGCTACAAATATACTTTCCTGAGTTAGGGCCTGTGGTGAGGCCATCGGCCAATGACCCACTCCTTTTTGTGAGTTATACATCGGTCGTGCTCAAATCTCACTCATGTGGAGATTGCTTCAACTTCTTCTACTCTGGTTGCGAGCACATGACCATACGCCAATTTCTTCCATTTTCTCATTGTTCTTAAGCCCCTTGATGGCTAACTCCTCCTTAAGGAGTATCTATAAAAAAGACTACCGATGAACTTTTGGCCATGTAGGCCAGTTTTCTTATTTTAAGGGATCTTCATTTCAATACTGGTCCTTTGGGGACATTGAATTTAAAGGTTGGGGTTGAGTTCTATAACCCTAGTCAACTTGCTAGGAAATTCGGCCTGACCCAAATGATTCCCATGCCTCTTTATCTTTCCTTTAACAAAAATTTTCATCAGCGTGTAGTATTTTCGGATGACTCTTATGTTAAGAATGTATCCTATCAGTTTTCTAGTTTGCAAGCAAGATTCAAATTCCAACCCTTCATCAAAAACCCAGCCTCAGATTCCAGTTTTGACCAATGGTGGTCTTTTTATATTGCTACTACCAGGACGGCTGAATGCTAGTCCCTTATCATCAAAATCCTAGAATCATTCCAGTTCATATATGTTGCCTTTGAAGGGGCTTTCATAATCACTCGGGTTGTTACCCAAAAGAAAGTTGTGCCTTAAAAAGATCCTCCCAAAGGTAAGAAACAAACAGCCAAGAAACTTTCTTTTTTTTAGCCAATAGATCCTCCAACAAGGATTAATAAAGAAAGAAAAGATAAGGCCAAGGCCACAGCTAGCCTTCTCAAAAGTATAATCTTCTTTTATTTATATATATGTATATATATATATATATATATATTTAAAAGTTTTGAGTTAAATTCTCTTACCCTTTTGTAGATTCAGATAATAAAACTTTGTTAGCCTCCCTTAATCCAGAGAATATTGAGCTTCAAGATGATGAAATTTCTTCAAGTCAACCTCCTCAGCCTGCAGAAAATGAATCAACCACCAACCCTGATGTTACTCCAGCTCCTCCACTTATGGGCAAGGTAAAAGATTATACTTCTCAGCCTAAGAAACTTTTATTCTTCAATACAAATGATCATATCAGCCGTATTAGCAAAATACATGGCCGATATTGATACCCGTTTCTCGGTTAGAGTTGTTTATCGGCCAAGATCATCTTTAATAAGATTTTCTTCTTCAGGGAAAGTGAAAAAAAATCTACTGCCCATGGAACTTTAAAGAGGATAAAGTTCAACAAAGGCAAAAAAACTTAAAGTTGAAACAAGTCCTCAGCCTACAGAAGATGTGGCTGATGATCCTGTGATTGAATTAGCCGATGACCCTGTGATTAATGTAGCTAATGATCCTTCTAATCATTCCTCAGATGAAAAAGAGGTAATAATGGTTTTTTAAATAAGCTTTTCAACCTTCAATACTTTTACTAACACCATTGGTCTTTCTTTTGCAGTAATCTCCTCTCATTGACTTGGTTTATAGCCCAATTAGGAATTTCAGCCCTTTGAAGGATTTTCATGAACCCATTGAGGTTCCTTTAAATGTCCAAGTTACTCCTGCCAAAGCTTCATCTCAAAGAGATAGCACAGCTCTTCAGCCAGAGTTTCTTCCACCAGTAATCAGCCATTAACCACCCTTGGATGCAACTATGGTTGAATCTTCCAAAGTATTGACTATCTCATACCTGTAATTTTACTCATATTTTAAAAATTAAACTTCTAACCTTTTTCCATATTGACAAGTTGTGCATGAAGAAACTCAAGTTATTCCTTCATTTCCTCCACCAAAAGTTCCTGCTTCTTCCCTTCTGGCCTTGAGTAATTTCTTCAAAGATATGCTAGCTTCAGTAACTGAAGAAAGAGAAAGTGAGTCGTTAGGAACAACTCCAATTACTTCAGCTAATGTTCCAATACAAACCATGGAAGAAACCAAAAAGGCTTTGGTTAAAATCTTGCAAAAAGATGCTGCTGATCTTCCTCAATTTGAGAGTGAACTCATGGTTGTTCTTACCACACTCAACCAATATCTAGATTTTCTAGTCAACCTCCAAGCCACCATTGCTACTTTCAAAGGTCAACTGCCAGCTTTGGCTGATGAGATTTTCCAGGCCAATGAATCGATCAACCAATTTGATAGAAGCAAAAGTAAGAAAGACACTCTTGGTGAATAGTTGTTAACCCAAGCTTCTACCTTTGGTAAGGTAAACAAAAAAGTTTGTCGGCCTTAAAGACAGAGAAAGAGTTCTCCAACAGGAGATCAACCAGATTCATGCTCGTAAGGCCATCTTGTCTGCCGAGGCTGCCATATTACAGTTTGATGCTCAAGACCTTGCTCACGAGCATGTAAGTCTTCGTAAAGAATTACCTAAATTAGAAGAATCAAAGATACAATCCATGGTTGCTTTCAATCGATCCTTAGTGATTTGGGCCGATTTTAAGAAGAAATTTGCAAACATGTAAACCTTTTTTCAATTGGACCCTTTCTGTTGCCATTTTAATGTATGAACTTAAATGATGTAATGCTTTTATATTTTAAATGAATGGCTTCTTTTGCTGCTTTAAACAAACATTAATATTTTAGCCAGAATTCCCTTTTTATTGAAACAATTAAATCAGCCTATAAATCAGCCGAATTTTATTACATATAGGTACACATGGTCAGCCAAAGGTATTGGCTGACTCTAATTTTCCCTTTTAAAGATTGTTGGCACATACTTTTTAAGGTAAGTGCCATTAATGGGGTAATCATGTAATCGGCCACTAAGATACTTCAACCTGTAAGCACCTCCACTTAGGACTTGATGAACTAAGTATGACCCTTCCCACTTATGAGACCACTTCCCATATTTTCTATTAACCTTACCTACTGGCAGAATAACTTTCCATACTAAATCTTCTTCAGCAAAAGACTTGGGTTTTACCCTTTTATTGTAGATCATCATCACCTTTTTCTTGTGAGCTATGATATGATCCAAAGCATCCAATCTAACTTCATCCAAGTCTTCCAATTCTATCAACATCGCTTGAGTATAATCAGCCGGAGTTAAATTATTCTGGAATGTAACTCTGGCTAATTTAACCTTCTTTTCCATAGGTAGAACGGCATCATAACCATAAGTTAACATGTATGGTGTGATTCCTGTGCCTGTTCTTTTTGAATATTTATAGGCCCAAAAAGCCTCAGATAAAGTCTCATGCCATCTTCTTGGCCTAGCTTTGATCATTTTTTCAATGATCTCTATTAAAATTTTGTTTAAAGACTCAGCCTGACCATTTGCTTGGGCATAGTATAATGTAGAGGCTGACATATGGATGTTCATATTGTGGCTGAATTGTAACAAATCAGCTGCCCTAAACACTGTTGCATTGTCTAAAACAAGTGTTTCTGGAATTCCAAATCTGTGGATAATATGTTGTTCCATGAAGTTAATCACTGTTTGTTGATCAACCGTTTTACAAGCTTTGGCCTCAACCCATTTAGTAAAATAATCCGTGGCAACAATCACCCAGTGATGGCCTTCACTTGATGGCAGATTAACTTTACCAATAAGGTCAAAACCCCAGCCTCTGAATGGCTATAATTTGATTATTGGCTGTAATTCGCTTGCTGGAACATTCTGAATCGGCCCATGTTTTTGACAGGCCTGACACACTTTTGCATAATCTATGCAATCTTTTCTTATCCTTGGCCAAAATATCTATACCTTCAAATCAGCCATCTCATTTTTATCCTAGCTTGGTGGGCTCCACAGCTACCTTCATATACCTCGGCCATAACCTGATGTGATTCTTCTTTACTTATGCATTGTAGTAGGAGTCCATGTTCAAGGCATTTTCTATATAGATCCCCATCAAGGAGTAGAAAGTTGACTGCTCTTCTCTTGATACATCTATCAGCTTTGATGTTTGGATTTCGAAGAAACATTATAAATGGTATCCTCCAATCATCATCGACCAGATTTTCTATATTAATTACCCAGGAATCGGCTAACATAGTATTTCTTAACTCAGCCAAAGGCAAGGTCCTTCTTATCAACTGATCTTCCATTCCAACTGGTACTCTAACTCCAGAGGCTGCTTGGGCCATGTTATTGGCCTCTTTATTTTGTCCTCTTGGCCAGAACTTAAGTTGAACATTATCAAATTGATTCATCAATGAAGTGGCCAAAGAATGGAATGGCCTTAATTGCCAACTTAAACATTTGAAATCTTCAGTGATTTGACTAAGTTCCAAGTTTCAATCTGCCAAAATCTTTACATCTCCAATAGCATTTTCAATCAAAATTTCTAGGCCGATTATAAATGCATCATACTCGGGTTGATTATTTGAGCATTTAAAATCTAAGAAAAATGAAAATAAAGTTTTTCTACCTTCTGGTGAGGTAATAACAATACCTGCTCTTGCTCCATCAGTCGTGCTTAATCCATCGAACATCAATATCCAAGGAGTTAGGAATATGGCTAATGACTCTAATTCATCATATACCTGTGGATCAATATCAGTTGAAGGATGATCGGCCAAGAAATCGGCCAGAACCCCTCCTTCAACTAATTTTTGTGGGACAAAAATAAAATTGAATTCCATTAAAGCCAATACCCACTTACTAATTCGGCCAGTGATCAATGGCCTTGATAGTATATATTTAATAACATTAGTTTGACATAGAATGTAAACATCAACCGGCCACATATATATTCTTAATTTCATGGCAGAATAATACAAAGATAAACAAAGTTTTTCAATTGAAGAATATCTGCATTCAACATCAGTTAGTACTCTGCTTAAATAGTAAACCGCCTGTTCCTTTCCAGGTTCATTATTCGGAGCAAGCATGCTACTAATTGATTCTTCTACAGCCAATAAATAAAGTTTCAACGACCATTTCTTCATTAGAGGCATCACTGTCAGAGGGTTTGCCAAATACTCTTGTATTTTGTCAAAAGCCTTCTGATGGGATTCATCCCAACGAAAATTTTCATGTCACTTCAATTTTAATAAAGGGGAAAAAACATGTACTCGACCAGCATGGTTTGTAATAAAATAAATCTTCTAAGAAAACCTACCTGGCCAAGAAACCTTTGCACCTGTTTTTTGTTGGTTGGAGCCGTAGCATTCATAATAGCTTTGGTCTTGTTCTGATCAATTTCTATGCCTTGTTGGTGTACCAAGAATCCCAAGAAATTTCTGGCTGAGACCCCAAACGCACACTTCAATGGATTCATTTTTAACTTATGAACTCTCATTCGTTCAAAGCCCTTTTTCAAGTGTTCCAAATGCTATTTTTTGGCTAATGATTTCACAACCACATCATCTATGTAGACTTCCATGAATCGGCCAATCATATTATGAAAGATTGAATTCATTGCTCTTTAATAAGTAGCCCCTGCATTCTTTAGGCCGAATGGCTTCACAACCCACTCAAAAGTACCAATTGACCTAGGACATCTAAAAGCCGTTTTGGGAATATCCTCCTCGGTTATGTAGATTTGATTATAACCTGAATGGCCGTCCATAAAAGACATTATTTCATATTTAGCGGCTGAATCAATAAGTTAATCAACCACCGACATTGGATATTCATCTTTTGGAGTGGCAGTATTTAAATTGCGAAAATCCACACAAATTCTAAGTTTGCCATTTTTCTTTATTACTGGAACAATATTAGATAACCATTCAACATACCTAACTATTCGAACAAATCCTGCCTTCAGAAGTCTTTCAATTTCTTCCTTAATTTTGGGCATTACTTCTAAGGACATCCTCCTTGGTAGTTATTTATATGGCTAAAAATCTTTCTTGATGGGCAATCTATGTTCTACTAGGCTAAGCATTTCTTTATAACTCTAAGCAAAGCAATCCTTATATTCCTTTAATAATTTGATCAAATCGGCCTAGAAATTAGGCTCAAGCAAAACACTAACAAATAATAGCTGATGCATTTCTTCAACTATATCGGCCGTACTGGTCTATACCTCTTCATTTAACTCCTCTTCTCTGGCCAATCTTTTTTCAGCCAGATATGCTTTCAGTCTTATGCAAGCAGCCCTGAAAGCTTGCCACTTTTTTTCCTCTTTAGTTATGTAATCCATCAGAAACGTCTTCAATTTCCTTGATGGTCGACTTGAAAATATCAATTTTTGACCGAACTACTTCTGTCAATAGCTCTTCAATATCAGTATTAACCAAGTTTTTCTTCATTGTTACTGCTGCTGGTCACCCTATCTTATTAGTGCCAACAAATTTGATAGGTACAACAGTTTCATTATAAAGTGCAACCTCGGCCGAATACACCCTAGCTATAAAGGGTTTATTATCGGCCTCAACAATTTTTACCTCATTCCCATCCCAAAAAATCAACATTTGATGCAATGTTGATGGGATACATATGTTAGGGTGAATCTAATCTCGGCCTAAAAGGAGATTATAAGCCACAGTTGAGTCAATGATAAAGAAGGCCGTGAAAGATGTTTTACCACTAATAGTAATTTCCAAAGGCAGAATACCTTTGGTGTTATTAGATCCCCTAATAAAACCATTGACGGCCACGTCGGTGGGAACCACATCATCCATGGTCTTACCCAATTCCTTTAAAGTAGTTGTTGGAATGACATTTACCACCAAACCATTGTCAACCAATACCCTATTAATTAGCTGACCTTTAACCCATACTTTAACATACAATGGCCTCAACTGCTGTGTCATAGCCAGAGGTGGTTTTTCAAAGATGATTTTATCAGCCTCAGTTGGTTGGCCTTGAGAGACCAATCCTACGCCAGTCGATGAACTCTTTGAATCATTCTTGATTTATGAAGATTCAGCCTCATCCTTAGGCTCGGTTGACTTAACATCCTAGTTCATCATTGGCTCTATCCTTACTTCAAACACAGAAGGTAAAACAAATACCATATTACAATTTACCTCATCCGAAAGGGAGCCAAAGCGAATTCTGTACTTGCCCGCATTCTTTGGATCTTGATCTGGCTGATCATCTTTCTCCTCGTAAGAGGATGCCTCATTCCCAAAAGATATAGCAACCTCCATGTCTTCAGCCTCCCCTGGTTTATCTTCCTTAGCTGGTTGAACCTGGTCGATTTTATCCTCTTTTCTTCTAAGTTCTGCATTTTTTCTTTGCATCCTCCTTTTTTGAGTACGTGTAGGAGGCTGCTTAGGAAACTTTGGATGATTCACTCGAGTTCATCTACTATGGTAAACCAAAGGAGGTCTGACCGTTCTTACACGGCTAGATTCTTTCCCCTTTTGTACCCATATTTCTGACTGAATTACTGGTTTCCTTTTGAAACTAGGATAAGAATGTTGCTCTGGTAGAACTCTATCGGCCACAAATCTTTCTGACCGAATGATTCTTACTACCCTTGGCCTGTTCTCTCTGAATATTAGTCAATTAACTTCTTCAGGACTCTGTCTAGGCTGATAACCCAACCCTTTATGGACACTGCGCTTCCTGGTTGATTGAAAATAGCTCCTTTTGTCTTGATTATTCCCATGGCCTTTGCAACTTGGGCAATAGCCATGGTTGATGAGGGCAATTTGAGCCCCTCTCAACTGATTTTCCAAGTCCTTTACCCTTTGCTCATCGTTGCCTGGCTGATGATGAACTATCAAGAATTTTTGGTGATCTTTCTTGCTTACCATTATCAGTGGCTTTTTCAAGTGCCAGGCTAATTACATTGGTATTTACAATATTAAGGAATGGATCACCATCGACCCCATCATGTCTGGCTTCTTTTCAGGAAATTTCAATACACTTTCATCAATTGCTTTCTGTAATATATTTCTAAATACATAACAATTGTTAGTAGTATGATTCCATGAATTATGAAATTTGCAAAACTCTTTTCCTTTGGATTCAGTGGCTGATGGTATATTATGTCCTTTTGGCAGAACAATTTGCTTGTCGGCCAATAAATGATCAAAAATTTGTTCTGTCTTGGCCAAGTCAAACGTATAAACCTTACCAGTGTCGTTCGTACCCTTCCTGGCCGATGATGTTGATGGCTGAGTACCACTAGTAGATGCCTTTGGTTTTGTCAAAGCCTCACATACATAAGGCTTCTTAATAATAATTTCAGCAAAATTAGCATCAAGATCTTCTTTTTCAACCACATTGGTTGAAAAAACTTTATCATTGGGATCCCTATAGTGCATACCTTTCAAGGAATTTTTTCATTCCTTTTCCTCCTTGAGGACCAACTCATACCTGGTAGCTTTCTCGGCTAAGTCATACAGGTCACGAAATGGGACTCCTTCAAACCTCTTCCGGGAGTTCAAAATCAAGGCCGTTCAAAGCTAAACGGATGTACTCTTGTTCTGGAAGAGGTACATGGCATCTCAATCTTGCTCTCTTAAACCTTGTAATGAATGTCTCGACCGATTCACCAGGCAATTGGCTCAGCTTGGATAAATCGGCTAGAGTTGGTTTTGTCTCTGTACGGTAGAACTAATTGTGAAATAACTCCTCCATCTGTGGCCAATTAAAAATAGAGTTAGGAGATAAATGAATATACCATGAAAAAGCTACCCCTGTCAAAGAGTTAGGAAAAAGTCTTAATTTTAACTAAGGGCTCACACTGGCCTCTCCACATTGAACTATGAAGTGGCCAATGTGTTCCACGGTCAATTGACTCCCTTTACCACTAAAGCTTATAAAGTCAAGGATTTTATATCCTCTAGGGAATTCAACTTGATCTACCACATCTGGATATGGAGTTCTATCGAGTGGTCGGCCGGCAACTCTAAGTTCCTGGCCGTACTCTTGTGTGAGTAAATCAGCTAATTGTCTTCTATCTAATATGACTTGAGCTGGTTGATTTACTACTGGTGGTACCTGATTAAAAACTATAATTCAACCAATCATGTGGTTGATTGGCCATATTCTGCCCCCCGAGCCCATCCTGTGGTGGCACATGAGTATATAGTGGGTTCGGTGGCCTCCACCTGATATGATTGCCCCTCGAGTTCAAAGGTACTCGAGGAGGGTCTGGTGGAATAACTTATAGCCGCGGAGCTGCTACTAGCGGCTGATTAAAACCTGACACAGTAGGCTGCGGGTGGTTCTCTGCCCAGGTTAGTGGCGTATGAGCCGGCTGACTTGATGTTGTACCTGGTTGGAGAATCATTACTGGCGACTATGGCTGTGATAATTCAACGGCCCTCTCTGGCTGAGTAGGTTATGACGGATTCGGCTGAAGAGTCGATTCCTAATTATTGGAGCTGCTAGCCTGAGTCAGTTTGTTAAAAATAGCTGTTGAAAGTTGGGACATAGTTTCCTGTATATCATTATAACGTGCACCTATCCTTCCCATTGCATCTACCAATGAGCTCACTTGTGCTGTCGTCACCGCTAACTCATCAGTAGAACTAGATGCAGAGTTCTTAGCCTGAGCTGGCTAATGTCCTTCCCCCAAATCTTCATCAGTAACCACGGCCTTGGAATTTTTCATAGGCCTTGGAATTTTTCATAAGCCGTGGTGGCATTTTTGCCTCTTCTTAAACACCCACTAGTGGTCCCACCAGGCGTGCCAAAATATGTTCGCGTGGTTTTTTGCTCTTACGCCGGTTGATGGACTCTTACGAGCGTGCCAGAGTATTTATATAAAACACTCAAAATTATGAAATGAACAACAGCCTATCCTTTTTTCCGATGGCTGACTTTCAGGCGAATGTGTGGAAGAGAGACCAGTAAGAACTCCCAGCAAGGTTCTTTTATGCCTTGATGTAAGGACTTTTTATCTAAGTGTTAAAAGAAATAAAAATGCAATGACTAAAGAAAATTTAAATGAACTGGCTGAATGGAAATTGACTTAAAAGTAAACGGCTGAATTGAAATTGACATTAAAAGAACTGGCTAAATGGAAATTGCATGGAAAGTAATGAAGCGAAATAAACTGGCCAAATTAACGTGACGCAAATCTGATCAAAGATTGGCCATTGAATCTGTTTGCATGAAAGAAATGACTGATAATGTAAATATTATAATTAAAGCATTGCAAAAGAAGATTAAGTTATTGGAACTTAAATTCTTTGAATGAAATTTGCCATTTAGACAAAAGAAATAAAGATAAATGACGTAGAGTCAATTGAATAAATTTTGATTCATGTTTTGTGGGTGGTACTGGACAAATTGGGATAGGATTACAACTTTTCTATTTCTAGAAGTTCTAAATCAACTAGTCTATCTCTATTTCTTGTTGAAATATCTCTCTACCTTGATTCTTTCTCCTCAAAATTAAAACTGAGTCAAATCTAGTGTACTTTGCCTTCAATATCGATGCTTTCAGTTTCCTCAGCCGAATACCCTTCTTTGTCATCTACTAATTCCTTTAACTTGATCAGGTCTTGTTGTTATAAAGTTTGCTAATTTTTAGCAACTTCTATATTCTGATAGCCGTAATATTTCCCTTTAAACCCATTATTGAATACTCATAAATGTCACTTACCTTGTTTAGCTTTGCCCATATCACGGCTACCATTTTTTACGACTTTCCTTTTCCTTCTTCAACTAAATTCCTACTTTGTAGGGATTTAGTTATTTATTGTGACTAAATCTCTAATTATTTCCTTTTTAATCGATGACCATATTTGAATTGATTCAAATCTCTCTAAATATATTTAGCAACAAACTTATCATTAAAGTGGCTGAAATATATCTCCCTAGATTTTCTCCTTTTGTCTCTCTATTGGCCGACTTTCCTTGCAACCGTGCTGAACACTTGTCGGCTCCTCACTGGTCCATGTCACCGCTGAGGTGGCTGCCAAGTTTTGGTGCCAACACAAACACACGAAAACAAAAATTAAACTATGAAGCTTTTGAAACCTCAAGAGGATAATGAAGTTGAAATTAAGGCAAAATCATTAACAAAGAATAAATGCACGTGCTTAAAACCCCTCCTCCAAAGTTCTTCACCTAATCACCCACTAGTCTATAATTCCCCTTATGAAAAATCACACATAGAACTTAGTGTAACACTTATTTTAATCAAACTACATTAAAACAACATAAGTTCATTAAAAAAAAATAGTAAAATATGTTTTGCTTTTTCTAGATAGGATTTAGATTACGTTATGTACATATATGTCATTTAGAGGAGGAAAAAAAATACATAGTAGATTACTAGAATTTTAATTTGCAAAATGCAAGTCCTAAAAGAGTAGCAAGATTGTAAGTTGTGCTGGACCTTTCTTCATAGAAGTGCCAAACATTTTTTTTGCTTGGTTATAAATTCACACAATCATGACCAGACAAGTATTTTGATAACCTAACCCCATGTTAACCAATATCAATTGTTTGACCCCCAATTAACTAGTAAGTAGTAACATATACTTAATTCATTGATTAACAATGACAAACTAGTACATTGTTTCACCAATTAGGCCAATGTCAAACTCACATGCATTACTAGTTGCATTCAGGAACCACAAAAGCTAATCAATAACAATACATAACTTGTTTATTAATTTCTAGGGAAAAAAAATAAAATTTCCTTATCAAAAGAACTTCTGAAAATAACACCTAGTATAACCCACACATATGCATACACATATAAAGAACCACCCAATAAGTTTTGAAATGTTGTTCACCCTTCAGCCCTTCCTTTTTCTATCTAGATTTCTGAAATTTAGAAGTAAAAAAAGTATACATTACTATAGAAGAACATTTAACCAATTGTTCTTGAGTACCAAAAATTTCTGGACAATAAATAAATCAATTATATATAAAAAGACTTAAAATCGTAAAACAAAGTATTATATTGGCAATGCACATGAAAGTAGTAAAGGGGGAAAAAAAGTTTGTGTTGTTGTGGGATGTTCAAGATGTGAGATATATTTTTGTAATTGGCAAATTTCGGTAAGAAAACAAGTCCTAGTCGAGTTGTAATTTCAGTTACCATATCAAAATCGACATCGACTTCAGAATTAGAAGGTTGTTCAGAAGAGGAAAGTACTGTTGATGATCGAAAAGGAAAGAACAACATGTTAGGACATCGTTTCCCACTTAGGACACAAATACCTACATGGTATATTTTTCAAAGTTCCAAAATAGAAAATCCAAGTTCAAATTAGATTCTATCAAGTGGGAACCGGTACCTAAATTTGGGAACCGGTTCCAGAGGCTGAGATTCGAGAACTCCATTCTGTCCTTTGGGAACCGGTTCTAGAAGTGCTGACAGCAACAGGTTTTCAATTTCCTTGTTCTGCTTAATTCCTTTTTGATCCAACTTTACTTCCAAGTCCTATGCATGAAATTTCCTTTATTTTCAAAAGGAATAGGACTTTACAAACCTCTATATAAACCATGTCATACACATAGGTTTATTCACGGCTTTTACACTATTAATTTATTATTCTTAAAAGCCTTAGGAAGATTTTTGTTTAAGAAATTCTTAGAGAATTTTCTGTTTGTCTTTCTAGAACATATACACATAATCACATAGTGATTTTAGAGTTGTGGGGTTCAAATCCTAATCCTGATCATACAATTGCATCTACATCGATCAGACAGAAGCAGATCTACTTCTACATCGAATTCAGACGATTGAAGAACAGAAGTAAAAGCGATCACACTTTAAAAGGATTGGAACATTTGAGGAGTGTTGTCTAATCTACCTGCTACCCTTATTTAAATATCAAACATAAGCCTGAGGTCAAGTTGCTGCTAGACAGGGAGTCGCAAAGCCAGAGGATTGTCAATAGTTGGGGTTTGGTAGAACGATAGGGTGTGAGCCAGAGTCAAAGTTCAGTGTACTTTGTTTCAAACATAGTGGATCGGTTTACTTTAGACTGCATAGTCCACGAGATTTTTCCCACACAAACAGTTGACGTATTTTATCAACTGGGGTCTCTTCGCTAAAAATCCTGATGTCATCTTTAACTTTATATTTTGCTTTATTTTATCTGCATGTGATTAATTGTTTAATTGCTAAAATAAGTAAAGTTGGTAAAGACACAAATCTATTTTAAAATTATCAAAACTTTCTAAATATTCCGCCGCGTACGACTCACAAATTAGTATCAGAGCCAATCTCTACACATTGAGTTGATCCTAGTGGAAAGTTTTGATTGATTTCAAAATTTTGTTTTAATCATGTCTTATGCGTTGAAAGAGGGTGATTCTAATCAACGTGGTCCTTTATTTAAAGGAGATAATTACAATTTTTGGAAATCAAATATAAGAGCCTATTTGCGAAATTCTGGTGGTAAAACTTGAGCTATAGTTAAATTTGGCTATTCACCACCTATAAAAGATAAAATTGTAAATGGTAAAAAAGTCAAAGTCTTAAAAGATACTTTTGCTCTTACTACTATTGAAACTGAGCGTAATGATGCTAATGGCAAAGCTTTATATGCAATTATTAATTCTGTTGTTCCATTTGAATATGCTAGAATTTCATATTGTAAAATTGCCAAAGAAGCTTGGAATATTTTGCAGGTTACTCATGAAGGGACTTCAAAAGTGAAGTTACTCATGAAGGGACTTCAAAAGTGAAGTTATCCAAAATTTAGATACTTTCCCATAACTTTGGGAACATCATGATGAAATAAGATGAATCTTTTTCCGATTTTTATTCTAGTTTTCTTGAAATAATTTCTGAACTGCGTCACTAAGGAAAAAGGGTTAGTGATAAGAAAATATGTGGGAAAATCTTAAGGTCATTACCTAAAATATTTCAGATTAGGTTTGAAACCATCACTGAACATTGGCATTTAACTTTCTGTAAAGTTGATGAGGTTGTAGGTTCATTGAAAACCTTTGAGATGCAAAACTTTGATTTAAATCAGAAAGAGAAAAATCTTGCTTTAAAATCAACACAGGTTGAGAATTCTGTGGATGATAACTCTGATGATGATTTTGTTTTTCTGTCAAGGTAATTCACTCAGATCTTATAAACACAACAAAGGAAAAGGAATGGCAACATGGCCAATCCTAAAAATTTTGATAAGTCGTCGAAATTTAGGTTTAATGAAAAGAAAGTAGAAGAGTCAAAAGAAACTGCATTCACTTACTGGAATTGTGGTGGCAAAGGTTATGCATCCAATGTTTGTCCTAGTCCTAAGAAAGAACAAAAGGATAGGAATAAAGGAAAAGCAATGAAAGTTTCTATAACTGAAAATTCTGCTTTAAGTGATAGTGATTCTCATCATGATGATACTAATGATTTCTCTTATGTCGCTTTTCCCGAAAGAGGTCCTCATGTCATTACTTTATCTAACTTTGATATTTTAGATAATGAAGACAATGAAGTTCATGATGAACAGGTGCAAGAGGCTGAAAACGACAATGAGAGATTGAAGAAGATGGTCAAAGAAACCATGGAAGTCAAACATGCAATTAATAAGCAAGTAAATGAGCTTATCCAGACAAAATGAGAGAATGAAGATCTAAAGAAATAGATTAATGAAGG
The DNA here is from genome assembly GCF_030987335.1 of Cornus florida. Classification (NCBI taxonomy): domain Eukaryota; kingdom Viridiplantae; phylum Streptophyta; class Magnoliopsida; order Cornales; family Cornaceae; genus Cornus; species Cornus florida. The sequence goes on from NW_026775572.1 coordinate 52,198,763, forward strand.
TAAGAGGAAAGCTTTTGAAAACAATTTTGTCATCACAAAGCTTGAGAAGATCATCATTCTTGAGGATAAGGTAAGTATTGCTAACTCATTGAAGGAATGTCTTGCTTTGAAAAATGATTATCTTGAAATTGAATTGAAATCTGAACAAGATAAACTGGAAGGATTCAATTTGAGTCAAAACAGTTTAAATAAAATATCAACATGGGTAAGGATGTGAATGATAAAACTAGGTTAGGATTTGTTAAAGGTACATCTAGTAGTCAAGGTAAAATAATTTTTATTAAACCTACTAATTATCATATGCCTGATTCATATTTATCTGATGCATCAGATTCTGATATGTCTTATGTGCCTAAATTGTTGCATTGCACTTTTTGTGGAAAGAATGGACATAAGTATAACGCATGTAGTCACAGGAAAAAGAAAGGTTTTTCTAAAATATATTCTTAAAATTCTCATGCTAAAAAAAAGTTCGTTCTAGGAAGAAAAATATTGTTGTGACACCCAAGACTTCTAGAGCTGAAAATTTGCCTAAGAAAAAGATAAAGAAAGAAAGAGAATTTCAGAAAGTGAGAATTGTGTGGATCAAAAAGTCTAATTTAATCAATTATGTGCTTGTTGAGTCCATGTAACAAGTTTCCAAAAGGACTTCACCTTCAAACTGAGTCCTATGAAATTCAGTGATCATGGCTTGTGTTTAAAAGAAAATTTTGTTGCCATTGGATCACTTGTTAGGGTTTGGTTAGGGTTTTGAGTTTCTGATCATAGTCTTCATGATATATTTGTGAAAATTCTTCCATTGAATTAATGATCTATCTTTGAATGCAAATTGGGACACATGATTTTTAATTAAAAATAATCTATATAATGAAAGTGGATTTGCATTGATTAAGGGATTTTTAGATTTGAATATCTTAAGTTCATAACCTTTTGTGCACTAGTCCAAATCTGGAAAAATTTGATTAAAAATCTTTGAATTGTTGACTAGGGTATGTTGATCACAAAAGCTATAAAGCTTATTGTCTGAAAAAAATAAATAAATAAATAATATTCAGCATAAAAAGAAAAGAAAATTTTGAAAAATGCTGAATTATTTGTTTGGAAAAGGCTACCTATTGAGATCTGTTCGAAAGCTCTCATTAGACTTTAAAATGGAGCTAAATGAGTAAAAAGAAAGGTGGAAACAAGTTGTATTGGGGAATTACTGTCAGCTCTTTAGAGTGAAAGCCACCTTATTTAGAAAAATTTCTCAAAGACAATTTTATCTTGATGCTTTTCAATCAATATGGTTTGGACAATGATTTATTGATAATTGATTGAAAATTAATGATATGAATTGCATACACACACTTTAACTTGCTAAATTGATTTCTAAATGTTTTATTAAAATTTGCAAGTTAAAATTCGTGTTGTGATTATTTCCTAAGAATTGAATTTGATTGAATATTTTGTAGAGTCGAAATTTTCATTCATAGATATATCTGACAATTTTCTAAAAATTTGGATCATGTATGGACTTGAAAAACTCTGGTTGACTACTCAATGTTTTTGTTCTTAATTTTTAAATTTTTTTTTTTTAAATGATTAAACTATAAAAAAAATTCAAAAAGATTTTTGATTTTAGTTTGTTTTTTTGGTTTTGTTTGGTTTGATCATTGAGTATTTCAAAAAGTCCATTGGAAATTTTTTCTATTTTTTTTTTTTTTCTGCCATGTCCCTACCGGTTCTACAGGTCCTCTACCGGTTCAAGATGCTAAAAAGCAACTTATTGTCTCTTGGCTACCGGTACCACAAGTTTGGTACCGGTTCAATGGGTTTAACCGTTCTTCAAGGCAACACTGCCTTTTGGGAACCGGTTCCCAACAAGGCTACTGGTTCCTGGCAATAGGATTAGGCCTTAAGTAACCTATTTTGGCATATTGTTGGGTATTGTTACACACATCTATTCTTTCTTTATATTGTGCACACTCTTTCTCTATATAACTTCATACATATAAACATCATATATATCTCATATATAGTTTTAATCTTACATCCTTCTCATCAAATATGCAAGTTGAACATGGAATCATTCATTTGATCGTGAGATTTGAAGATTAAAGGTTGAAGTTGAAGACTGAAAAGGAGTTTGGGATTTTTAGAGAATTTGGTTGAAGTTGTTCTTGATCTTTATTTATTGAAGCTTGAAGACTTTCGGTTTGATCTTGGGATCATATATGCTTGTTGGATTGTTGATTGTTGGGGGTTTTGAAGATTCAAAATAAGCTTGTTCAAGAACAAGTGTTGAAGCGCACTCCAAGTGTTTGACAAAATTACCGAGTGAACTCCGGGGCTTCAAACCAAAATTTTTCAAACATAAAATGCCTCCAAGATTGTCCAAAAAGGCCAAAGGAAAGGGAATAGCTACTCCTCCACCTCCCAAGAGAGCCCGAACGACGATTTCCATCTGAAAACCACAAGAGGGTTCACATGCTTCAACGGACGAACCAACTTCTCCCATGCATTCTTCCTCACCTTTTACTAAAATACCATCTGGGTATCCTTCAGTTTCAGACATCGGAAAGGTTGAGTTTGCTAAAGAACACTTCTATAATGAGCATGCTTGGAAGGTATACACTAAAGTGTATAAAGATGGTTCGATAAAATCTGAACGGAATGTGAACTTGAAAAAGCTCAAAAAAGTCCGGGGAGAAAGCTTGTTGATTACATTGAGAAGTACAATTGGCTTTTCTTCACAAGGATGGAGAGTAACTACAGTCCAGACATGGTACATTACCTTTACTCAAATATCCGAAAAGTATATAATTCAGGATATTTTGAGGTTTCTTTGTTTGGCAAAGACTATGTGATCAATGAAGAGGCAATCAGCAAAATTCTTGGTACACCCAAGAGATTTACTAGCACAGGGTATTATCTTCCACTCGATCATTCAGGATTGAAGTAGGAAGATATTTCCAATGCTCTGTATGTTCTAGACTCACCTAGATACCCCGATTATATACTATCTCATTATCTCACGGATAAAGCGGCATTTCTGAATTTGCTTGCCATCTCCAATCTTGGTTACTTCGAGAAGAAGGATATTATCTCCTCAAATCATGTAGAAGTATTATATCTTTTATTTATTAATGCACAGATACATCTTGCTACTTCTATTTATGGTTTGATGGTAGCACACTACAAAAACAATGCCAAGAAGAAGTCATCTCCATTCCCTATGATCATCATGGGTATGTATCGGCAATTTAAGATTCCACTTCCACCCCGAGCTCATCATATTGAGATTATGTATGAGATGGATGTTAGGGCTTTTAACAAGTCTAAATCTACCAGAGCTATAGCTAGGAAAGTTAGCAGAGGTTCAGTTGCTTTGTCATCTCTTCCTGAGATTACTCAGATTTTTAATTCCAAACTGAATTTCACCACAAAGGATGTTAATCTGCTCTACTCATTGATTCTTAAGAATCAGAAGGCAATGATGGATGTTGTTCTTGATCTATAGGAAGAGGTTAGATTTCTTAAAGAACAGAGAACGGTTAGTACTTCTGAGGACGTTTATAGACCAGCTCCTCCAAATCCGTCACTTGTTCCTGAGGATGACATAGATAAGGAGGATTAGACAGATAAGGATGCAGAGGATGATGAGGATGGTAGTGGTAGTGACACTGATGGTGGTGATGCGGAGATTCTGACTACTACTGTTCCGTTTGCCGGAGATGATGTTGATGCTTGATTCTATGTTCATATCATACATGCATCACATTTTGTCTAGTTTTTACATTGTCATGACTTGATATTTTTGGATATTATCTTTTGACTGTTGACATGTAATAAATTGATTACTGTTTTCTCTATTTAGTATTGTTTCTACTCTCAATGACCTGTTTAAATTCCTTTGTCAATTTTGTTCCAAAAAGGGAGAGAACAAGGTTACATTAAGGGGGAGAAAGCTAAACTAATTTTTTTTTTTTTTTTTTTTTTGATAATTTATTCAGGGAGAGTTTTTAACTTGATTTTATTAAACTTTCACTGGTAGTTTTGCTTGATCCATGTGCAGGAATAATTCAGGTGAAATTTTGTCCAAGAGCAGAAGAGAACAGAGATAAAAAAAATTTCGTGTTTACTTGAACAATTGTAATTTACTTTTCTGCTTTGGATAGATTATTAAATTGTTTTTAGGGTTTTGTCACGAAATTGCCAAAGGGGGAGATTGTGAGATATATTTTTGTAATTGGTAAATTTCAGTAACAAAACAAGTTCTAGTCAAGTTGTAAATTCAGTTGCCATATCAGAATTGACATCGACTACGGAATTAGAAGGTTGTTCAGAAGAGGAAAGTATTGTTGATCATAAAAAATGAAAAAACAACATATTAGGACATAGTTTCCCACTTAGGACACAAATACCTACATGGTATATTTTCCAGAGTTCCAAACAAAAAATCCAAGTTCAAATTGAGTTATGTCAAGTAAGAACTGGTACACGAATTTGGGAACCGGTTCTAGAAGCTGAGATTCAAGAACTCCATTCTGTCCTTTAGGAACCGATACCAAGATTTGGGAACCGGTTCCAAAAGTCCTGATAGCAACAAGTTTTCAATTTCCTTATTTTGCTTAATTCCTTTTTGATCCAACTTTCCTTCCAAGTCCTATGCACGAAATTTCCTTTATTTTCAAAAGGAATAGGACTTTACAAACCTCTATATAAACCATGTCATACACATAGGTTTATTCACAGCTTTTGCACTATCAAGTTATTATTCTTAAAAGCCTTAGGAATATTTTTATTTCAGAAATTCTTAGAGAATTTTCTATTTGTCTTTCTAGAACACATGCACATAAACACATAGTGAGTTTAAAGTTGTGGTGTTCAAATCCTGATCGTGATCATACAGTTGCATCTACATCAATCAGACAAAAGTAAATCTACTTCGACATCGAATCCTGATCGTGATCATACAGTTGCATTTTCAAAAGGGATCACATTTTGAAAGGGTTGGAGCATTCAAGGAGTGTTGTCTAATCTACCTGCTACTCTTCTATAAATATCAAGCATAAGCCTGAGGTCAAGTTGCTGTTGGACATGGAGTCGCAAAGCCAGAGGATTGCTAGCAGTTGGTGTTTGGTAGAACGATAGGGTGTGAGCCAGAGTCAAAGTTCAGTATACTTTGTTTCAAGCATAGTGGATTGGTTTACTTTGGACTGCATAGTCCACGAGGTTTTTCCCACACAAACAGTTGATGTATTTTATGAACTGGAGTTTCCTCGCAAAAAATCCTAATGTCATCTTTAACTTTATACTTTACTTTATTTTATCTGCATGTGATTAATTGTTTAATTGCTAAAATAAGTAAAGTTGGTAAAGACACAGATCTGTTTTAAAATTATCAAAACTTTCTAAATATTCTGCTGCGTACGACTCACACACGAAAGATGGATACTCAAAACTCATCACTTGTTTCCTGCAGATGAGAGAATATTCAATGCATATCCCATTATTGTTCCCTTCTAGACTGGTTCTCAAATTCCACACAAGCTTAATACGAAGATAGAGGAAGAACTCTAGTTCTACATCACCTTTGATTAATTATGTTCTTACTCTTAATGTATTGACTTACCCCAATAAAGAACATAAGATCCTTATATTATCTAGCGACCATTAATTAAAGAGTAAGAGTTGGACACTCCATTGTATCGACTCTCCTTAATGGATATCCATTTATAATCTTACCAAATTGAATAGTATATTGGTGAATAACCAAGTCAACATGAAGTTGGCAGTGGCTTTACCTTCGATGAGCATGTATCTAGTCTTGCATTGAGGGCAAGCTTGATTTCCGTCTCTTCTTTCATACTAATAGGTCTCCAATCAAGGAATGCACATTCATTGCATGCAACAAAAGGCTCCTCATCCACTATAATGTCGATATCATCTCCAAAAACTGGCAAATCACCCACTCAATTCTTTTACAGACGTAAACTGTCATACGCAAAAAATTGGCAATATAAATTACCAACGGGTCAGTAGCCTAGCGGTATCAGCCTCTTACCCCCAATGGGAGGTCAGGGTTCAAGTCTTAAAAGAGACAAGTGTGTGTGAGTACCAATTAGGAAAAAAATATATATATAAATCAGCATCAAATCACAAAAAAAAAAATAATTAAAAAATAAATAAATAAAAGATTGAAAAAAATAAATAAATAAATAAACCTAACTACTCGTGATCTTTGACTGCATCTGAAATGTAGAAACTAAGAAAACAAAAGGCACCATTTTTGTGATCCATTTATTTGTACTGTTTTTTCATATTCAAAGGTCAATAGCCCCTTATCAGGGAGCCATTTAGCAGTTTAAATCACCAGCACTAAGCCTAGTAATTGACCCTCACAAAAGCTGAACAGCATGAAAAAACCAATTAAACCTCCCAATTCAATTCGTTTGTCCAAATCCAACAAAATATCAGGTTATAATAGAGAAAAAGGGAGAGGACAAGAATAAAATTTCAAACAAAAAATGAAAAAAAAAAAAAAACCCAGAGAAATAAATATAAACACACATAATATAGCCCAAAAATCAAACACAAGGCTAAAAGACCCAAATACTATCACACATCGACAACAAAAGTCACATACATTAACAACATACCAACAAAAGAAGGAAAAAAGATCAAACCTAAGCCTTCAACTTCAGGATTCACTGATTCAACTGCTCCATGTGAATAACCAAGAGGAAGACAGAGTACAACATCTTGTAGAAGAACTGTAACGACCCGAAAATTCTAATACAATAATCATCAAATTACATCAAAAATCTCTAAGGATCAAAAATAAAAACAACCTCAATAATACAAAAGATCCTTAAATATATAAGAATTCAAAGACCTAAAATACATGTCTAAATAATCTCCAAATAAACATAAAAATTCTGCAACACAGCTCTGCCCCTAAGCCTGCAACTAGGAATCCCCAATCCTTTTCAGTACTTGAAACTGGAGGGTGGTGAGACGAAAAGTCTGAGTAGGAAAAATCATAACAAGAATTTCAAGGAGGTTTCATGAAAATTAGCTTCATAAAATATACATATGCTTTTAAACAAAAATACATATATGCAATTTCAGCAAAATAATAGTCTAACGAAAAATTTGAAGCAAAATCACCCCAAGCCATTCAAGGTATAGAGAACACTACCCATAAAAGTAATTTTCCTTACTAGTTCTGTAAAATCTCAGACTCTCTGTGACGACCCTGAATTTTTCAACCCAGTGTGTCCTGTGATGACCCGAACTGGATCCAAGATGCGGAAGCTAGAAACAAGACAACAGTCTCCCAAGGCATAACAAACCTCTAAGATGCTAAGAAATCAAAGTGACCTTCCATGAGGTCGTGGAACTCAATGAAAACTGATGCGGAAGCAAAAGATCAAAAATATAACAAATAAGCCCCCAGGGGCAAAATAGTCATTTTTAAAAGTATGGATTATGGTGCCACTGAGCACACCGCTGGAAAGAAAACAAAAAAATAATCAGGATAGACTCAAGAATCACATTATTCGGAGTCCGGACGAAGGAGAAATGGCCTGACGAATAAAAACAAGCACTTAAGGCTAAAAGGGTAAACTGGTAATAATCTAGGAAGATCCGGGTGCAACTGAGCATACCGTTGGAAAGACAGTGAAAAATTAGTCAAGTTCAAAAAAAAGTTCACTCGATTTGGAGTCCGGACAAGGGAGAAACGAGGGTTTGAAGTTGAGACGTCGCGGCGGCCCGACGAAGGCCATGGCGCACATGGCGCCCATGCACGAGCCCACCGGCACCCACGCCGGCGCCCAATGGCATGCAAATGCTGACAGCAAGGGTCCAAAGCAGATTTTCCAGAACTGAGGCTTGAAACGGAGGTCGAAACGAGTTTTTCTGGAAAAACACGAAGAAGAAACCCCCCCTAAAATCGAGTTTTCTATGTGACTTGCTTGAGAATTCAAAAAAAACTCACTGTAAAATGCCCCTAGATCAGAGCTGGTCAAGAGAGGCAAAAAACTGCTAAAATGCAAACTGGAAGCTGAAACTTCACGAGGGATTTCCGATACCAAGACGACATTTTCTGGAAAAACACGAAGAAGAAACCCCCCCTAAAATCACGTTTTCTATTTAACCATATTGAAAGAAGAAATTAAAACTAATGTGAAAGGTCTAGAATGCCCCTAGATCAGATTATGCAACAAAATTTCAAAATGAGTCCATAGGAGGCTCATTTCACCAAAGAAGAAGGTTTGCCCGGAAATGACCATGCACGCAAATGTAACTTACCTATTTGGATGCGCTACAATGGTTCACGACTTAAAAATACCACCGCTACAAAATCCGACCCCTCAACTGGCAAAAAGGCAAAAATGAAACTTGGAATGAAAACTCAGAATCCAAAAATACAAAACAGGGTCAAATGACAGTTTGGCCCTTGGCCACACTTCAAACATGATTTATAAGACCTAGTGGAGGTGCCGGAACACACTTTGGACCACCCGATTTAAAAATGAACCCTTAAAGGCTCGGATTCTATTATTTTAGCCCAAAATGCAATATGTGAACTAAAATGCAAAAATGAAAACTAAATGGTGTTTGGCCCCCTGGCCACACCTCACATATGGAAAATGAATGCTAAAGGATGAATTACATACACAATGCACACACCGACGCGAAAATGACATATCAAAACCCAAATTTTCAAACTTTACTCATTAAAGGCAAAATTCAATATTCATGAATATTCATGGATTTCAAATAAAGTTTGGCCCTTGACCACAAATTATATACATAGAATGAATTCCAAAAAGTGTGCTTAAGTATGTAATAAAAGTCAAAGGCGAAAAATGACATTTTGGCCTAATTACACAATACAATTCAAAAACTGAACTCAAACATTCTAACACTTGCATGTGATCAAGAATGCATTTAAAAGGACTTCAAGTCTCCAAACCACCCAAGGAATGCTAAACATCATTAACCAAGTCTTCGTACCTGAAATATGCCCCAGTAACTTTGGGGTGACCAACATAAAGCTACTCGTAGGAAATGAGCATGCATCGACCTAGCATTTTACAAATTTATCACCTTAAGGTGAAACATGTTAAAGGGGCTCATGCCACCTAACGTCTATGTCAAAGTGAGACTCAGGGAGCATCCTAAGCTACCTTAGAGTCTAAGCAACAAGAATCATGATATACATACGTATATGAAACGAATCATGGTTGGGATAATCCAAAGAACAACACAAGAAAATAATGGAATATAAGGATCACATTATCAATGCAATTTACATGATTGGAATTAAACCAATTAACACGATGAGAATTATACACAGAATCAAGAACAAGGCATAATATCTATGCAAGTATACAAGGATGGAACATTCCATATAACATGACAATAAGTATGCTCAGACATATGTTAACAAGAATTACATTATCGATGCGATTAACATGACAAGGAGTATACTTGAAATCACGAATGAGGCATACTATCTATGCAATGAAACGAGATTGGAGCATTTCACATAACACGACAAGTTTAAATCTTCAAGGAATAGCAACTTGAAATTTAAAGAGTGAAATGAACCAATGTGGAAACTCGGACGTACTCTTAAGATCACTTTAGGGCTACTAACCCATGGGTACCTTTCCCCTAGTGCGCATTATAGTTGTAGGAGGACATTCCCCTGTACTAGAACCAAGTCCTAGCCATGTCAATTCTTGATTGATATCTCAGGTCCCAAAACCAATAAGTTGCGCAAGTCAAGATTGTATCAAATACAATAAGTACATTAACCACGTTTCAAACACAACCAAGATTTTGGAACATACAAGTCATACCCTAAGTTCATCAACTATAATGGCATGTGAAATATCAAGAAATCATAGTATGCATCTATATACATTATAACCAAGGTACATAGCATAAGGATTCCATTGAAGTAGATATACCACAAGTATAAGATACATGATTCAAGTAATTAATAAGCAACACATGAGTAATTAAAATCATTTTAAGACAAACGTACTAGTTCATTAAACATATTAATGAAGTCATAAAACTAAGGGTTATGATTAAACCGATGGGAGCATAAAAAGGGAACTTAGTCTACTCAAAGGATTAAGTTATCAAGATTACAAGGTAAGTCCAAGTGTTCTACAACAAGGCATGTCAAGGATTATGTCAAGGACAAGTATAAGATCAAGTTACTAGTTCATTTCATATAAGATTCAACTACGTGAATTTAGTTCCATAATATAAGTTTCAAAACTTATCCGGTTATTCTCGATTTGATACACGTGAAGGAATTTATCAAGGAGATCATGAATACCAAGTTAGAAACTTAATCAAGTTCAAAGAATCATTGAGTAGGTTTTAATTAATCCTTTTAATTAAAAACTCTAGATTTTGGAATTCATCCAATTGCTCTCAAGTTAATATATAATATACAACATGTCAAGACTTGATTTAAAAACACGATACAAGTGAATTACATGCAAGATACAGCCATGAGTATTAAACTTTAATACTAGAAAATTAATAAATGAAAGGTTTCAAAACCTAATCAAATATTCTAGATTAAATATATGTGAAACTATATGGAATGCACATCATGAATATCAAGTCGGAAATCAAATGGAGTGAATAGTACACTCAGAATAAATTAATTAATCAATTAATTAAATATTCTCTAGATTTTAAAACATCTCCGATTACTCTCGAATTTACCTATGTTGAAGAGCATGCTAGGGCCTAATATAATATGCTAACACACATCGATTTCAAGCTAGTTAAGGCCACATGAATTAATATTTTATTCTAGTAAAATATTAAATAAAATCTTCGTTACTTGTCCAATTTCTCTCAATTTAATATCTGTTAATCTACATACCAAGGGGTAATATTCTATCATGCCACATATTTAAACAAGGCCATGGGCAATTGGGAAAATCAAATCACATGCTAGAAAATAAATAATTAAAATCTCTAGATTTAATATCCAAGCATGTAAACAAGTATTATAAGCATCACAAGCATGCTATATAACAAGAAAACAACCTAGAACACCCCCTACCTCAATTTGAGATGAAAACCTCAAATCCCCACCAAAAAAAGTGTCCCGAATTCGCCGAAACCGAAGGGTTTTGTCGGGGACAACACGATTTACATGAATCCGAAGGAAACCCCATGAAAATCACAACTTGACCTCAAACCCAAACTCAAGAAATGGTCAAAAATGAATTCTAATAAGGGGGAATGATAGAACACGTCGAGGGGAACAAAAAATGTGAAAGCCAAAGACTTTTCACTTAGGAAAAGTAAATCAAAGGAGGAGAGAGAAGGTGGCAGCTCCATGGACATCCATGGCTGCTTTAGGTCATGCATGGAGAGTGGGGAAGATAAAAAATGAAATATCTCATCCCCCTTTTATAGAAATCTCAAAAAGTGCCCCGAACGGGCCCCGCCGGGTCCGGAAAAGTAGATTTTGAGCAAACGAGCTCAAATGGAAAAAATCCGTGAATGAAAAAGATTCAAAATGAGAAAATATGAAGGAACAACGTCAAAAATTGAGTCCCGAGCAGAAAGTTATGCCCCAAGCAAGTTCGGCAGTAACCGGGTCCAGAAACTCTGAAACTAGACAAAAACGACCAGAATGGAATTCTAAGAGACCATGACTAGAAGAAATGTGAAAATGAATCCCGTACGAGGATCCAGGCTCCAGACGAGACATTTTGCAATAACTTTCGTTAATTGCACAATGGCCCCTACAAAAAGGGTTAACTGCGAAACTACCCCAGAATGAAAATATCTTCCAAAAGATATTTTCTTAGATACCCCTGAAATAAAATATCTTAAAAAGATATTTACAAAAAACACCCCAAGAAATGAAAAAGATTCCAAAAAATTGTGCATCCATGCCCCTATGGACACCGGGAGCAACCAGAGTACTTTCTTGCAAAAGTAAAGATATGTATTTCGAGGAAACCACTCAAGTTGAAGACACGTCAAGTCAAAAATTAACTCCGAGTATGAAAAGTGAGGTTTTTCCAAACAAGTGACAAACGGGGAAAAGACATAATAGGGAAAAAGACGAAATAAGGAAAAGGACGAAAGGTGCATAGTGTCCGAAAAATGAAAATGCAGAAATGACTCGGTCCTCAAAGGAAGTTGTCAATCCACGAAAAAGAGTATCAAAAACCATTTTCGAGCACTCGAGATGACACTAAGCGATAAGAAACAGAGCTCAGAAAAGAAAATTAAACGAAAAAAATTTATCCGTAAAATTTCAAGAAAAAAGAAAGGGAGGTAAATGACCGGGTCGTTACACTCTCGGCCTTCTCTGCATCTCTCGGCCCTCTTTGAACTCTCTACTTTCCTCTAACTTTTGTCGGCTAACCCCATTTTTCTTCTTTTAATTTCTTTGTCTCCCTGGACACCATCTCACCCATCAAACAATACACACACACACACACACACACACACACACATATATATATAATATGTGACTAAAACAAAATTCACCTTCTATGTAAATGAATCCCACTAAAAAAACAAACACAGAAGGCAAAATGTAATAACCCATCACTCTCCCTCATTATCTAAACAATATAAAATAATAATAAAATCTCATAAATCAAGTCTTCTTAAACAACAAACCACATTAAATAAACAAAAGGATAAAGCTAACCTAATAAAATAATAAAACAAAATCTCCTCCACTTTAATCAATTATCCAACTCATAAAACTTAACAAAAATCAGCCCACTTATGACTCCAATAATCAATCTTTGAAAATTAAAAATGATGAAAGAATATAATTTAAAATCCTAAAAATCGGGTTGTCACATTCTCCACCACTTAAAAAGAATTTTGTCCTCAAAATTCAGATCCAACAGTTTTTACATATCCGAAAACATCAACAATTACAAAACAAAATCCATAAATCCTTACCCCAGGCGATGTAAGATACCGTGACATGTAAGACGTTGTGGTAGCTAGACAGTGCTAGTCACCCACCTACACACTCTGCAACCATTATAGTAGCTAATCAATGCCGTCACCAGCCCACTCAAAATAAAACCAGTAACAAACAAGGGCCACATGCCCAATCATAAGAACTAATCATCCCCAGTAGCTAGCCAGTGAACGACATTCGTCCACACAAACCCAGTACGAGTCGTAGATCACCAATACTAATGTTGTCGTTTTGTGGAGTCTGATTAGGTGGAAGATTTTTAAGAAGATTTAATTATATGGAAACCTCAAGAGTACTGAATTTTAGGGAAAATTTAGTTTCCTAATCTGTTAGGGAAAATTCATTTTCCTAATCTAATTTGACTTCCTTATTGGTTTAAGAAAAATTCAGTTTCTTGATCTGATTTAATTTCCTTATTGGTTTTGGATTCTACGAAAGGCAAGTTCTTGTAGGACAAGTTTGGGACTCTATAAATAGGGGTGAAATTAGAGATAAATTTGTGTGCCAATACAAGAAAGAGCAATTGAGAGAGATTGAGAGAGAATTTTCCTTGTAATTCTTCATCTTTTTCATAGTGAATTTGTTTGGTGTGCTCCATGGACGTAACCCTAAGATTTGGGTGAACCATGTATTTCTTGTGTTCTTGTATGTGATTTTTTTTCTTTTGTGATTGCTTAATTATTCCTTGAATAGCGTGCGTTGTTATTTTGCATTTTCGCCACAACAACTGGAATCAAATTTGGTTGATTATGTAGTGCAACTCTAACAACTGGTATCAGAGCCTTTTGTTGAGAACCTAGGGCACAGAATATGTTTGACGAAATTTTGAAAGTCTTTCGATCAGATCTGTCCGTTCGAGTGGGAGTAATGGCATCAGAATATAAAACGTCCACATCCATGATCGAGAAGTTCGATGGCACAAACTTCAATTTTTGGAAGATGTAAATTGAAGACCTCTTGTTTCAGAAGAATCTATATCAACCTTTGGGAGAGAAGCCAGAGGAAATAAATGATACATATTGGGAATTACTTGATAGGAAGGCTCTGGGCACCGTCAGATTGACGTTGTCAAAGTCGATCGCCTTCAACATCAAGAACGAGAAGATGATGATGTCTCTCATTACAGCCTTTTCTAGTATGTATAAACAGCCTTCTGTAGTGAATAAGGTGCACTTGATCAAGAAGTTGTTCAACATGAAGATGGTCGAAGGTGGTAAGTTCAATGAACATCTAAATGCGTTCAATGAGATAGTTGGGCAATTAGAGTCTGTTGATATCGACTTCAAAGATGAGGTCCGAGCATTGCTAATTCTAGGGTAGTTACCCGAGAGTTGGAGGGGCACAGTTACAGCGATCAGTAGCTCTGCAGGGAAGACCAAGTTAAAGTTTGATAAAGTTGTGAGCATGATTCTAACTGAAGAAATCAGAAGGCAAACAGTAGGGGTTTCCACCAGTGGTTCGGCGTTGAATGTTGAAAGCAAAGGCAAGGGTTCAAACAAGAAGAAGGGCAACAATAATAGAAACAGAGGCAGATCCAAGTGAAAGAATAGAAGGACACAGTCTCAAAATTTCAGGAATTCCACAGATCTCAATGACGTTGAGTGTTAGAATTGTGGAAAAAAGGGACATTATTGTGCTAATTGCAGAATTCCAAAGAAGGGAACTGAAAGAAAAACTAAAGCAAACTTTGTCTCAGAAGAATCAGATGATGCATTGATATGCTCTTTGGAGAGCAAGGCGGAGTCATAGGTTTTAGATTCTAGCGCATCATTTTATGGCACCTCAAACAAAGAGCTATTTAATAGCTATGAATTGAGTAACCTTGGCAAGGTGTACCTTGGTGATAACCAGCCTTGCAGTGTCATTGGGAAGGGTGAAGTGCAAATCAAGTTGAATGGGTTAGCTTGGAAGTTAAAGGATGTGAGACACATCCCTAACTTGAGGAAGAATCTGATTTCAGTAGGACAATTGTCAGATGAAGGTTTTGTTACAACTTTCAATAGAGACTCGTGGAAAGTTTCCAGATGCGCTATGACCATTGCACGTGGTAAGAAATCTGGCACTCTCTACATAACTACCAGTGCTTGTGGGTCTATAGTAGTTGCAGAAAACAGAGAGGATCACAACTTTTGGCACCAAAGACTAGGTCACATGAGTGAAAGGGGGCTCAAGATTATGCACTCAAAGGGGAAACTACCAGGCATATGGGATTGACTTCTGTGAGAGTTGTGTGATGGGTAAGCAAAAGAAGGTCAGTTTTAAGAAGAGTGGCAGAGATCTTAGAAAGGAGAAACTTGAGTTAGTTCACACAGATGTTTGGGGGCCAACCACTGTTTCATCCATTACCGAAAAATCCTACTTCGTGACTTTCATTGATGATCACACGAGGAAGGTATGGGTTTATTTTTTGAAGCACAAATCTATGGTATTTGATGTGTTCAAGAAGTGGAAGGCCATGGTAGAGAATGAGACAGGTTTGAAGATCAAGAGGTTGAGATCAGACAATGGTGGTGAGTATGAAGACATTGGGTTCAAGAAGTTCTGTTTTGATAATCGGATCAGACTAGAAAGGACTGTGCAAGGAACCCCACAGCAAAATGGGGTGGCAAAACGGATAAACCGAACATTGACAGAAAGAGCCACAAGCATGCGTATACATTCGGGTCTACCCAAACAATTTTGGGCAGAAGCAGTTAATACAACATCCTACCTAATAAATCGTAGACTATCGGTACCTTTGGAGCATCGAATACCAGAAAAGGTATGGAGTGGCAAAGAGGTAAATCTTTCATGGTTGAAAGTTTTTGGTTGTATTGCATATGCGCATATTAGTGACCATACTAGGGGAAAGCTCGACCCCAAGTCACTAAAATACATCTTTGTTGGGTATAGCGGAGATGAGTTTGGCTATCGACTCTCGGATAATCAGAACAAGAAAATTATCAGAAGTAGAGATGTAATTTTCAATGAAAAGGTGATGTACAAGGATAGAGATACAGCACAATTAACTATTCCTGTACAGAGTAAGCCTGAGTTTGTTGAGTTGGATGATGATCCAGAGAGCATTGATGCGGAGCAGACAGATGAGGGTTCTTGGCCAAAACTCACAGAGCATAGTTCACCGCAGATTCCAACTCCTATGCCTGCACCCAAAAGGTCTACACGACCTCATGTACCGAGTAGGAAATATTTGGATTATATGTTGCTCACATATGATGGTGAGCCTGAATGCTATGATGAAGCATGTCAAGTTGAAGATGCTAGCAAGTGGGAACTTACAATGGAAGATGAGATGAAGTCCCTTATCTCTAACAAAACATGGGAACTATCCAAGTTGCCCATTGGGAAGAAAGCTCTTCACAACAAATGGGTGTACAAGGTGAAAGAGGAACATGATGGTTCCAAGAGATACAAGGCGAGAATGGTGGTCAAAGGCTTTCAGCAAAAGCAAGGCATTGACTACGCGGACATTTTTTCCCCTGTTGTGAAACTGAGTACCATTCGCTCAGTTCTTAGCATTGTTGCAGTAGAGGGGATGCACCTTGAGCAGTTAGATGTCAAAACTGCTTTCCTCTTTGGTGACCTTGAGGAGGAGATTTACATGTAACAACCGGAGGGTTTCTCAGTCAAAGGGAAAGAGAAACTAGTGTGCAAGTTGAAGAAAAGCTTATATGGTTTGAAACAAGCCCCGAGGCAGTGGTACAAGAAGTTTGATGGTTTTATGAAGCGACATGGCTACAACAAGTGCAATGCTGACCATTGCTGCTACTTCAAAAGGTTCAAGTCAAGTTTCATTATCCTTCTACTTTATGTTGATGACATGTTAGTGGCAGGTTCTGATTTTGAAGAAATTAGCAAATTGAAGAACTAGTTGTCTAGTGAATTCGAGATGAAGGATCTTGGTGCAACGAAACAGATTTTTGGGATGAGGATTAGGAGAGACAAACATAAAGGTATTTTGCAGTTGTCTCAAGCTGAGTACGTTGAACGGGTTTTGAAGAGGTTCAACATGAATAATACTAAGGCGGTGAGTACTCCCTTAGCTAATCACTTTCGCTTATCTCAAGATCAGTGTCCGAAGACAGAAGATGAGAAAAACTTTATGGCTAAAATTCTATATGCCTCAACCATTTGAAGTTTGATGTATGCCATGGTGTGCACAAGACCAGACATTGCATATGCAGTGGGAGCAGTAAGCAGGTTCATGAAGGATCCAGGAAAGCTACACTAGGAAGCAGTAAAGTGGATATTGAGATATCTACGGGGTACCACAGATAGATGCCTATGTTTCAAAAGGGGCGAAATGAAGCTACATGACTATGTACATTCAGACTTTGCTGGCGAGGTGGACCATAGAAGAAGTACTACCGGGTATGTGTTCATGGTGGGTACAACTACAGTTAGTTGGGTTTCGCAAATACAGAGAATTATAGCGTTATCTACTACAGAGGCAGGGTATGTGGCGATGATAGAGGCCAGCAAGGAGATGATTTGGTTACAAGGTTTGTTAACAGAATTGGGATTTGAACAGTTGAAGAATGTTTTGCACAGTGATAGTTAGAGTGCGATACATCTGGCAAAGAATTCAGTATTTCATTCAAGGACCAAGCATATAGGACTTCGGTATCACTTTATCAGATCTTTATTAGAAGATGGGGTGTTGACACTTGAGAAAATACTTGGCACCAAGAATCCGGCTGATATGTTGACTAACACAGTGACCATGGAGAAACTGAAGTTGTGCACAACTTTAGTTGCTCTTCTAGCTTGAAGACAGAAAGAAGCGCACCGACATGTATGGGACATGCATGAGAAGAAGATGGAATGGGTTTACAAGTGCTCCAGACTCCAAGTGGGAGATTGTTGTGGTTTTATGGAGTCTGATTAGGTGGAAGATTTTTAGGAAGATTTAATTATATGGAAACTTCAAGAGTACTGAATTTTAGGGAAAATTTAGTTTCCTAATCTATTAGGGAAAATTTAGTTTCCTAATCTGATTTGACTTCCTTATTGGTTTAAGGAAAATTCGGTTTCCTGATCTGATTTAATTTCCGTACTGGTTTTGGATTCTACAAAAGGCAAGTTCTTATAGGACAAGTTTGGGACTCTATAAATAGGGGTGAAATGAGAGATAAATTTGTGTGCCAATACAAGAGAGAGCAATTGAGAGAGAATTCTCCTTGTAATTCTTCATCTTTTTCATAGTGAATTTGTTCGGTGTGCTCCATGGACGTAACCCTAAGATTTGGGTGAACCATGTATATCTTCTATTCTTGTGTGTGATTTTGTTTTTTCTTTTGTGATTGCTTGATTATTCATTGAACAGCATGCGTTGTTATTTTGCGTTTCCGCTACAACAACTAGAATCAAATTTGGTTGATTGTGCAGTGCAACTCTAACAGCTAAACACTCGCCTACTCACACTCGTCTACATCGTCACTACACTCACACTTTCGACTGGGTACAGGCTCTGATACCATTCTGTAACGACTCGAAAATTCTAATACAATAATCATCAAATTACATCAAAAATCTCCTAGGATCAAAAATAAAAAAATAAAATAAAATAAAATAAAAACCTCTATAAAACAAAAGGTCCACAAATATATAAAGAATTCAAAGCCCTAAAATACATATCTAAATAATCTCCAAATAAACATAAAAATTTCGCAACATAGCTCTGCCCCTAAGCCTGCAACTAGGAAACCCTGATCTTCTTCGGTACCTGAAACTGGAGGGTGGTGAGACGAAAAGTCCCAATAGGAAAAACTATAATAAGAATTTCAAGGAGGTTTCATGAAAATTAGCTTTATAAAATATGTATGTATATATATATATATATATGTTTTTGACCAAAAATAAATATATGCAATTTGAGCAAAATAATAGTCTAACAATATATTTGAAGCAAAATCACCCCAAGCCATTCAAGATATAGAGAACCCTACCCATAAAAGTAATTTTCTTCACTGGTTCTGCAAAATCTCAAACTCTCGACCTTCTCTGCATCTCTCGGCCCTCTTTGAACTCTCTACTTTCCTCTAACTTTTGCCGGCCAACCCCATTTTTCTTCTTTTAATTTCTTTGTTTCCCTGGACACTATCTCACCCATCAAACAATACACACACACATATATATAATATGTGACTAAAACAAAATCCACCTTCTGTGTAAATGAATCCCACTAAAAAACAAACACAGAAGGCAAAATGTAACTAACCCATCACTCTCCTCCATTATCTAAATAATATAAAATAATAATAAAATCCCATAAATCTAGTCTTCTTAAACAACAAACCCACGTTAAATAAACAAAAGGATAAAGCTAACCTAATAAAATAATCAAACAAAATCTCCTCCACTTTAATCAATTATCCAACACATAAAACTTAACAAAAATCAGCCCACTAATGACTCCAATAATCAATCTTTGAAAATTAAAAATGATGAAATAATATAATTTAAAATCCTAAAAATTCAGGTTTTGACATTCTCCACCACTTAAAAAGAATTTTGTCCTCAAAATTTAGATCCAACAGTTTTTACATATCCGAAAACATCAACAATTACAAAAGAAAAACCATAAATCCTTACCCTAGGCGATGTGAGATACCGTGACATGTAAGACGTTGTGGTAGCTAGACAATGCTAGTCACCCACCCACACTCTCCGCAACTGTTATGGTAGTTAGCCGATGCCATCACTCGCCCACTCAAAATAAAACCAATAACAAACCAGGGCCATATGCCCAATCATAAGAACTAATCATCCCCAGTAGTTAGCCAGTGAACGACATTCGCCCACACACGTCCGGCTACGAATCATAGCTCGCCGGTACTACACACTCGCCCACTTACACCCATTTACATCATCACTGCACTCACACTTCTGACTGGGTAGAGGCTCTAATACCATTCTATAACAACGACCTAAATATTCTAATATAATAATTATCAAATTACATAAAAAAAAAAAACTCCAAGGATTAAAAATAAAAACAACCTCCATAATACAAAAGATCTTCAAATATATAAGAATTCAAAGCCCTAAAATACATGTCTAAAATCTCCTAATAGACATAAAAATTCCACAACATAGCTCCTCCCCTAAGCATGCAACTAGGAATCCCCGATTCTCTTCGATACTTGAAACTAGATGGTGGTAAGACAAAAAGTCCTAGTACGAAAAACCATAACAAGAATTTCAAGGAGGTTTCATGAAAATTAGCTTAATAAAATATACATATGCTTTTGAACAAAAATACATCTATGTAATTTGAGCAAACTAAAAGTCTAACAAAATATTTGAAGCAAAATCACCCCAAGCCATTCAAGGTACAGAGAACCTTACCCATAAAAGTAATTTTCCTCACTGGTTCTGCAAAATCTCAAACTCTCGGCCTTCTTTGCATCTCTCGACCCTCTTTGAACTATCTACTTTCCTCTAACTTTTGCCGACAAACCCCATTTTTTATCTTTTAATTTCTTTTTCTCACTGGACACCATCTCACCCATCAAACAATACACACACACACACACACACACACACATATATATATAATATGTGACTAAAACAAAATCCACCTTCTGTGTAAATGAATCCCACTCAAAAACAAACACAGAAGGCAAAATGTAACTAACCCATCACTCTCCTCCATTATCTAAACAATATAAAATAATAATAAAATCCCATAAATCACGTCTTCTTAAAAAACAAACCAACGTTAAATAAACAAAATGATAAAGCTAACCTAATAAAATAATAAAACAAAATCTCCTCCACTTTAATCAATTATCCAACTCATAAAACTTAACAAAAATCAGCCCACTAATGACTCCAATAATCAATATTTGAAAACTAAAAATAATGAAATAATATAATTTAAAATCCTAAAAATTCGGGTTGTCGCAAGAACAGAGCGAAACGAACGAGAAAGGATTTAGGTATGAGAGAGACTGTTAGGACTTGGGTTGGAAAAACTAAAGAAAGTACCGTGTTTGAATTGAGAGAGGGAGATAAAATATTTTTTGGGGTGCAATCCAAAATAATTGAGCCGCGCAAATCAAAAAAAAAAAATTTTGAGAGAAAATAAATACTTAAATAAAACTCTTTCTACATCCCATTGCTCCAATAAATAAATAATTATCATTTCAAAATTATCTTGTAAGTATATTTTTTTAAGATATACAATTGCTCCATTAATTGTCATGTGACAATTTTTACTCAAAACAAAGTTGATAACATACCACTCAAATTTGAACCATTTTTTATTTTTTTGTCAACTATACTAGTGTCAAGTCTCTTAGAATTATTTTTTTAAAAAAAAAATTAAAAAAAATAATTACTTCTTCTAAAATCAATTCTCATTAATTCAATAATTCAATCAATTTTGTATTATACTCAGGAATCGATGATAATAAAAAATTTGATCATGTGACCAAGCTAAGATCAATTAGAGTATGACTTCACTTATATGTAATAGTATAGTGTTGTAATAGTAATTATAATATTTTAATATTTAAGATTAATTATTGTTGGTCCTATGTTTTGGTTTGCTCTTTGAATGACAAATACTAGTCTTTTGGCAAAATGGTATCACCTATCTTGAGGTTTGTTTCTTGAATGACAAATACAAGTATTACTCACAAGGGTATCTTTGTCTTTCTACATATGGGAACAATCTTGTTACATTTGTCATTGGTGCTATATTGTATTACAAAGATCATACAAGGACTGAATTGCATTTAGAAGAGGCTGGTGCAAACAGTTATGGTCTAAGGGATATATGTTCTCAATAAGGGTATTTCAGTAATTTTACCTATATCCCTCAATGGTATTAAGGACATTTCAGCTGGCAGAGTTAATTTAAATCCCTTGTATGAAGGTACATTGTATCAAGTACGTTGAGAATTATCAATTATCTTGTATTAACAGCAAGTGTCAAATAAAGGGCATTTCTGGAAGTTCAGGTACAAGTGTGGTCATAAGGCTGTACACTGGCTATACACAAGACACGTGCATAGTGGTCCTTCAAAGAGAGTGTGAAATCAAACTTGCTTTGCCTCTAAGTAAAGGATAACAGAAAGATGTCTACAAAATGCATATGTGTGCCATGAATAAAAAGGAAATTAAAAAGGCTATTGGTGTGCTGTCCAAATAAGGGGTATTACAGTCTTACCATCAAGAAAGTATATGTATTTGTCCTATCAAATGATTAGTGAGTGGTGACACACCCTTATGATACTTATATATCTATATGTTGTTATAGCTAATTGCAGCAGTGTGCATAAGAGTGAGAGAGAGGCAAAAATGTGCCTCTGAGCTAAAAATTAAAGAAGGCCTCGAGAGTCAGAAGTTAATAGTGATTTCAGAGAGATTCTGTGATGTTTTAAGCAGCATTAGTCCTCTAAATTCAACTTATATAAGGTGCAAATTCATTGAAGAAAACAACCTTCTGTTTTCTAGTGCAATAAGGAGGCTGTGGAGGTCCAAAAGTTGCTATGGTTGCTTCTAGAGGTTGAGAAAGGCTTAAGCAAGTGTAATTGATGTATTTACATCTGCAGAAAGGGTTCACATGTCAACATTTAAGCTAAAGTAAGTTTTTCATATCTCAAGCTCATTTAAATTTAGATTTTCTGGTGCATAGTGACTGTCTTAAGCTTGTGGCCGAATTATCTTAATACTACCTAATTTAATATTTGTGAATAAGCTTAAAATGATGAATTAAGATTGTTCATTTTAAGGTTTGATACAAGAAGTGGACTTAAGGGAATTAGAGTGTAAAACCCTAGTGTGTTAGGGTTTTTAAGTAAAGTTTAACCTGACCTTGTGAAGTAAGTATGTATTAACTTGTTACAACTGTGTTGACACTCATCAAATCAAGTTATATTGATTGAATCAAGGTTGAGGGAAACATTTGCAGACCAGAGCTAACTCGAATTTACAGATTTAACCCTAGCTAACAGGTTTCTGTAGAAATTAACTGAGTACAGATTTTGGGGCTGAATTTGACCTGTAGATTGATGTGCTTAACTTTTATGCTTCTGTGTGAAGTTGATACAATATTATGAGAGGATTTTCCAGGTCTGAGACACTGCAAATTTCTATTTATACCCCCAGAACAGAGATGTCACAGTTGCTCCAAACCCGAACCTGCTGTGAGCAGTTTAATTGTTGTATTTAAGCTACATTGTTCTTTCTTGCCTATATTACTTTATTAATGTTACTAAGCAAGCTATATATACCGAGTTGAAGCCGTGTATGTCCATGTTGAGAAGGATGTGAAGCTTGATAAGTCTTTGATTGACAAAAGCTGAGATTTAAGGTTTAAACTCTGATTTAGCTGCTATGAGCTTACACTATGTCATATCTTGTTGTTTTAATTGTTCCTCTAAACTGAGCAAGTGTATCTTATATATTAAAGACTGAGGGTGCAACGTTTGGGGTGTTATTGAGGCCACATTATTGTTTTACCCTTGGAAGCTTAAAAGCTAGTGAGACTAAGCCCTTTATGATCAGAATTTGTTCTTCCTTGCTCTATTTATTGAATATATCTCTTGAGCAAGATTGTATGAAGATGTCAAGGCTGTGCTAATTAAAGAAGGGTCTATATTGAAGCTAATTACTGAAGTGACAGATTTACCTTTGAAGAGGGTTTGTAGCCTATCAAGCAGCCACCAGTGTTACACTTATTATTCATTCTTGTAAACTGGTGTGAGCAAGTTCATTGTGCTAAGACAAGGTTATGGGATCCAAGTATTAGTATCAGTTAAAGCTACATTGTGTCATTGAAGAAGTATCCATTGATTGTAGAAGAAAGCAAGCTAGGGTTTCACTTTGTTCTACATTTAAGGTTGTGTATTGCATTTCTATTTTGTTTTGCAGCTCGAGTTTATTGTACTTGATGTAGTGACACCTTATTGTAAATGGTAGTGAGGCTTTGATACCTCACCCTATTGGTGTTTAAGCTATTGAGAGCTTATTGAGCCCAACCAATGCTTAGGACAGGGGGAGTGTTGTGAGCACTTTGATGAGCTAGCGCGCGTGTGTTGGTTGTGAAAACTAGTGTCTATTTTTGTACAAAGGTGTGTGCAGAGAGTGAGACAGCTGAATGTGTAACAAGATACATAAAGCTAGTGGATGCTTTTACCGGCCGAGGCTAAGAATCAAGGTTTTTCCCTATTGAGAGGGTTTTCCTTGTAAATCTTGTGTTATGTGTTTGATTCATGTTTGTTTGATTTTACTTTCATTGAAGAAAAAGTATAAGTAGACCAATTCAATTCTCATTAATTCAATAATTCAATCAATTTTTTATTATACTCAGGAATCGATGATAATAAAAAAAAATTGATCATGTGACCAAGCTAAGATCAATTAGAGTATGACTTCACTTATAGGTAATAGTATAGTGTTGTAATAGTAATTATAATATTTTAATATTTACTATTAATTATTCTAGCCAACTTAGTGGTATGAAATTAAGTTCACTAATTAAAAGTCTATCGTAATCTCAATACTGATTCAAGGTGATCAATTAATATATAATTGAATAGTTCATATAATAAGTTAATTATTTATATTTTTGTGCACAAATATATGTGCACTATGGGTGAATTATATTTAGGGAAGTATTATAAGTTGTTAATTAAGTTTAATTATTTATTGATTCAGTACTTGACGAATAAGTGTGTATATTATATACACATTAATTGATAAATAAATTTAGGGTAAATTGTACTCACACCTCCTGAGCTTAATTTGGGTCAATGCCACTCAGTGGACGGTCAACGCATTAGTTTACATTGACACTTCCTGAGGTTTCAAAATTCATATTTACCTTTGAACTAATTAATTGACAAAAATAACCCTAACCCTAACCCTATAAACCCTCACACCCACCACCATTACAGTTTGCCATAACCACAGACCGCCACACCCATCGCCACTCTCTATCGCACCCACCGCCGTAACCACAGACCCACCGCAACCACACCCACAACGCCACACCACCACTATCACACTCTACCGCAACCACAAACCCACCGCCACAACCACACCCACAACGCCACACACACACACTCTGCCATAACCACAGACCCACTGCCCCACACACCCACCGCATACCGCCACATCAAACACAACACGCACACCGCCACAGCCACCACACACCGCCACCAACATACAACACTTCAGATCGCAGAGTTCTTCCATCCGACCTCAAATCAAACGCATAAAGTGCGCATGAAAGGCAGTGGTGGTTGGGTGGTAGCGGTGATGGTGAGTAATTTGCTAACCGACGTCCCTAACGGCGAGCCATCTCAAGGAATTTCCTTTTCACTCCCCGATTTAAAGCGTCAACGCATCGAGGACGTCTCAATCGCCACTGTTGTCAAAGAGTATATGTGTGTGTGGGTGGTTGTGTAAGGTCTCGTCATTTTAGCAGAGGGATTTTGCCTCTAATTGGTGAGCGATGGTGGTGGTGGTGGTGCTTCTGATGAGAGAGACATAAAGGGTATGGTGGTGGGTCGGGTTAGGGATGAGAGAAAGAGGGTATGGTGTGGGGGGTTAGAGAGAGAGATATAGGTATGGTGGATTAGAGAGAATGTTAGTTTACCAGGTTATATTTGTAATTTATAATTTTTTTATATTTGTTAACTAAGTCAAAGGTTAAAATGGACATAGGTGGGATTACTATGTTCCATGATTTGACTATATTAATGGATTTATATCTCTAATTAAGAATTAAAATCATGAAATTACTAGTAATTAGAAGAAAAAATTACAATCAAGCCCTATTTTTGAGATTTATTTTTCTATTTGATCCCAAAATTAGTAAATCTTTTATTTAAACCCTTACTAAATAGAATTAAATTTTTGTAGTTGTAAATTTATTCAAGATTTGATATATGATCTATATTGTTCTTTCTACCTTTAAGTTTTTATTATTTAATAATATTGCATTATGGATTTATATATATAATGTTTAATCTAAATTCAATATAAGAATGTTTGATTAAAAAAAAAATGCAACAAATAATAAAATAAATAATAAAATGTTAGAAATAATAAAATAAAATTTCATTTTATACAAATTGACACTATCACAATAGCCATGAAAGAAATATACTAATTAAATATAATTAATCAAAAACTATGACATCATAAATTCATCACAAATTAATTAAAAAATCTAATTAATTCAAATAATAAACTAAGTTTATATAAAAGTAAATAAAAAATTTTCCCATTTTTCCCATCTTTTCTTGATAACCTATATATACATATATAACAAGTGCATAAGCATAATTTATTAAAATTAAAATTTTAAATTAAATTAAATTATAATATCACATAATACATTTGTGTACATGCTTAAATCCTAAAAGTGTTCTCGACTCGTTTTATCACTAAAAAGTCTATTAACTTTCAAAAAAAAAAAAAAAAAAATCTATAAATATCTACATTACAAACAAAATTTAAAAGATCTATAAGAAGGTACATTATGTTTCACAAAGTGTGGGTATATATATATATATTTCATTACTTAATTGAAGATCCTATACACTTGGTAATTGAAAATTATGGAATTAGAATTGCATTGAGAGTGCTAAATACATTGAATTAAACAGACATGTATCAAAAGGTTTAAAATTATTTCGTACAGAGTGGTGGTAAAATTCACATATTTTATCGTATATTTGAAACATAAACGGAAGTATTTTTCAAAAAATTGTACGTACGTTTATTATCCGCGAATTTACTAATTAGTATTTTTTTAAAAATTGTACCGCGATTTTTTTTTTTTTTTAATTACTTAAAATTTGTCACATTTTTTTAATATGAGTATAGCATGTGCATTTAAAGTTTATAAATAAATTAGTAATTGTAAAAGGAGATAGATAGGTTTATGACAGGCTAGCATGAGTAAGTAGTTTGATACTAATAATAAAGAGCATCTTTTTTTTTTTTTTTTTTTTTGCTAGTTGGTACTCATACACACGTCTTTTATAAGACTTGAACCCTTAACTTCTCTTTAGGAAGTAAGAGTGATCGGTTGGTCAATTAAACATCAACCTTCGCAATAGCACGAATCATTGTAAAATAGGGCTATTGGTCGGGTAAGTCGAACCACTGGGACTGCGCTAGTCTAAGGCAACCTAAGTGTCTAGAGTCATTCTTAGGATGATGAAGGGGTGTTCATAGAGGTTTTGTTTGTTGTCACTTAAATTAGGAATTCAAAGTGCATAAAACACTAATTTGCAAGGAATTTAGGATGAAAAAATTAAGAAGAGGAGACTAGGGAAGTGAATCCGCCTCCATCCCTATACATATGCTAGATTAGACCTAAATTGGGGGAAAAACAACATATGATGGTCAAGACTTACATAGCAACACATGGTTGCCATGTAAGTAATCAAGAGGTACATTAGGTCTCAAACAAGTATAATCCATCAAAAGATAAACATGCTTAGACTACCTAACTAAGGTGTAGCTTATACACATTTACTTAAATGAGAGACTATCAAGTTCTTGACAAAATGATAAAGCACATGGAGTTAGAGATTAAGCATACACCATCAAAGGATTTCCTAAGCAATGGTCTATCAAAGTCACCTATCAACATGCCATGAAACCATTTCATAACCTTGCTTCCACTCTCACCATGAAAACTCAAGCAACATGATTACTCTAAGACATCATCTAAAACAAGATAATCAACTTAAAGAAATCATCCATACATGTATCAACATTCATTACAACAAATGAGGTGCTCTTGGTTATGAAAAGACCATAAAATATACATGGCAAATCCCCAAAATAGACTATCATAGGACATGCTTACAAGAGAGGGACTTCATCACCTCCCTAGAGAAAGAGTTAGTTACCCATTGCTAAGCTAGAAGAAGGAAGAAGCTCCATCCAAGACTTCATTTTCGTGCACCTACTGTAGCACTCAAGAACACCCTCTTCCTTACTCCCTTCTCTCTCCTCTATCTTGCTAGAATATAGGATAATGATTTTGTGTGGTCCTCCCTCTCTCTTATCAAGCTCAAGTCAAGGCTCTCTCTCCTCCAAGGAACACCTCCAACCACTTCATAAAGAAGGAAGATGGCATTGAGGAAACCAATGTGCAAGTGGCTGAAATTGAGCCATTTCTGAGTGCAATCTGCCTGAATTTCGAGCACTCGAAGGGTGGTCTCGAGCACTCTAAATTAGTGAAATGAGCAACATGCAATTCTTGCCCATCTCTGACCCACTGTGGAAGAATAACCATAACTTTGTGCTCCGAACTCCGAATGATGATCTATTTGAAGATTTAGAAAGCTAATTCCGAGCTTTAAAAAATTCATGTTTTGATGAAGACCCAATTCTCAAGTCTGTTTGGTCGAAAATGGGGAGAAAGGCAGTACTTCATTGCTGCCAGGCAGTTCTGCGCACCTCTGGTAACAAGGCCATAACTCTCTGCTCTGAGCTCCGAATGATAAACTATTTGAAGATTTAGAAAGCTAATTCATAGCTCTAAATCTTTTATGTTATGCTAGAAGTCCAGTTCTTGAGTTTGCTAGGTCAAAAATGGCAAAAAAAGTCAGGTTCTACCGCTGCCAGAATTTCAGAATTGGCACCCTTTTTGTTCAAAATTCCACAAGGCATCATTTTTGCTTCCTTTTTGCACTTTAACCTGAGAATGTACAAAAACATGCAAATGGAGTTAATCTACATAAAATAATCAATTAATGGACTTTGTTAATGTAATTTAGGGCGCTTGAATATACAGTATTCAGCGCTTATCACACCCCCAAACTTACATTTTGCTAGTCCCTTAGCAAAACCAAAATGCAAAGCTCAATGGAATGAAAAACATGGGAATGCTATTACAAAAATTTCCACCATGGCAAAAATAAACATAAACATAGCTCAAATACAACTTGAAACAGATAAAGAGCTAGAGACGGGGATCATTGGGAAGACTACCTTGCATATATGAAGCATTGATACAAAAATTGGCAAAAACCATTTCAACATGCATACATCAACATCATAGTCCATATAAATAATTCAATTGTCATCTCTTAAATGGAAATAACTCAAACTCCAGCGAAAGTGAATTGAATTCTCAACATGCGGCTTTTACTTTCTTTTCCAATTCCAAGGCACAAGTTTTCAAATCAATGAATTCCCCTTTACATGAAGTCCCTAAGGCATGATTTTATTTTCTAGACAACTTTTGTTGCCTGTTAAGAATTTATTATAACTGAAAAGTGAAACATAAAATGGTTGTGCAGTGTTGAAATCCTTTAAGCTTTCTAACCAACCTATGTAGCGAGAGCTAGGCCAACAACTCCCAAACCAGACGGCTTTAGGGTGCTAAGTGTAAAGACACTCTTAGGGCTTAATAGCTCAAGTTGGAAAGGCCACGAATTCCAACAAACCATGTTTATTACACACATTTTTTTGAATGACCGTGCAATGTTTAAGTCCTTTAAGCTTTCTAACCAACCCATGTAGCAAGCGTTAGGCCAACAACTCCCAAACCAGAAGGCTTTAGGGTGTTAAGTGTAGAGACACTCCATAGGGCTTAATAGCTCGAGTTGGAAAGACTACGAACTTCAACTGGTCATTATTTTCTTTCTTTCTCATTTTTTTTTTTTTTTTTTTTTTTATCCTTTTTTTTTTTTTAGGTCCAACTTAAATCATGCCAAAGATATTCATCTATCGGGTTCGTCAAATCAGATTAACTAGGCCAAGGTCAAGGTTGATCAAGTTGCATGCCTCACAGTTAAGTTTCCAATATGCATCAGTGCATTGTGAAGCTTATAAGAGTGTAAATCCAGTAAAAATCTAATTAATGCATTTATACAGACTACATTGTATTTGCATGATCACTTCAAATTCAAATTTCTTTATTTTCAAAAATTTCTCAATTGCTTCTATACACAAGGTATTAAACATATGCTTTGTCTCCAACAAGTTCCAAGTTACACTATTATTGCTTTACAAAAATATGATACCAAAACCATGCCAAGAATGCTTTGATGCACCCCCAAACTTGAACAACACAGTGTCCTCAATGTGGGACATGAATGTAAGTTAAAGACAAAAATGACAAAGAGTATAAAAAGGAACAAAAATACCCAGGGGGAGGAAACGGCATGGTGAAACAAAACCCCCAAACTTGAAATGAACTGCGCCACCTGGATAGTATGACGAAGAACAAAAAGAAACAACGACAAAAAGCATTAATAGCATAAGCATAAATACAGAAAAATAATGTACATAAAGTTAATAGAAAAGAGAGAATTTGCATTTCAAAAAGAGTGTACATGATTACAAAAAGAGCTGTACAAGGATCATGTCTACTAGAGCAACCTATACATAGCAAATTCTTATAGTTCAAAAGTAAAACAAAAGATACAAGAGAAATATTTACATATGAACAAAAAGATTAGGTCCAACACTCGCAACAAGCTACGGGCCAGAGGGTAAACGGGCGAGGATGGAATGGAGGAGAGATTGAGTCTTACGCCGTTCGGCGGAAGCCAAACGACGTTCCTCAGCTGCGACACGGCGGTCTTCAGCAGCAAGACGACGATCTTCTTCGGCACGTGAAGAAGTCTCACACATAGTCCAAGTGTACGCGGACAAAAAAGTCTTAAAACGATCCATCCGCTCATGAATACCGGCAATGCTAGCCCGGATGAAAGCCTGGTCCGGCTGAGAGTTGACCGGAGGCTCTACCCTTGTAGCGGCTGCTGCTGTGGAAGCATCCTCAAAAGGAGGAGGAGGTGGAGCTTGGATGAACAGGGGGGCAGTAGGCTGAGGGGTACTAGAATGGCTAAGAACATTGATCCACCGGCGCTTGGTAAAAATTTTAATCTTTTTGCCTTTTGGTTCATGGGGAGGAACAACGAAACCCTTGTGCTTTAGGAGCCGAGTGATGAAAAACGGCAAAGGCAATTTTTGATTTTCAATTCGCGGAACCCGAGCATTATGAGCGTCATGCCAAAACTTCATAAATGTTGTCCAAATGAGCTCCGTGATGGAGAACCATTGGCCTTGGTCCATGGCATATAAGGCTTGCAAAAGGAGGCCCCTACGCTCGGTGCTATGCACCAAAGGGTAGACATTGTGCTTGAAAACAGTGTCAATGAACCAGAGGCGTTCCAGAAGATTGGTTTTGCGGATAAAAGACCGGGGCCTATTAGGATCGTTAACATTGCCAATGGCAGCGACAATCTGCTCTACAGTTAATATATCCGGCTCCTCATATAAAGGGAGATTCTCACGATTGACAATGTCATCGGGGCACTCAATAGGGCAACCAGAAACCTGAATGATGTCAGTTATAGTGAAAGCATAGGTGGTGCCATCAATGGATGTAGTGAGAGAAATGGGTGGCTCTTCAGGGCATTGGAGATTCTGGTAGAAGAGGCGTACTACACGGGGGTAGGCAACCCTGGCAAGGGGCGCGCAAATGTGCTGTAGACGCCGGTTAGTCAATTCGGCTACAGCCCACGAAGTAGTGGGTAGAATGTCAAAGGCATCCGTGAGCGGAAAAGAAAGCTCGTAGTTGAGTTGTTTGCGATCCCAAGGATCACGTGGTCGCTCACGATTGACAGCACGGGCACCCGCATGGGTTCTAGGAGGGCGAGAAGGACCGGCACGAGACATTTAGAGAGGTAGACTTGGTTGAGGAATTTCAGCGAACACCTGGCGTGCACCACAAAAAGGAGAAGGTGAAAGTGAGTGGGATGGAGGAGCAAACCCAAAAAATTTTGGCAAGAAAACAAGCTCTAGCAGAGAGCTATCATCAACAACAAGCAACACAAGCATCAACAAAAATGCCAACATGCAATCCCATCCTCCTTATGATGAAAATAAAGACAAGGAAATGAGAATAATAGGAAGCTCACATACCTTGGGAAAGAATGAGAAATAGGGAAATGCAGACATGCATGGGTGGTGGAATGTTGGTTGGCTGGTGGTGGATGAGAGAGGAAGGTTGGGTTGGGTGAGTGAGAGTTGGATTGGTTTTGTTTGGTTTGGATGGAGAGAAGGTGGGGATGGTGTAATGCCGAGAGGTAAGTGGTGAGGTGAAGAGGTTGATGGCATGCATGGGTGTGCATGGGTTTATGGGTTTATGGGTTGGTTGGGTGATTCATGGTGTATGGTTTATGGGATGCAGTGAGAGTGGGTTGATGGAGGGATGAAGAAGATGAGGGAAGGGTATGAGATGGGTGTGTTGGAGCCGAGAGAGAGAAGGTGAGGTGGGTTGGTTTTAAAAGAGAGAGAGAGGCTTGGTTCGAGCACTCGAAGTGTGGCTTCGAGTGCTCGAAAATCTGGCAGTGGGCTCGGCTGTTGGGTGTGGGAGAGCTCGAGCATTTGCGAGCACTCGAAACTTGGCTTCGAGTGCTCGAAAATATTACAGAGAGGTGAGGGTGATGTGTTGTTGGTGCATGGGTTTGAGGGTTGGTTTGGTTGGAGTTGGTGGGGAGAAGGGGGAAGGCGAGAGTTTGAGAGTGGGAAGGTTTGAGGTGGGTGTTTGAGATGGAAAGTTGGGAAGAGAGATGGTTGTGTTTGGGAGAGAGAGACTGGGAGGGATGAGTAGCGCGGAGTTATGCATGGGGGTGTGGTTTGTATAGTTGGAGGGTGGTTTGGTGTGAGGTTGATGAAGAGAGAGAAAAGGTGGAGGTTGGTTGGTTTTGGTTTCATGCATGGGAGGGGTTGTGGAGGCATGCATGGGCATGCATGGGTGGTTTGGTTGATGGGTGAGGCGAGGTTGGATGCATGGTGATTCATGCATTGTGGGCTTGAAGGTGGGGTTGCTTGAGAGTGCTCGAGCACCCAGCAGTGAGGTGGTGGAGAGGGTTGGGTTTGGTTGTGTTAGTTTGTGGGGGCATGGTGCAGTTGAGAGTTGAGGTTGAGAGAGGAGGTGCCGAGAGGTGGGAGAGAGGGAAGGTTTTTTTTTTTTTTTTTTTTTTTTGAATTTACATGCCAAAGGTGGGGGGGTGGTGCATGCTTGCATGAAGGTGGGGTGAGATGAGGGTGGTTGGGTCGAGGGGTTGCCGAGAGGGAGAAGGTGAGGTCTGGGTTGGGTGTCGAGCATGCTCGAGCACTGGAAATGCCTTCTTCGAGTGCTCGAGAAACCGGCAGAGAGTGAGGGATGGATGCAGGGGATGGTCGAGCACTCTAAAGGGGCAGGCATAGTTGGTTGCATGGGTAGCTTGGGTTGAGAGAGAGAGAAAGTTGGTTGAAGGTGAGGGTTGGGTGGTTTGTGGTTGATGGGTGTTGGGAAGCCGAGAGTGGTTGGTGGTTTGTGAGGTTGGATGGTTGTGGGTTTGTGGGTTGATAAGAGCATGGAGGATTGTGGAGGGGTGCATGGTGAAGTGGGTTGAAGGAGGAAGTGAGATATATAGAGTGGGTGGTTGATGAGCATGGTTGGTGGGATGTTGGGAAGCCGAGATGTGAAGTGTTGAGTGGTGAGGTTGGGAGGTTGGTTAGTTGGTGGAGGTTTGTTGGTGGCTGGTTGGTTGAGGATGATGAGGGGTTGTCGAGAGGTTAGTTTGTGGGTTGAGGTGGTGGAAGTTGATGGTGCATGCAAGATGCCGAGAGAGTGAAGTTTGTGGTAGCTGAGATTGGTTTGTGGTGGCACCTGCATGGTCGCATGCATGCATGGTGTGTGGTTAGGTTGCTTGGGTTGCATGAGGATTGCATGGTGGAGAGGGAAGTTGGTTTGTGACTCATTTGGATGCATGGTGATTCATGCATTGTGGTTGCTTGGGTTAAGAGAGAGAGAGGAAGAAAGTTGGGTGGTGAGAGTGAAGGAGTTGGATGGGGTGGTGAGGTTTGAGGGTGGTTTGGTTTGGTGAGGGTGGGTTAAAATGCATGCATGGTTGGGAGAGATGAGGGTTGCGAGGGCTCGGGATGTGTGGTTTGAGGTGTTCGAGCACTCACTAGGGGGAGCTCGAGTGCTCAAAATGGAGCCAGTAGGTTCGGTATGTTGGGGATGGCTATTGATAGAGAAAGAAGGTGGAGTTCGAGCACTCCAAATAGGCTCGGCGAGTGCTCGAACTGAGAGCAGTGAGTTGGGTGGGTTGGTGCATGAAATTCGAGCACTCAAACTAGAATTTAGAGTGCTCGAAAATGGCTTAGTAGGCTAGGGGGTGAGCTCGGCTGTGAGGACTGAAACAAGGAGTGAGAGAGATGAAGGCATTTGATGGATTGGCATGGCTGGTGCAATGCCTGTGAGTTGCAGCCAATTTGAATGCAAGGAGCTTGCATGAGGATGTAAGCAACATTGACTGAGCTTGTGCACTCCAAAAATGAGGATTTAAGCAACATGGACACCTATGCATGCAATGCAGCAAGTTGTGAAGGCATGCAAGGATGCTGATGGATTGTGCCACGGTTTCAACTTTTGAAAGTTTTGTTTTGAAACCTTGCAATTTTTCAACTTTTTAATCATCTC
This sequence comes from Cornus florida, assembly GCF_030987335.1. Classification (NCBI taxonomy): domain Eukaryota; kingdom Viridiplantae; phylum Streptophyta; class Magnoliopsida; order Cornales; family Cornaceae; genus Cornus; species Cornus florida. Next base: position 52,233,226 of record NW_026775572.1, read on the forward strand.
AAATGCATGAAGAATTTTGAGAAAATTTTCAAACTTTTCATTAAAAATGAGAAAATATGCACATGAGTCGCATTTGAAAAATCTAATGAAATTGCTAGAAAGCGATGGAGACTTCCGGGAATGAAAATTAGAGTTGAGAAGGTCTAAGAAAAATCAAATTTTTGGCTTTTCTAAACCGTTTCCCAGAAAATTTGCAAGGCACAAGCAATTTCAAAGAGAAGGAGGCTTAGAAATTGAAAGAATTGCTTCCCATGAGTTGCTAAATTTAATGTCGATAGCTAGACAAAGCTAGAGCAGGCACGAATCCTCATAAAATGGATCCGTCAAGAGGACTTCCTCAACTCTTCGGGTTAGGATTGTGCCGTCAATGCAAGGCTTAAGCCATTGGCCATTTACCTTGAAGAGTGATCCACTTGCAGGATCACGAAGTTCGATTGCTCCATGAGGAAAGACGGTAGTGACAATGTATGGACCATCCCATCTTGACCGGAGTTTTCCGGGAAAGAGTTTCAAGCGGGAATTGAAAAGCCAAACCTTTTGTCCCAAGGCAAAAGACTTCTTGACGATGTGTTTGTCATGAAAAGCTTTAGTCTTTGCCTTGTAGATTTTTGCACTTTCGTATGCGTCATTACGCAATTTCTCAAGTTCATTTAATTGCAACGCACGATTAGAGCCGGCTTGTTTGAGATCAAAATTGAACCTTTTTATGGCCCAATAAGCACGGTGCTCTAATTCTACCGGGAGATGACATGCTTTGCCAAAGACAAGTCGATATGGCGACATGCCAATGGGTGTCTTATAAGCTGTCCGGTAAGCCCAAAGCGCATCGTTTAGCCTTAATGACCAATCTTTGTGGTCCGGTCTAACTGTTTTTTCCAAAATGTGCTTAATTTCCCGGTTAGAAATCTCTACTTGACCACTCGTTTGAGGGTGGTAAGGTGTAGCAACCTTATGAATGACTGAATACTTAGTAAGGACGAATTTGAGATAACGATTTCGGAAATGAGATCCAGCATCACTAATGATTGCTTGGGGCGTACCAAAACGACTAAAGATGTGAGACTGAATGAAATGGATCACGACTTTATGATCATCGGTTTTGATAGCCTCGGCTTCAACCCATTTAGACACATAATCTACCGCTACAAGGATGTACTCATAGCCATAAGAAGATGGAAATGGTCCCATGAAGTCAATCCCCCACACATCAAAAATTTCAACAATTAAAATGTTGGTGAGGGGCATCATATCTCTTCGGGACATGGATCCAAGTTTTTGACATCGTTCATATGATTTGCAAAAATTGTATGCATCCTGAAACAAGGTAGGCCAAAAGAATCCGCTTTGAAGAACTTTGTTAGTGGTCTTTTTGGCACTGAAATGGACTCCACAAGCAAGAGTATGGCAAAAATTTAGAATGTTTGTGGCCTCGGTTTCAGGAATGCATCGCCGGATGATTTGGTCCGGGCAATACTTGAATAGTTCTGGATCTTCCCAAAAGAAATGCTTGACTTGGGAGAAAAACCGGTCCCTCTCTTGTTTGGACCAATGAGCTGGAATTTTGCCTACCGCAAGATAATTGACAATATCCGCAAACCATGGAAGAGTAGAATGTGAAACTTGAAGAAGTTGCTCATCCGGAAAGGAATCACCAATGGCTGCGAATTCTGAAGATTTCTCAATAAGCAAGCGAGAGAGATGATCGGCGACAACATTGTCGGTCCCTTTTTTGTCCCGAATGTCAATGTCAAACTCTTGAAGTAAGAGGATCCATCGAATTAAATGGGGGTTTTGTCTCTTTTTTCGCTAACAAATGCCTAAGAGCGGCATGATCCGAAAAGACGATGACCTTGGAGCCAAGAAGATAAGAGCAAAATTTATCCAAGGCGTACACCACAGCTAGCAATTCTTTTTCAGTGGTGGTGTAGTTCAATTGGGCATCGCAGAGAGTTTTGCTAGCGTAATAAATGACATGCGGAAGTTTATCCACACGTTGGCCCAAAACCGCCCCTAATGCATAGTCGGATGCATCACACATGATCTCAAAGGGAAGAGACCAATTAGGGGGTTTCATGATTGGGGCGGATGAGAGGAGAGTGCGAAGTTTGATGAAAGCTTCCATGCAAGCGTTATCAAAATTGAACGGAACATCCTTGGCTAAGAGATTAGAATCCGGCATGGCCAAGAAAAGAACGAATTTGACGGACTGAATTCGGAGGAGGAAGATTAGAGATTAACTCAACTTTCGCCTTGTCTACCTCGATTCCCCGCTTAGAAATGACATGTCCTAAAACGATGCCTTCTTGGACCATGAAGTGGCTTTTCTCCCAACTTAGAATGAGATTCGTCTCTTTGCATCTTTGGAGCACAAGAGATAAATTTTTGAGACACGAGTCAAAGGAGGAGCCAAATACGAAAAAATCGTCCATGAAAACTTCCAAGAACTTTTTAACCATATCGGAGAATATGGACATCATGCACCTTTGGAACGTTGCCGGCGCATTGCATAGACCAAAAGGCATGCGTCTATAGGCAAAAGTACCAAAGGGACATGTGAATGTTGTTTTCTCTTGATCTTGGGGGGCGATTGCCACTTGGTTATAGCTGGAATAACCATCAAGAAAATAATAGAAGCTTTGGCCGGCTAACCTTTCTAGGATTTGATCTATGAATGGAAGTGGAAAATGATCCTTCCTAGTTGACGAATTGAGTTTCCGGTAATCAATGCACACACGCCACCCGGTGGTAGTCCGTTGTGGCACGAGCTCACCCGCTGAATTTTCAACAATGGTGAGACCGAATTTCTTGGGGACAACTTGTGTGGGGCTCACCCACTTGCTATCAGAGATAGGGTAGATGATTCCCGCATCTAGCAATTTGATCACCTCTTTCATGACCACTTCCTTCATATTTGGATTTAACCAGCGCTGAACCTCTCTAGTAGGCTTTGCGTCATCCTCCATATGAATGCGGTGCATACAAATAGAGGGGTCAATTCCTTTCAAATCTGCCACTGTCCAACCAATAGCTTCTTTATGCTCTTGGAGCACCGCTAAAAGGTTGGTCTCTTGGTCTTTTTGAAGGTCCGAGGCAATGATGACCGGAAGGGTTTGCTTTGGACCAAGGAACACATACTTGAGATGGGCCAGGAGCGGCTTAAGCTCAAGTTGTGGCGGAGATAACAATGATGGGACCGGAGGAGTGGTGGAAAGTTGGGGAAGTGGTTCTTTTGGAAATTTCCAAGGAGGTACATCCATGATAGCATTAATATCAAGCAAGGAATTGACTTCTTGAATGGCTTGATCAACATCAAAGTTTGAGAAGTCAAAATGGGACATGCAAGTTTCAAAAGGATCTTTGCTTAAAATGAAGGGGAGAGATTCTTCGACCACTTCATCAATGACATCCACAAGAAAACAATCATCCTCATTGGAGGGATGTTGAGTTGCATGAAAGATGTGGAGTTTGACTTGCATATTTCCAAAAGCAATGTCCATCACCCCAGTTCGGCAATTAATTGATGCATTAGCCGTGGCTAAAAATGGCCTACCAAGGATCACGGGAATATGCTTTTTTGGGTCATGGACTGGTTCCGTATCAAGAACCACAAAGTCTACTGGGAAGTAGAATTTGTCCACTTTGATGATAACATCCTCAAGAATGCCTCGTGGATGCTTGATCGATCTATCGGCAAGTTGCAAAACCACAGAAGTCGGCTTAAGATCTCCCAAACCAAGTTGTAGGTAGACTGAATATGGAATTAAATTCACACTAGCTCCTAAGTCAAAGAGGGCCCTCTCGATTTTGTTGTCACCAATGACGCAAGAGATTGTGGGGGCACTCGGATCCTTATACTTCGGAGGAGTGCTGTGCTGAATGATAGCACTAACATTTTCAATCAACCTCACTTTTTTTGGCAAATGATTTTTAGAAGTGCGCTTTTGAGTGCACAAATCTTTGAGAAATTTTGCATAGGGAGGGATTTGCTTGATAGCATCCAAAAGGGGCAAGTTAATCTTCACTTGCTTGAAAACTTCCCACATGTCTTGAATTTTACAATTCTTGTTCCCAAAATGTGTCGACTCTTGAAGACGTTGAGGAAACGGAGCTTTTGGCTCATAAGTAGTTTCCACATTTGGGGTGACATGTGTGGGATTTCCGTGAATGGTATTTGGACAAGAATTTGGATTTGAAGAGCTTGGATTTGGATTTTTCAAATGAGGGTTTTTCTCACTTGTGTCTCCATCAACCTTGTTGTCAACCACTCTACCACTCCGAAGGGTGGTGATAGCTTGAACTTGTTCATCAGTCGGCCCACTCGGAGGAGGGGTTTCATCAATCACATGCATTCCTCCAGGATTTTCAAAAGGTTGAGAGGGAAGCTTGCCCTTGTCCTTTTGAAGCAATTGATTCACCGAGTTAGCTATTTGGCCCACTTGATTTTCGAGATTAGCTATGGATTGAGTATGAGAGTGAACCATTTAGAGAGTAGGCTGCAAGGATGTCAAGAGTTGCTTGTTGTCATCCATTATTTGCTTATTTAATGATTCCATCATTTGCTTGTTTGCAGCTACTATCTTGTCAGTTGGACACACAAGAGGTTGATTGGAGACATTTGGATTGTAAGGAGGACGGTAGCTTGAAGAGGCTTGGAAAGGTCTACCTTGATATTGAGAAGAGGGCTGATTTTGCCGCCCTTGGTTTTGGAATTGGGAATTTTGTGGGGCTTGTTGGCGCCACGAGAAATTCGGATAATCTCGCCAACCCGGATTATAGGTGTTGGAATATGGATTGTTCCCGGGCCGCGAGAACATGGCGTTAGCGTGCTCTTGGTTGGGATTAGGAAATTACTCCGGTGTGGGGCAATCTTCCGAGAGATGGAATGGACTAGTACATGAAGCACAAACTGAACTTGCCAAATTTTGAGACAATGAAGGAGGAAGATGCGGTGCCATCAATTGGTAGAATTTATGAGCGATGGCATCCACTTGAGATGATTCCTCCCTTATTGATTTTGGTTGACAAGGGTTAGTGTTCTTTGCAATGGTTGAGGTCGGAGCCCTACGAGAATTATGTTGAAGTGAATTTTCGCTTAAATTCTCAAGTAGGGTCCAAGCCTCATCCGCATTCTTGGACATGAACATCCCACCATAAAAAGAATCAACCATGAATCTATGGGTTTCGGTCAAGCCGGCATAGAAAGCTTGCACTAATTTCCATTTTGGGATCAAATGATGGGGACATTTCCGAAGAAGATCTTGTAGCTTTTCCCAAGTCTCATGGAGTTGTTCTCCATCAACTTGAGAAAAGCTTAGAATGGAATGCCTCATTTGGTTGGTTTTACTCACCGGATAATACTTCTTAAGGAATTCTTGTTGCAATTGAGCCCAAGAAGTAATGGAATTGGGAGCGAGGGAGTTCAACCAATATTTTGCCCTATCCTTTAGGGAGAATGGGAAAAGATGGAGATGGAGTGCATTGTCCGGAAAACCTCTCAACCGGATGGTCGAACAGATTTCAAGGAACTCATCAAGATGCTTATATGGATCTTCATTATCAAAGCCATGAAATGATGGAAGCATTTGGATGGTGCTTGATTTGATCTCATATTGAGCTGCATCGATGTTTGGCATTACTATGCAAGAAGGAGAAACATAGGTGGTAGAGATGAAATGATCTCTAAGAGTCATTGGTTCTACATTAGGAATTTCAGCCCTTTCATTCCCCGGATTTCCTACGTTATCCCCCATTGTATTGAACTCAGTTTCAAGATCCCTTGTAAGAGTGGGTTCCCTAACGTTCCGTCTAAGAGTTCTTTCAAGTGAATTTATATCAATAGGCGAGTCAAGTGTGGGTAGAGAGAGTGACCTACGGCCAAACATCAACAACAAAGCATATATTCAACAACACAATTCATCATCAATACTCCACATACGATGTTCCCTTTCTCCTTAATTATCAAGACAAAAATAAATGGCCACAACAAGGACCGATGCTTGTACATGAAATTAAAACAAAATAATAGCCTCGACAAGGGCTTCACAAGCTAAATAACACTAAGTTAAACACATGCAAGATATTCACAATTTGAAAGACTAGAACCTTGAAAAACTTACCGGAAGTCCTCTAGACTTACAATTTTCTCAATTTTCCCTCGGCAAGCCTTGAGTTTCTAGAATCTCACTTACAACACAAAGGTGATTAAAACACACAAGGAATATTCACAAAACACGATATTAACAATCAAACTAAAATTAACCCTAGAACTTTGGTTGCTAAACCATATGCAAGTCCCCGGCAACGGCGCCAAAAATTGATCGGTTGGTCAATTAAACATCAACCTTCGCAATAGCACGAATCATTGTAAAATAGGGCTATTGGTCGAGTAAGTCAAACCACTGGGACTGCGCTAGTCCAAAGCAACCTAAGTGTCTAGAGTCATTCTTAGGATGATGAAGGGGTGTTCATAGAGGTTTTGTTTGTTGTCACTTAAATTAGGAATTCAAAGTGCATAAAACACTAATTTGCAAGGAATTTAGGATGAAAAAATTAAGAAGAGGAGACTAGGGAAGTGAATCCGCCTCCATCCCTATATATATGCTAGATTAGACCTAAATTGGGGGAAAAACAACATATGATGGTCAAGACTTACATAGCAACACATGGTTGCCATGTAAGTAATCAAGAGGTACATTAGGTCTCAAACAAGTATAATCCATCAAAAGATAAACATGCTTAGACTACCTAACCAAGGTGTAGCTTATACACATTTACTTAAATGAGAGACTATCAAATTCTTGACAAAATGATAAAGCACATGGAGTTAGAGATTAAGCATACACCATCAAAGGATTTCCTAAGCAATGGTCTATCAAAGTCACCTATCAACATGCCATGAAACCATTTCATAACCTTGCTTCCACTCTCACCATGAAAACTCAAGCAACATGATTACTCTAAGACATCATCTAAAATAAGATAATCAACTTAAAGAAATCATCCATACATGTATCAACATTCATTACAACAAATGAGGTGCTCTTGGTTATGAAAAGACCATGAAATATACATGGCAAATCCCCAAAATAGACTATCCTAGGACATGCTTACAAGGGAGGGACTTCATCACCTCCCTAGAGAAAGAGTTAGTCACCCATTGCTAAGCTAGAAGAAGGAAGAAGCTCCATCCAAGACTCCATTTTCGTGCACCTACTGTAGCACTCAAGAACACCCTCTTCCTTGCTCCCTTCTCTCTCCTCTATCTTGCTAGAATATAGGATAATGATTTTGTGTGGTCCTCCCTCTCTCTTATCAAGCTCAAGTCAAGGTTCTCTCTCCTCCAAGGAACACCTCCAACCACTTCATAAAGAAGGAAGATGGCATTGAGGAAACCAATGTGCAAGTGGCTGAAATTGAGCCATTTCCAAGTGCAATCTGCCTGAATTTCGAGCACTCGAAGGGTGGTCTCGAGCACTTTAAATTAGTGAAATGAGCAACATGCAATTCTTGCCCATCTCTGACCCACTGTGGAAGAATAACCATAACTTTATGCTCTGAACTCCGAATGATGATCTGTTTAAAGATTTAGAAAGCTGATTCAGAACTTTAAAAACTTCATGTTTTGATGAAGACCCAATTCTCAAGTCTGGTTGGTCGAAAATGGGGAGAAAGGCAGTACTTCAGTGCTGCCAGGCAGTTCTGCGCACCTCTGGTAACAAGGCCATAACTCTCTGCTCCGAGCTCCGAATGATGAACTGTTTGAAGATTTAGAAAGCTAATTCAGAGCTATAAATCTTTCATGTTATGATGGAAGTCCAGTTCTTGAGTTTACTAGGTCGAAAATGGCAACAAAAGTCAGGTTCTACTGCTGCCAGAATTTCTGAATTGGCACCCTTTTTGTTCAAAATTCCACAAGGCATCATTTTTGCTTCCTTTATGCACTTTAACCTGAGAATGTACAAAAACATGCAAATGGAGTTAATCTACATAAAATAATCAATTAATGGACTTTGTTAATGTAATTTAGGGCGCTTGAATATACAGTATTCAGCGCTTATCAAAAAAGGCCGATGATACCACTAGGCCACTGGCCCATTGGTAATCAAGAGCATCTTTAATGGGCTAGTTTTGACACGAGATATTAAGGGGTCCATTTCATTATGGGTTTCATTTGATATATGGGCTTCCCACTAGCCTTGCAAAAATGGTTTGACTAGATCGAGTTTCACACTCATGGGCTAAATTAATGGTTCAATCCAGTTTTATCCAATTAGCAAAAGGGTTAGTTTGCATAAGTAGGAGGGAAAAGAAAATAAAAAAATAACATTAGTTATGATAACAAAATATACTTGAGTTTTTTCTTTTCATTATTTTTCAAAATATTTTTTGCACCTCAATGTTAAGAAAATTTATAATAATTATTTTTAGTATTGGTTCAAAGTTTTATATTCTTTCTAATACCTTTAACTTAAATTTGTTCATAATTTAATTTTATTATTAAATTATGTATAACAGAGAACCGAATCCTATTAATCCATTTTTGCCATTAATTTTAATTTTATTTTTTAAGGGTGAGTTCGGGAAAGAAAGAGCATTGTTATTCTAAGTCTGTCCCATTGGTGAAATTATTCATTACAACCATTGTTGCAACAGACGGTTACAAATACTCTACCAAAGCAAAGTAGACGTACAATAAAATAAAAAATCTGATATATGTGTTTTATTGGAGTGTTTATAACCGTTCATTGCACGAAGTCATCGTTGCAACGATTATAATGAATAATTTCTCGTCGGTTGATATCTGAAAGAAAATAATTCAAGAATTCATATAATTCCAATACTACCCACGACATGGTTGGCTACAAATTTGGTGAAACTAGAACTTGGTAACAGAAATGGCAGCACACCACATCACTACTTTTTTTTTTTTCATAAAAAGGATAATGTAGCCAAAAAAAAAAAGGGGGGGGGAATAAATTTTACTTACCTCCTTTAAAGTTTGTCAATATCTCACATAGACCCCCTCTATGTTTCATAATCTCATTTACCTTCCCTGAGATTCTGGCTTATGTAATAGATTCCCCCTTACTTAACCATTTTGTCCTTCCAATGCCTAAAATGGCAGCAAACATTTCATGGGCAAAATCGTAAAAAAGTAACTGACATGAAAGGTAAGTGGGATTATCCAAAAAAAAATAAAATCAAGCACGAGTGGAGCTTCTAGGCCATGGCACCCATAAATTTTTTTAAAACCATTACACACACACATATATACACGAAAATGATATGGTGAACAAGTAATTTATTTACACCAAATATATTAATCGTTTGATATGGTTGTAACTATCATTTTTTTTTTTACTTGAATCATATCTAACGATCATTATGTTTGACGTGAAGAAATTTCTTGCATATCGGTATGTGAGAGATCCTTTACACATATATATTATATACAATTTAGGGATCTATTTCCTTTCCTTATTGTTGGTATGAACGGAAAGAACTTGTTTCAATTAAGCTTTCAATGAATTTGTATACATTTTTGTTTTTGGCAGCCTAATCAATCAATGTGTTGGTGAAGCTAGAGATTATGTATGAAAAATATGAGACTAAAATAATGTAAAATTTTAAGCTTATATATTGTCTATTTGTCAATATTAGATTTCGTCTCACTGTATGCTAAAACTTGTACAAGCTTGACCCCCTAATTATACAGTCCTCGCTCTGTCCTTGCCCTTGATACATTGTTTCGATAGATCTGATTATGATTGACTTGGGAATTCAAAAAGAGAAATACCTTATAATCATACATCTCATTGTGAAACCTAATTCATGCGATGGATCATCAAAGTTTACAGCACCTTTGTTATTTATTTATTTATTTATTATTATTATTTTTTTAACATGCACAAGTGCTATGGGGAACAGTGAATTTGGAACTCAAGCTGTTAAGGAAATAGAGGCAGCGGCACAAATGAATGCAAAGTTGGTGTTGCTGGATAGACTATACTTTCTCAAGGCCCCATCCCATATACTTTCTGAAGGCCACATCCATAAGCATTCATCACTTTAGTTCCTATAGTAAAGTAAATATTCGTTGTCACCCATCCACACATCAATGGTTGTGATGTGTGACAACGAATATTTACTCAACTGTGGGAACTAATGTGATGTGTGCTTATGGATGGGGCCTTGCGAGTGCACTGGGCACATTACTCCCCAAATTTCACCACATTATTCATTCTATCTCTCTCTTTTGGTAAAGAATTATATATTTATTTTCTTAATGGGTCATATAGATCATATATAATGCATCATTTCAAGAAAAGTTAGTCCACATACTTATAAAATTGTTGATAACAAGATAATACATTATATTTGATTGAATAGATATACTAATGACATGTCTACCACGACACCTAATTGTGAGATATATTTTATAATTGGCTAATTTCGGTGTCAAAACAAGTCTAATTGAGTTGTATTTTCAAGTTTAAAATTTAAGATCGAGATCAGTTGCGGAATTGAAGAGTTGGTCGTGTTTGATAGTTTAAAGTCTACAAAAAGGTAAGAACAACACTTTAGGAAGTTGAGTTAGAAGGTTAGGACACTTGCATGCATGAGTTGTTTATCAAAAACTACAAAATTTTCAAAATGTCAACTTTTTGTTCAAGTCTGGACAACTTGAACCGATTCTATGCAGCTGAACCGGTTCAAGATTCAATACTTTGAATTTTGCAACACTGGCCAACTTGAACCGATTCATGGTCTTTAGATAGTTTTGGTAACTTAGTTTCTTGATTAGTTTATACTTCCTATTTGGTATAGATTTCTTTCCAAAATCTCTTTGCACGAATTTAACTTCTTTTTGAAGCATATCCAGGTTTGAAAGTCTATATAAATATATTTTCTCATCTAGGTTTGTGTAGCTTTTTGCATTAAACTTCTGATTTCTTTAAAAGCCTTTTTGTGAGACTTTTAAGAACTTACACAGTATATACACATGAGTGATTTTAGGGTGTTGTTCAAATCATGATTGTGTTTAAGTCTATTGAATATTACATCTATAATGAATATTGCATCTATTCGTTCTTCATCAAATTCAGAACTGAAGAAAATGGGTGAAGCGATCACAATTTAAAGGGGTTAAAACATTCGTGGAGTATTGTTTGATCTACTAGCAACCCTTCTACAGAGATCAACTATAAGCCTGGGGTTAAGAGTTGTTGGACGGGAAGTCACAAAGCCAAAGATTGTTAGCAATTTTTTTTTGGTAGAACAATAAGGTGTGAGCCTGAGTCAAAGTTTATTGTACTTTGTTTCAAGCATAGTAGATCATTTTGCTCTGGACTGCACAGTCCATGAGATATTTCCCACAACAATTGGTCTCTTCTGCTGATCGGGGTTTCCTCGCTAAAAATTCGGGTGTCATCTTTAAACTTTACTTGCTTTTATCTTGCATGTGATTGTTTAATTATTCAGGTAATTTTGATATAATTAATTGAATAGTGAAGCACGAGATTAAATCCTCTCTAAAAAAAACTTAAATTTCCATAATATATTCCACTGCACAACTCACATTTGGTATCAGAGTCAATCTCTACACATTGAGTTTATCCTAGTAGGAAGCTTTTGCTGATTTTCAAAAAATTATGTCATCTTATCTTATGTTTTAAAATGGGGTGGATCTAATCAGCGTGGTCCCTTATTTGAAGGAGACAATTATAATTTTTGGAAATCAAAGTTGAGAGCTTATTTGCAAAATTCAGGGGGTAAAGTTTAGGCTATTATTAAGACAAACTATACACCTCCGACTGAGGAAAAAACTGTAGATGGTAAGGTTATTCAAGTTTTAACTGATACTTTCACCTTCACTATGTTTGAAACTGAGCGTAGTGATGCTAATGGAAAAGCTTTGTTTGTAATTATTAATTCTGTTGTTCCATCTAAATATGCTAGAATTTCTTATTGTAAAACTGCTAAAGTTGTTTGGGATATTTTGCAAGTTACCCATGAAGGGACTTCGAAAGTAAAGCTATCCAAAATTTAAATGCTTTCAATTGACAAATGGCTGACAAAAGTCACTTACTTTCACATACCTCAAGGGTATTTATACAGAATACACAGACCTATTTAAGGCAAGTCAGCTATATAATTAAATTGACAGCTAATACATTAATTCTAATACACTAACTTCTAGATAAATAAGGAAAAAACCTAGATATGTAGATATTTATACACCTGTACACGCTAACTCTCTCCCTCAAGTTGGTGCATAGATATTGCACATACCCAACTTGGATAGTGATGTATGAAACGGACCACTAGTAAGACCATGAGTTATCATATCAGCTAGTTGGTCCGCACTTTTAATATAAAGAACCTCTATCACACTAGAATCCAGATTATCCTTGATATAGTTTCGGTAAAGTTCAATATGCTTAGTTCGATCGTGTTGCACTAGATTATTAGCAATATCAATAGCTGTCATATTATCACAAAAAAGCAACATAGGTTTCTTTAGACCAAACCCAAGCTCACTTAAGAGAATCTTCAACCAAGTAAGCTCCATAATTGCATAATGAAGAGCACAATATTCAACTTCTGCACTAGACAATGATACCACATTCTGCTTCTTACTCCTCCAGGTCTCCAAATTGCCTCCAACGAATGACACATACCTTGAAGTAGACTTCCGTGGCTCCCGCAAAATCAAAATCTGTATAATCCATAATGTCTAGGTGTTCATACCTGGAGAACATAATACCTTTACCTGGAGAGGACTTTATATAAGCCAAGATACGATTCACTGCATTCATATGTTGGTCACTCGGATTGTGCATGAATTGACTCACAACACTAACTTTATATGACAAATCAGGCCTAGTGTGGGTTAGATAGATCAACTTCCCTACTAGTCTCTGATATTTCTCCTTGTTTATCACAATCTAATTATGATAGACAGCTAAGCCATGATTTACTTCAGTAGGAGCATCTATAGGAACACACGCAGAGTTACTAGTTTCAGCCAAGAGATCAAATGTATACTTTCGTTGAGAGAGAAAAAGTCCCTACTTGGACCAAGACACTTCAATGCCCAGAAAGTATTTCAGGATCCCCAAGTCTTTCATTTCAAATTCCTTGGCCAAATAGCTCCGAAGCTTCTTTATCTCATTGGTGTTGCTACCTGTAACAATTATGTCATCCACAAAAATGATAAGCAAAGTAATATAATCACTACCCCTCTTATAGAAGAAAGTGTGATCTGCCAAAGCTTGCTTAAAACCATACTCCTTCATTGAGTAGCTTAACCTGCCAAACCATGCTCTTGGTGATTGTTTTAACATATATAAAGCCTTCTTTAGCTTGCATACCTTACCTCCTTTAGGTGTAAACCCTGGGGTAGGATCCATATACACCTCCTATATCAATTCACCATAAAGGAAGGAATTCTTCACATCAAACTGTTGTAATGGCCAGTCTAGATTAACTACAGGAGAAAGTATAACTCGAATAGTGTTCATCTTGGCCACATGAGTGAAGGTTTCTTGATAATCAATCCCATAAGTCTGAGTGTATCCCTTGGCAACTAGTCTAGCCTTGTACCTCTCAACTGTCTTATCTGACTTATACTTCACTGTAAACACCCACTTATATCCCACTGTCTTCTTTTCCTGAGGTAACTCAACCAACTCCCAAGTAGAGTTTTTTTGGCGGGCCTTCATTTCCATTAATATAGCATCCTTCCACTTAGGATCTCCAAGGGCATCTTGAAAATGACTAGGAATAGACACAAAAGACAACTGAAGGGCAAAAGTTAGGTGAGTCATAGACAGACGATGAAAGGAAACAAAATCAGAGATGGGATAGACAACATTAGAAGAAGATCTGGACCCAACATATCAGGTTCTTTAGAATCACGAAAAGGATACCTCCTACCCTAATCACCAACTTGTGGATTCAAGGCAGCAGTTTCCATAGAAGTTACAGGGTTAGAATTAATATCTGAAGTTGAAGTTAAAGGAGAAGAAACATATACCTCTGAGTTAATCCCAAAAGGTTCATCCGATGGCATGGTAGTATCATCAAGAAGGGTACTAGAGTTAGAAGGAGGGGGCACGACAGTGGCATCATTGTTCCTTCTCACATATACTTCTTTGAACAAGTGGGCTGATCTTTCACCTATTCTTTCCTCGAACTCAGTCTTTATAGGATCAAGAATATCAAAAGGTTCCCCTTTTTCCATAACAGTTGAATCCCCTCGCTTACCTGAAATCCACAACCTCTTTTTTCCCATCCATAACCATTCCTCTTCCTTACTACTAATCTCCCCATGAAGAAGAATTAGATATACATTCCCAGAAATATAAGACTCTCTTTCACAAAATTGAACATCCATGGACACATGGTATTACTTACAGGAGGATGAAAACATTTATAGCCCTTTTGTGAACCACTACAAGAAAAAAGGTTTTTAATAACATGTGATGCAAGTCGTTACAGGGCTTTCATAACATGCAGATGCATGCTCTTACTGAAGAAACCATTAAAAGTCTATATTATTCACAGTGTGGTTTACAAGTCGTAAAAGCTAAAATGTGACATCGTTAAACAACCAAATGAATGTTGCTTTCAAACATTTACGACTCTTCTCGTGTGTCATTAAAAAGCACTTGTTTAACGACATGTTTTGGAAGTCGTCAATGCATGCATTAATGACACGTGAGGTGTGTTGTGTTTGTTTTTACCCTTTTAATGACTCTACTATTACATCATATCATGACATCCATTACAACATGATATGTATGTCGTCAATATTTTTATTTTAACAACATGCATCGCATGTTGTCAAAAGGGTTTTTTTTTTTTTTTAAATATATATATATATATATATATATATATATATATATATACATAAAATCCATTTTCTTTCTAATAGAACTAACAATCTGTTCTTGCACTTGTGTTCAATATAACAAATGATGCTTGTCTTCAATGTGAAAAAATAAGGCACGCATCATATCATATAACCACAAACAATATAACATGTATTAATAAGAATAACAAAAATCCATTACTTTTCATTAAACCAAAAAATCAAGTCTAGTACCGTGTCTACAAAATATTTAAAACCACAATAATTATTAAAAAATTTTCCATCCATCCAATATGATAACGTCAACAAGGAATAAAAACAAAACCACTAAATTCAAAAGAAACAATCATCTTTTACAAAATAAGAACATAACCATCGATTTTGAACATATATTTGCTCCCCTCTCATCCATACAAAATCTTGACGGTAACAATCAATCCTTCAATCATATTCTGTAATTAAAAAATATCTAGTTTAGTATATTTAATTATGTCACATAACTAAAATATTAACAAGGCTTAAAGAAGTAGGGGAAAGGAAAAGGCGAAGGAAAGGAAGTTAGAAAAGGTTTTGGTGGAGAGGAAGCTAGAAAAGGTTTTGGTCGACAATAAGGTCACAAAAGATAAGAGATGAAATTTGTTTTGATCCAACTATTTAGATAGACAGTACATGGTAATTAAGAAATTTGTAAGCCAACAATAAGACCAGCTCTATAGAATGAAATAGAATGCTACGCAAACAATAAACTTGTTCGTAGTTCCATTATAGCTAAAATGAGATTTTTCTGAAAAAATTAGGGGCAAGACTAAGAAGACAAATAAAGTATGAATGATCTTACTGAGACCATATTATCCATGTGTAGAATGTTAAAAGTAACCGAGTCTAGTTTCAAAAGGACACAAATGTATACACAAATGAATATATGTATAAGTACTAAAGTTTTAATACTAAAAGTGAAAGACTACTTCATTACCTTTTCAATTTGAATGTCTTTCTTACGCAGTAATGTAGTGCAACCTGATGTGGCAATATTCGCTCTTAAACTATCATTCTCCAGTCTAAATAGTTCCCTCTATAAATGTTTTACCAATGTTTTATTAGACATAACAAATTTAACTTAAGCATTAATAGTCACTTCTTCGGCGCAGTTGCAAACAAAAGGGTATTTATTGATTAACATGAATTCTTGTTATATCAAAATAAAATAACATACATGACTAACAAATAAATCTTTCAACTACATGAGTACCAAACATTTAGCTACACAGAGTCAACCAGTCATGATATTTAAAAGAAATGAACCAAAAAATCTTCAAACTTTTACTAGCTTGTTTAGATGTATTCATACACATGAAAAACAAGAAGACCAAAACTTGAAGTTAATAAGTTAATAAAATAAAATTAAAAAATAACTAAAAAATGATATAAAAAAAAAAAACATTTGATTGAATATAGTACTTACTTCACCATAGAAAGTCATAGTGATTATAATAGTTGATATATTAACCTCTGTAGCCTCCTTTGATTCCTATACAAAAAAACTTGAGCTCTTAACCTAATAATTTTTAGATTTCCTGTACAAAAAATAAATTAAAAAAAATATATTAAAATAGCAGAGAGGAATGTGCATACAAAATTAGCAAAAAATAAGAAAATTTATATGTCACATATTTTACAAGTATTTGACATGAGTATAAAATAAATAAATAAATCAGGTGTATGACATGTCCTAGGGTATACTCAAGCCCTTTGCTGGAAATGGGATTGTTCGAGCTCAAGGTTTGTCATCTTTTTTCAAATAAAGAATAGTTTAACAAAGTAAAAGCAAAAAGAATAGAAATAGATAAAATGAATGATTGGGACCATGTCCAAAGCAATAATAATAAAATGGCTAAGCCAGCCTTCTAAATACTTTGTATGCCTTGTTACGTACCTATTGTATTCTTATTCTCTTATATTGTTACCTTTTTAACAATGACCTCCAAACAGCATTATCTCATAACATGAGTAGTTGTAGTAATTTTATATGATATTGAGATAATTTGTTTAAAAGGGCCTTCTTTGTCTTCTGATTCATTATTGCATCCACTGAATTTAGTTGGACATCCTTTGGTAATTGACATATAAATAGTGCACATGAATGAAAATATAAAGGTTTAGACCAAATTATATTATTTTCAATGTATTGCCATTTTATATTTTTAGGTTCTTCTTTCGATCATGTATTCAAAATCAAAACCTTATATAGATAGTTCCTTACAAAAATAGGAATTTGTTATTTCAATTCCCTTCATTGTATTGTTTATCTAGTTACCTATTTACTTACCTAATAATTCCTATTGTACCATAAGCACTCGTTGCCATCACAACATCTAATAACTACCTTATTATTTATATTAGCCTTAAAATGAAAACCAAATTATTGAATTCCTATTGTACCATAACCACTCACTCTTGCACATGAACTAGAACATCAAGGTCCTTAAATATATCATTTTCTTTGCCAATTTGATATTGTATGTCTCTAATACCCTGTTCCCTTTCCTTAATTATGACCTCATTAAATGCAATTTCATTTCCCAATAGTAAAATCTCCTGCCTGCATATTTGAATTTCAAGAATAACATTGTAAATCATAGTTCTTTTGAAGTTATCTCTCTCCTAGAGTAACCAAGGAAGACACACTTAAGAGCACTTATCCCTATGAAGAGGATGTATATTAACATAACACACACAACCAAAAACCTTTGGACAAAGCTTTAGTGCAGAAGGAATAGAGTGAAATTGGTAGAGCATTCTCAATGGAGTTTGATATTTAATTATACGAGCAGGCATTCGGTTGATAAGAAAAATAGCAGTTATGACAGGCTCGGCTCATAAACGCTTAGGAACATTCATAGTAAAGCATAAGGTACGAGCCACCTCTAAGAGATAAAGATTCTTACGCTCTGCTATGCTGTTTTGTTATGGCATGTAGGCACTCATTGTCTGGTGGATGATGTCATGTTGTTTGAAGAAATCAGTAAAAGACTGATTCACAAACTCATAACTGTTGTCAGAATAGAAAACCTGAACCTAAGTATGAAATTGTGTGACAATAATTTCGCAAAACTAAGGAATAACATGTATAACATCACTCTTAGATTTCAGCAAATAAACCCAACTCACTCTAGTACAGCCATCAATAAAAGATATAAAGTATTTATGGCCCGAAGCAGAAGGAGTAGAAAAAGGACCCCACACATCTGTGTAGACACATAAAAAAGGAATAGAACTTTTATTGAAACTTACTTCAAAAGGAACACGATGCTGTATATTATAAATACATTATTCACACCCTAAACTAGAAGCAAAAATAAATAAACGTTCTAAATAAGAGAAAGATGGATGTCCCAAATGACATGCCATAAAAATATATTCTCTTTGTCAGACTCTCTCTCTACTTGAAAACCACAGCTAGGATCAGATTTCAACTCCCTTGCCCCCTTCTCCAAGTAGTAAAGACCTCCTCTCTCTTTATCAATGACAATCGTCATCTTCGTTAGATTGTCCTGAAACACACAATGAGTAGAATGAAAGGTTATAGAACAATTAGGATTTTTAGTAATTTTGCTAAAGGAAAGAAGGTTGTTAGAGAGATTAGGTGCAAGTAAAACTAAAGACATGGATAATGTAGGAGAAAGTGAAACAATCCCAGACCAAATAATTGGCACAGGAGTCTCATTAGCAACCTGAACAGACTTAACAAGTAAAGGTATTAGAGAGTCAAGTATGGAAGCGTTACTAGTCATATAATCAGTGGCCCCTGAATCAATAACCCAAGTGTTAGAAGTAGTAAAAATAAAGGCCAAACCAGAATTACCTCCTTGAGAAGACACTCAAGATACATGAGAAGCAGAAGATGGAGAAGTATCGGTGATACCAACCTGAGCCAATTTCTTGTTCTTCTTCTTAGCTTGCTGAAGCTTAAACCACTTGGATAACCATACTTCTTCCAGTAAACATCAACCGTATGTCTTGTACTATTACAGTGAGTGCAGAGATGAGAAGTAGAGTCGGTAGAAGGAGGAATTGGTCGAGAACTCTTTCAAACAACAAGAGTCGAGGCCTCTGAGTGATCCTTTATTGCCATGGTGACCTGTCTCTGTGTTTCACGACGAACTAGAGAATATGCTTCTTCCAAGCTTGGTAAAGGAGAGGTAGCTCGAACATGACTACTAACTTGATCCAGACTGTGATCCAAACCTGCAAGAAATATATAGACCTGATCCTCAGCAATACACTTCTTCTATTTCTCAATATAAGTTACATACGTCATATCATTTGGTCTTCGATAATCAAGTTCCTTGAAAATTGAGTTTAACTCATTGTAGTACTCTACAAGAGGCCGACTATCCTGATGCAATTGAAAAGACTTCTTCATCAGTTCATAAACCTGAAAAGAATCAAAGATATCAAAATAGCTTCTCTTGACTGCATCACAAACCTCCTTGGATGTTCCATACTACGTAAAGTAGGACATCAGATTAATCGTCATGGAATTGATAAGCCAAGACTTGACTAGGGCATCTTCAGCCTCCTATTCATCATAGCTTGGATCATCCTCTACACGTGCAACCTTTCTCCGTGTGATATACCCATTTTTCTGTTTACCAGCAATATGCATCTCCAAAATCTGAGACCAAACATGATAATTAGCACCATCAAATTTAATAGGAATGGGAAAAAAATTTCGTGAATAGTCATCGTGGAGGACTTCTTGCTTTAAGTTGAAATATCGATTAGAGATGAATAATCAGTGGTTGTTTTGGCTGCCATGGATCGTGGCTAAGAGGTATTGAAGACAAGCAACAGTGGCACAAGGAAGATAAATGACGGCTGTTGCAGGTCTCTTTAGAATTAAGGTTACAATAGGAAAAAGAAAGTAGCGAAAATTCCTTTCTTTTTGCTCTGATACCAAATTAACAAATGGCTGACCAAAATCACTTACTTTCATATATCTCAAGGGTATTTATACAAAATACACATACCTATTTAAGGTAAGTCAACTATACAATTAAATTGATAGCTAATACATTAATTCTAATATAATAACTTCTAGAGAAATAAGGAAAAAACCTAGATATGTAAATATTTATATAGTTGTACACACTAACTCTTTCTAATAAATTTGAAAACATTGTGATGAAAAAAGATAAAACTTTTTTTCTAATTTTTATTCTAGTCTTTTTAAAATTATTTCTGAACTCCGTCACTTAGACAAAAGAGTTTGTGATAAGAAAATTTATTAGAAAATCTTGAGGTATTTACCCAAGAAATTTCATATAAGGGTAGAAACTATCACTGAACATTGGGATTTGTCTAGTGCTCAAGTAGATAAGGTTGTGGGTTCTTTGAAAAATTTTGAGATACAGAATTTTAGTCAAACTTAAAAAGAAAAAAATCTTGCTTTAAAGTCAACTCAAATTTTGAGATGCATAATTTAAGTCATTTGATTCATTGTATTCAAATATGTCCTATGTGCCTAATGTGTTGCATTGCACTTCTGTGGTAAAATTGGATATAACCAACATTATTGTTTTCACAAGAAAAAGAAAAGGTTTTTTGACATTCATTCTCATGGGTTTTGGTAGGCGCCAAATGTTATACATTTTAACCCCTTTACTTGCATGTTTTATTCTCTTAATAATAGTTTATTTGTGATTTTACATTGTTTTATTATTTTTATTTATTTCAGGGCTTTAATTGTAAAATCAATCAAACCAGTGATTCTGAGCTTTAAAAGATGATATTCCGTCGGACCGAGCAATGTTGAAGATCCAAATCTAATTATACTTAGAAAATAGTCCAAAAGAAGCCACAAGTTGATGAGAATGGAAAGAAGAAGAAAAGGAAAAATCATTCTCCAAAAAAAAAACTTTCGCCAAAGTTGGTAACTTGAACCCGTTTTGGTAATCTGGCTGTATCTCTCTCCTCGAGTGTCAAAATAGCTAAATTCTTGCAATAGTTAAAAGGAAATTTGAAGAGCTATAATTTTGTATTTCACGAGGATTCCCTAAAACAGCTGTTTACCTTGTCAAAATTGAGCTGAAATTCTGTACGAATTTTGGAGTCCTTATTTAGCAAAATTTCTATGTATGTCTTTTATATGAAAAAGGGAACTTTAGGGCTGATCTTTTATTATTTAAAGGGAGTCCTCTACAACATTGAATCATAATACAGAGGAGCTTGAGGCTGAGATTAGAAGAGGAGCATTCAGAAGAAAGAAGAGATCGATCCATGGCGGTGAAGATGTCTTCCTCAACCATGAAGAATTCCACTCCAGTCATACTTGGCTAAACGCTTTGCTAGGGTTATGATGTAGCCCTAGCTTAGCACACTGGTTTGATTGTATTTAATTATTGGAGAACAATTTTTATCATGCATGATTATGTAATCTATAGGATTTTAATTGACTTTTCAATAAGAATCGAGTTTAGAATTTTAATTCAATTACAAATATTTTTCTATCTTGTCTTAGATATTTTAATCTTGTAATTGAACACAACTCATTCACTTCTTATAGTTGTTAATGAGATGATTACACAATGATTCTTCTTTGAATATAATGTTAAAGATTTGATGGATTATGCCTAGAAAAGATAGACCATACTACACCATAGAGTAAAGTAGTTAGGTAGATGGTTTATGCCAATCAAAGATAGTCCATGCTTAGCTTTAAATTATATTATTTTCTAACTGAATTAATATGTTCTTGTGGCCATGATTAATTCCCTGTGTATGTTATATGATATATCTCCAATAAATTGATGCAATTAACTGGTGGTGCGACATTAGTGGTGAAGTCATACCTCTAGTCCTCTCTCTCTATTTTCTACATCCTATTTAATCATTGTTCTTTAGTTTATTTAATTTTTCTATTTAGTTAATTTAGAATTAATTATCACAATTAGATTATCCTACTTTCAAGTTAATTTGGAATTTAAGAAATTTGTTGACAAACTTATTTTACACAAGTCCCTTGGGTACGACACCCTTACAAGTAAACCCTATCTACAAAGATTCGTGCACTTACGAGTGGTACGTATAAATCTCACAACAGGTTTCATGCTATGAATAAGGTGCATACTAAGAAAAATCATAAATTTTGTACACCTAAAGATTCTAAGGTTAAAATTTGCCTAAAAAAAAGTTAAATCTGAAAAATCTTTTCGAAATTTGAAGGTGAAGACTGTGCAGATTAAGAAAGAGGAGTTAGTTAATTATGTGCCAGCTGATTCTATGGAATGAGTTTCTAATAGGTCATTAGGTGTAAAACCTTTAAACTAAGTCCTAAGATGGTTGAGTGATCATGGAATGTGTTTATTGAAAATTTGTTGCCATTTAATCACTTTTTGAGAGTCTAGTGTTTGGTTATGGTTTTGAGGAAACATTAATCATATTTTTTCTTGATGACATATGTAAAAAGTTCTTTCGGTTGAATTTATGATCTATCTATGAACGCAAATTGGGACACATGATGATTTGATAAAAATATATTCTTGGTTTGTAATCTATACAATGAAAAACAATTTGTTTTGATTATGCGATTTTTAGATTTGAATCTTTCGAGTTCATATCTTTTTGTGCACTAGTCCATCTCTGAGAAAATTGATTGAAAATCATTCAAATGTTAACTAGGTTATATTGCTCATGAAAGCTATAAAGGTTATTGTTAAAAAAAAAAAAATAAAAAAAAAAAAATTGAGCATAAAAAAAAATGAAAATTTTCAGCATGAAAAGAAAAGAAAAAATTGAAATTTGTTGAACTCTTTGTTAAGGAAAAAGGCTAACTTTTGAGTTTGGGTCGAAAGCTCCTATTAGACTTTGAAGTGGAGTTATTTAAGTTAAAAAAAAAAAAAAAAAAAAAGGTGCAGACAAGTTGAAATAGGGAATTATTGTCTGCTCTTTAGAGTGAAAGCCATCTTACTTAGAAAATTTGCTCAAAAATAATCTTATCTTGATACTTTTCGATCCATATAATTTAGACAATGATTCGATGAAATTTGATGAGATTGGAATTCGCACACACATATGAACTTGTTAGATGAATTTCTAAATTTTTCTTTAAAAATTGCAAGTTGGATTTCATGTTGTGATTAAATAAGATTGTTTAATCACAACAATTTGTCTCCACCTTTTAATCAAATTTCTGTGGAGTCAAAAATTGTGTTAACAGATATTCATATAATTTTTCTGGAGATATTGAAGCATGTGTTGATTTGAAATTTATGGGTTTTGACTCTCTCATTTTTTTTTATTAAAAAAAAAAAAACAAACAAACAAACAAAATTGAAAATTTTCAAAAATCCAAAAAGATTTTTGTTTTTCTTTAGATTTTTAGAATTTTTTTTTTTTTTTAATTTTTTTGTTTTGGTTTTGTTGTTCAAATGTTTAAAAATGATCATTGAAAAAGATTTGTGAAAATTTGAATAAGCTTGGCTATAAGGATTTGAGTCTGGATGGCTTGAACCGGTTCTAGGATGTAAGGTTTCAATGCATTTGAAATTGCTAGACTTGAACTGGTTTCACTCCCTTGAACCGGTTCAAGTCTGCGCACCTGGGCACTTAAAATCCTCATATGCGCACGTTGTTGAAGCTTTGAAATTCATATGAATTGGCTGAGTATATTTGCCTCTCCTCCCTCTCTATCTTGCCCCCATCATGTCATTTACATACATAATATCATATATGTTCGTTAATTGAGATAATCATCATAATACTTCTAAATCTCATGTTATTGATCTTCATCACATCAAATTGACATTGTTGAAAAGATTTGGAAGTTGGGTTTTGAAATTGGAGTTTGGGATTGAAAATTTTTAGAGGATTGGTTAATTTTTGTTGAAAAGCTTATTGTGTTGTTGAAATTAAAGACATTGAGATTAAATTTGTTTAGATGTTAGCATTGTTGAGTACATTGTTGTTGATTTTTTGGGGCTTAGAGGATTAAAATCAAGTTTTGTGAAGAACACTTTTTGGGTTGCACACTAAGTGTTTGACAAAATTCCTCAAAGAAGTTTGAAGTTTCAAAGTGCTTTTCTTTTTTTCTTTTTTTCTTTTTTTTTTTTTTTTTTCTGAAGATCAAATGGCTCCAAGGTTGTCCAAAGAAGCTAAAGGCAAGGTGATTTCATATCTTAAACCTCCGAAGCATGCTAGAACCAGCATTGTCATTCGTGAGCCTCACATAGAATCAAACACTCCTTTGTATGCTCCATCATCTCCCGTGGCATCTCCTCCACATGTGGAACCAACTAGGTATCCTTCTGTTTCCGCCACTGGAAAGATTGATTTTACTAAAGATCACTTCTTCAATAAACATGCTAGGAAAGCTTACAATGATGTCTACAACGACAAACTAATCAAGACAGAAAGGAATGTCAATCTAAATAAGCATTGAGATTGTGTTGGAAGGAAGCTTGTGGATTATATTGAGAAGTATAGTTGGCAATTTTTCACTAAGATGGAACAAGGTTTTGGTAAGTGTCGTCGGTACCCAGTTGCAAAAGTGTGATAAAATGTGGCCAAGTTTAAATTTATAGAATGCCACTACCACTACTAACTATTAATGTAGCTAGAGTAAGTTGGGATCATCCTAAGGGAAAGGAAGCATATTCTTGTGGGAACAATGTTGGATTAGTAGGTCAAATGGTCAAAAGATAGTTTGTTGGTTGAATTAGACTATAATTTAAACTAAATAAATGCAATGTAAAACAACTAAAACAATATGAGATGTAAAGAATATGAGAGAGGAGTCTTGGGTCATAGAGTTCACCACTAAGCATTACCTTCCTAGATATTCAATATTTGATGGATTAGGGGGATTGTGTGTTGTAAATGAAAGTGTGTGCCATTAATTGAAATATCAAGCATGGATGGCCAAGTAAGCATACATTGTCTATTCAATCTAATGAATAGCACAACATATCAAATTAAGCCATTAATCCTTCCATAAGTCCACAATTAATGCACACTCATTAAATTAAAGTTTTTCCTAGAAAAACACGAAGAAGAAACCCTCCCAAAATCAACTTTTCTACTCAACAACGCGGACGGAAACAAAGAAAATGCACTGTAAAATGCCCAGAATATCTCCAAGAAAATCAGGTTAAGAAGTTTAAAATCTTTTCGAGCTACTGCCAAAGGAAATGAAATGGGGCTTCGGGAGCTTTTTAAATTGCTTAAATTGAAAATGCAATCTTAAAATACACCCACAAGACCCCCGGAAGTTTGGGATCGGTCCACACATTTTTCAAAAAAAAAGTCAATGAATAGTACCAAGTACTAAAATCTCAAGTTTTAAAAGCATATTTGTAAACTTTAGAATTAATGGCTCTTGGGCTCATGTCATACATACAAAATAAGCATCCAAAAAGTTTACTTAGGTACACATTACATATTTGGAATCAAGGATATAAGTTTTGATATATAAAAATACAAAATGACATTTCATGCTAACATTTGCATGGAATGAGAATTTTAAAAGGTACAAGTCATCCAAGGAATGATGAGCATCACGAACCAAGCCTTCGTACTTGAAACAAATCCCCAGTAATTTCGGGGTGAGTAACATAAAGCAACTCGTACGAAATGAGCATGCATCGACCTAGCATTTTATAATTTTATCACCTTAAGGTGAAATATGTTAAAAGGGCTCATGCCACCTAACATCTATGTCAAATGAGACTCAGGAATCATCCTAACCTACTCATGCAATCGAAATGAACTACGGCATACAAGTACACATGCTCAAATACACTAAACCGTATTAAAACATGATACACGACATACAAGCATACATGTTAAAGTACCTTAAATTATGTTAAACAAGATAAACAATATCTAACACACATACACAAGTATTCGACATATATAGAGTACTCGTAAATCAAGTATACAAACACAAGTATACTAAGCTAAACAAAATACACAAAAGAATAGCATACACGGCACAAGTATACTAAATGAAATTTAAACTCACGGAGCAAGTATACAAGTTCAAGTATACTAAATAGGATTCAAATATCCAAAGCAAGCATCAATTCTCAAGTTACAAGTAATCCATGATTAATAACTTGAATTTAAATGTGAAATCAAATATTGGAAAGACTAGGACATGCAGTTGCTAGACCAAGCAAGTATTTTCGGGTAATTACGACCCACAAGGTACCACCTAGTGCGCACTTATGACTTAGAGGACACTTGTCCATGTACTAGAGCCAAACCCTAGCCATCACATAAATTGTGTCCTCACAAGCTTTCCAAAATCAATAAGTTCAAAACCTATACAAAATCAAATGCAAGTTACCACATTCCATGCACAAGTAAGATTGAATCCATACAAACCATGTCTTAGAATTCAAGTCTATATAGCATATGACATGTTATGTCCTCAATATGCAATTTACATCCAAAGCAAGAATATTTTACAACAATTGAACCAAATTACCATCCTAAGCCACAAGTACTAAATAAGCTACAATTTAGTAACTAGCTTTCAAGGTAAACAATTGTAATATTCTAACAAGTTATATACCTACACAAGATATATTTAAACAATTCATGCAAGATAATGATATCCTATATCATATTAAGTCCAATTTCTTGATTTAAACATAGAAACAATTTCAAAGACATAGTTAAATTCATGGAACAAGTAGATAGAATTTAATTAACTAAAATAATTAAATTCTCTAGAATTGAAATCAATCCCAAATAATCTTAAATTAATATATGTTAAGGAATATAACATGCTTTTCACATATATCACATCAAATATCGAATCAAAGGATTAAAACACTTAAAATAAAATTAATTAAACTCATTAATTAATTTTCTCTAGATTTCCAAATAACTCCAAATGTCCTCAATTTTCCATAGGTTGAAGAACATACCAAGACTTATTTTAATTTCACATTACAAGTTGATTTCATGCTTCTTACAAGTATGTGAATTAATCTTTGACAAAAGATAAATATTAAATAAAATTTGCATTTCTTATTCAAATGCTCCCAATTTAATATATGTTGATATACATACCAAGGCCTAATTTACTAGCATGCCACAATTTAATTCTAAGGTACACACCTTCATGAGAATTAAATCTTAAACATAGAAAATAATTAAATTAAATTCTAAAACTTAAACAAAGGTATGCTTACAAGTTGTATATGCTTATATAACAATCAATACAACATTAATATAAACCTAAGACATCCCCTACCTTAATTTGAGATGAAAATCTCAAAAGCCACCAAAATGAAACGGTTCCGAATCCAACAATACTTCGGGGTTTTGTCGGGGACAATGCCGTGAACATTAAACTCCAAGGAGGACCTACCAAAATTCTAACTTGACCTCAAACCTGAACTTAAAAAATGGCCAAAAACGGGTTCTAATAAGGGGGAAAGATGCGCGTAGTCAAGACAAACACAAAACGCAAAGGTATTACGACTTTTTAACAAGGGGAGGAAGTTTTAATTGAGAGAAGCAGGGTGGTAGGCCCCCTTGGATTGCCATGGCAGCTGTTGGTTTTGCATGAAGAGAGAAGAAGGTTAAAAATGAAATGTCTCACCCCCCTTTTATAGGAAAACCCTAAAAGTGCCCCGAAAGGGCCCCGCCGAGTCCGAAAAAGTGGAAATTGAGGAAACGTGCTCAAACGGCAAAACTCCATGAATGAAAAAGAACCAAAATGAGAAAATATGAACAACGGAAGAAACGGCATTGAAAACTGAGTCCTGAGCAGAGAGATATGCTTCAAACAAGTTCGGTGGCAACTGGTGCCAAAAACTCTGAAACTGGGGGAAAATGACCAGAAGGCAATTCTAAGAGTACACGACTTGATGAAAAGTGAAAATGAATCCCGTACGAGGATCCAGGCTCAAAATAAGGCATTTTTGCAATAACGTTTCATTAATTGCACAATGGCCCCTCCAAAAAGTGAAAACTGCACTAATAACCCAGAATGAAAATATCTTACTAAAATATTTTCTTAAAACCCCTGAAATAAAATATATCCAAAAGATATTTATGAAAAACACTCTAAGAAACAAAAATGTTTCTGAAGAACTTTGCATCTGTGCCCCTATGGACACCAGGAGCAACCAAAGTACTTTCCTACAAAAGTAAAGATACGTATTTCAAGAAACCATTTAAAATGAAGATAAATGAAGTCAAAAACCAACTCCGAACACAAAAGTGAGGTTATGCCAACAAAGTGACAAATGAGGAAAAGACAAAATAGGGAAAAGGACGAAAAGTGAATTGTGTCGAAAAATGAAAAATGTGGGAATGACTCAGTCCTTAAAGGAAGTTGTCAATACAAAGGAAAGAGTCTCAGAAACCATTTTCGAGCACTCGAGATGACACTAAATGACAAGAAACTAAACTAAGAAAAGAAATTTCAACGAAAAAAATTTATCCGTAAAATTCTGAGGAAAAAGGAAAGGAAGGAAATAACAAGGTCATTACAACCTACCCTCCTTAAAGAGATTTCGTCCCCGAACTCAGGAACATTCCGAGAAGAACCGGACAAGGACTGTACACAAGGTCACACCAAGGAACTGATCATAAAGTACCTAAGGACAACTCCAAAGGTCTCAAGATCAACGGAGAGACATGAAACCGCGAACAGTGAGACACCTCTCCAAACGAATTGACATACTAACCCAATGTCAATGACCCAAAACAGACTAAGGCGACTACATATTGAAACAAAGAATATGACCAGAAGTAACATAGCAGCACGAATAGTGACTAGAACCAACCCACAACGTACCTAAAGTATGGTAGCATCCACAGTGTCAAGTGCCCGCCCACACCCACATTACTAGCTAGGTAATGCAAGGTAGCATCGACGGCAACTAGAATTCACCCACACACAACCTATACGGTAGCATGACAGGATAAAGCCCTAATTCGTCATCTGCTCCCAACAAGCTTACCCGTGAAACCTATCGATATAAATGACATCAATGTCAAACAATCATTACCAAAAGCACCACGGGAACCAGGCATTCTGTGAGAGTTGTGATATGGTCCAAAATGTCTAGCCAGACCATTCTAGCCAATCCAAAACTCTAACAACAATATCATAGGCACCGCTACGCTTAAGGCCTTAAATCCTCAATACTGGAAAAACTGACAACCCCAAGTCTCAAAACACTATTGTCAACCACATCAGTTACGAATCCAAAGCCTAACAAGTCTATGCCCTCAAGCAAATGGATCGGACTTTACAAAATCAAATAATATTATCATCGCCCTAGCCACAACGACTCCCAACAAGACAATGCACCCAAAATCCTCCACGCCATCCTAAAGCTGACCCACTATAAGGCTAAGCCTAGGAATCAAGACATCGGATTAAGCTCACACACACAACCCCGATAATCAAGGTCATATAACCCCAAGCATAGTGCGGAATGATAAAAAGGAATAAACTAATAAATCAATTAGTCATGAAACATATATATACATATGCAAGTATACATTCACAATTATACTAAGAAATATTGAAATATAAATACAATATATGTGTCCAAGTATACATCCATAGGTATACTAAGCAGTACTAAATCCATGTTAGACAAGTATACAGGCTCAGGTATACTAAACCAAAATAAACTGAAATAAACAACGCGTAACCACACTAGGTACAAGTATACTAAATATAAATAAAAGTCCACGCACTATACAACTAAACACATAGTGTACAAGGGCAATCAAATATGCTACCTATCACATAGGGGTCAAGCATCAGAGAAACACTACAAATCACATATGACGCTAGCATGACAAGGAGATATAGTAAATGAAAAACATATCATCTATATCAGTAAATAACTATTAAATAATCATATCCCCTAAACATGTTTCTAAAGCATGATCAAAACAACCAAGCATATAAACATGTAGGAATGACTATGCAAATAACAACCCCATAATAACAAAAGCAAGAAGGGATGAGATGCTTCTCAAAAGGACAAACTCACTGAAAGTGAATCCTCAAAACCCGGATGAGTCAAATCCCCCACCGCGAGGAAATGAATCATCTCCTAAAATGAACACTAAGGTCCCTGAAACAAAGAGTCTACAAGTCTTTCCCAAGACTGGCTCAAACACAAGGTGGAATCCTAATGCCACACAAAACAAACCAATGATGTAATGAATAGTTCCAATACGAACCATTACTAGACACTAACAAGAGGTTACCTCGTAAGACACCAATGAGTTTGATGGGAACTCTACAGGATCCTATCGGAACCCAAAACAAAAAACCCAAGTCTCTAAGGACGAGGGAGAATAATTAATTGCATTAATGCAATTAATTACACGAAACCACTCACACCCTAACCTTAGCTCGTAAGAGCTGTCCAAGGCAAGACAAGAAGATATCCTTGGTCAACACACCTATCAAATCCCTAACCATTACTTTAAGAAGAACAGACGCGAGGACTTCGCCATTGAGGCTCACGAAAACAAAAACTCCCAATCCCCAAGGAAGGACTCGAGTCAATCCGAACTATCGTCCCATGATGTTAGAAACATGACCTCAATGATGTCATCACATCAAGGTCACCATGAAACTCCAAGAGATGATGCCTTAGCATCAATCTCAACCAACTAAGCTGGAACAACCCATAATGCCTAAAAAAGACACAAAATAAACAGTTAACGCGTAACATAGCAATGAATTACATACTTACACAAGTAGTAAAGAATCATATAAGGTATGTTAATGTATGCATCATACTATCATGCTAAGAATAACAAGCACAAGTAATACACCAAAATAATTAAGCATAACCCACATGCTAAGCAGACAAGCATAAATCAACATACTAAAATAGACAAGCATATAAAATGTACTAAAGCTGACAAGCATATACTGCATGCTAAGGTAAGCAAGCACATACAATACGCTAATGCAAATAGACATATACAATGTACTCAGACAGATAAGCATATACAACATGCTAAAGTAGTTAAAGTAAACTCTTAAACATATGCTCACATAAGCACGTAAACATGTTATCAAGAAGTAACTAAACACATAGATCATGACAACACAAGCATGATATGCACCCAAAACTATTCGTCCTTAGGATTTCGAACCTAGGAGCTCTGATACCACCTATGATGGCCCTGGTTTTTAGGTCAGCGCATCCTGTGATGAACTGAACGTAGATCCGATAACGAATCTAGAATGCGGAAGTAAGAAACAAAACAACGATCTCCCAAGGTACAACACACCTCTAAGACACTTTGATAACCTTCCATGAGGTCGAGGAACTCAATGAGAACTGACGTGAAAGCAAAAGATCAGAAAATTAACAATTAAGCCCCCAGGGGTAAAATAGTTATTTTACATGGAAATGACTTCCCTAGAATGCATATCATTCCCGAAACACATCCATGACTTTCCATGAAGTCAAGGAACTCAAAAAAAATAGCGGAAGCGGAAAACAAGAAAAACTGAACAAAAATAGTCCCCAGGGCAAAATAGTCATTTCTAAAACTATAGATTTGGGTGCCACCGAGTACACCACTGGAAAGACAATGAAAAACTAGTCAAGTTCAAAATAAAAGTTCACTCAATTTTGAGTCTGGACGAAGGAGAACGAGCGAAAACAAAAGTCGAAGTCACGACGAGCACCCTGACAAACACCATGACATGTTAAGGGAAGAAAAGTTCCAGCCAGAACTGAGAGTCGAAACGAGGTCCGAAACGACTTTTTCTGGAAAAACACGAAGAAGAAACCCCCCCTAAATTTGAGTTTTCTACCTGACTACGTGGAGGAAAACAAAAAAAAAAAAAAAAAAAAAAACTCACTGTGAAATACCCAAAATGCCCCTAGATCATAAGAGGTCATAAGGGTCAAAAAGCTGCTACAGGATCTGTCCGTAACTGAGAGCAAAAACGGGCCATCAAATGAATTTTTCTAGAAAAACACGAAGAAGAAACCCCCCCCACCCCTAAAATTAAGTTTACTACCCGACAGCGCAGATGGAAACAAAGAAAATGCACTGTAAAATGCCCAAAATACCCCCAAGAAAATTAGGTCAAGATGTTTAAAATCTTTTTGAGCTGCTGCCAAAGGAAAGGAAGTACGGCTTCGGGAGCTTTTTAAATTGCCTAAATTGAAAATGCAATCTTAAAATACACTCACAAGACCCCCGAAAGTTTTGGATCGGTCGACACATTTTTCAACAAAAAAGTCAATAAATAGTACCAAGTACTAAAATCTCAAGTTTTGAAAACATATTTGTAAACTTTAGAATACACATTACATATTTGGAATCAAGGATACAAGTTTTGATATATAAAACAACAAAATGACATTTCATGCTAACATTTGCATGAAATAGGAATTTTAAAACCCACAAGTCATCCAAGGAATGATAAGCATCACGAACCAAGCTTTCGTACCTAAAACAAATCCCCAGTAACTTCGAGGTGAGTAACATAAAGCAACTCGTAAGAAATGAGTATGCATCGACCTAGCATTTTACAATTTTATCACCTTAAGGTGAAACATATTAAAAGGGCTCATACCACTTAACATCTATGTCAAGTGAGACTCAGGGATCATCCTAAGCTACTCATGCAATTGAAATGAACTACGGCATACAAGTACACATGCTCAAATACACTAAACCGTATTAAAAAATGATACACGAATACAAACATACATGTTAAAGTACCTTAAATCATGTTAAACAAGATAAGCAATATCTAACACACATACACAAGTATTTGACATATATAGAGTACTCGTAAATCAAGTATACAAACATAAGTATACTAAGCTAAACAAAATACACATAAGATAAGTATACACGACACAAGTATACTAAATGAAATTTAAACTCACGGAGCAAGTATATAAGTTCAAGTATACTAAATAGGATTCAAATATCCAAAGCAAGCATTAATTCTCAATCTAAAAGTAATCTATGATTAACAACTTAAATTTAAGTGCAAAATCAAGTAGTGGAAAGACTAGGACATGCAGTCGCTAGACCAAGTAAGTATTTTCGGGTAATTACAAACCACAAGGTACCACCTAGTGCGCACTTATGACTTAGAGGACACTTGTCCAAGTACTAGAGTCAAACCCTACCCATCACATAAATTATGTCCTCACAAGCTTTCCAAAATCAATAAGTTCAAAACCTATACAAAATCAAATATAAGTTACCACATTCCATGCACAAGTAAGGTTGAATCCATACAAACCATGTCCTAGAATTCAAGTCTATATAGCATATGACATATCATGTCCTCAATATGCAATTTATACCCAAAGTAAGAATATTTTACAATAATTGAACCAAATTACCATCCTAAGCCACAAGTACTAAATAAGCTACAATTTAGTAACTAGTTTTCATGGTAAACAATTGTAATATTCTAACAAGCTATATACCTACACATGATATATTTAAACAAGTCGTGCACGACAATGATATCCTATATCATGCTAAGTCCAATTTCTTGATTTAAACATAGAAGCAATTTCAAAGACATAGTTAAATTCATGGAACAAGTAGATATAATTTGATTAACTAAAATAATTAAATTCTCTAGATTTCAAATTAATTCCAAATAATCTCAAATTAATATATCTTAAGGAACATAGTGTTACCCAAGAATTGACTCTAGAGGGGGGGTGAATAGAGTCAATGGCCAATTTTCGCAAATTATAGAAGTATAATTTCTAATCAATAGTATAACCAATTATGTAATAAACAAGATATGAAAGTAATCAATTTAGCATAACTGTAAAAGAGATAAGGGAAGAGAAATTACAAACAATAACACGGCGATTTTTGCGAGGTTCGAAAACTCCTACTCCTCGGCTCAAGATCCCTCTTGAGACTTCCCAAATTCCTTAGAGCTTCTCCTTAATGGTGGAGAGCAAACCTTCAATTGAAGCAAGACCTTGCTTCTCTTTCTTGCTAGGAGAACACCCTTCTCCTAGACTTCCTTTTGGGTTACACCAACCCTTTACAGTATCCTTGCTAAGAGACTACCTCTCTTAGTTTTACATAGACCACACCAGCCCTTACAATTTCTTTGCTAAAAGAAACTCTTCCTCCTAGGCTTACAGCAGATTTGTAGATAGAATTTGTAGTACAAGAAATCCTCTCAAGAACTGATACAAATCAAACCTCACAATAGAGTATATATGAAATCAAGTGAAGCTCAAACTCTGAGTATGAAATGTATGAGAGATGATGAGGAAAATGCAGAACAAAAGCTCTGATAAAATACTAGAATAAAAGTTCAGCAAAGGCTTATGAAATGCTCTCTGAAGTTCACTCTGATTTAACTATGGAAGCTTGTATATGAGATAAAGATCGATGTCTGAACAGAGGCTTTTTGAGTGAGTATAACCAGAACAAAAGCTCTGTGTAATGGTAGAGCCAAAAGCTCTCTTTGATGCTATATAATGTCTCTCAAAAATGGTCAACTAATTTAGCAGACAACCCCTCTGTATTTATAGAATTTCATAGCTCAATATAGCTGTTAGAAGTGGTTAGAGGAAATGAATGCAGAAAAAATTGCTGTTGTAATTCAAAACCCTCAAAGGAGCCGGCTCTTTACAAAAGTGGAGGCGGCTCAATTCCAAATGGAGGCGGCTCCATTAAAAAAGTGAAGCAGGCTCTTTTTCTGAAATGGAGACGGCTCAATAGAAAAATGGAGCCTTCTCTAGTTTTGTAGAGCCTTCTCTAATTTTGGTAGAGCCCTCTCTAGTTTTTCATTGAGCCTTCTCCACTTTCCTGAGCCATCTCTAATTTTGTAGAGCCTTCTCTAGTCTTTGAGAGAGCTGCCTCTATTTCTTATAGAGGCTGTTCTTGCTTCATGAAGGCTACTACTAAATTGGACAGAAAAAAGTGCATGACTTCAAATGGACATAACTCAGTCCATGAAACTCCAAATGAGGTGAAATTTGAGTCTAAATTTATTGCCTTGAAGTCAGCTATCTAAAACCACCAGCCTTGCTCAAAAATTCCAACCATAGAAAAAGTTATGGCTATTTAAGTGCAACCTGGTCAGAATTTTCGCAGAGCAGAATCAGGTATTTTGTGAAGCTCATATCTCAGTCATTTTTAATCCAATTTAGGTGAAATTTGAGTCTAAACTCAAGGGTTCGAAGTCAGCTTTCCAATGCCACTCGCCTTGTGTAAAAATTCCAACTACACAAATAGTTATAGCAGTTTTAGTGCAAGCTGGTCTGAAATTTTCTAGGCTGAAAATAGCTTCTTTTGAGATATCCATCTTTCTAGCATCTAGGACTTTGATGAATGATTCAATTAAGTTCAAGGCCTGTTTCTACGAGTCTAGGGACATATGAAGATGATAAATTTCAAGTACATTGTGTCCTAGAGTCATTTACCAAATTTTGGCAACAAAGGCTTTAAAGATGAAAAATTAATTCAATGCCTTTTCCTTTTCTTTTTAGAGACCAAAATAAATATAATGATTAATGTGCATGGTCCTAGAATTTCTAGCTTAAAAAAATGAGTTCTTTCAAAGCTTATCAAACTTGAACTAACTCTTTCTTAGCAAAGATTTCATATGACAATATATATAAATGAAGTTCCTAGTCTATTGCTAATGGTCATAGGAGCATATGAATGATGTATGATATGCATGGTCCAATAGAGATGAGCTTCAAATATATTCATAAAGACTTTGACATTGAATCTTAATCTCTCACCATCCTATCTACCCTTTTCTTCATTCTTTGACCATGATCGTTTAGGCTTGATGAAGACTTTCTTTCTTTCTTTGAAATGCTTTGTGTGATCTTTGAAGTCCGAGTTCTTCTTTAATTTCTTGTAACTTTGAGGGTTCCTTGAATCCATTGCTTGAGTGCTTGGAATGCTTGGAATGGATCTTCTAGTTCATTATTGAGGATTGGATATTGATCAACTGTATATCACTCAATGAAAATATTAGTACTTAAACATCATTAATGATTTGTAATCATCAAAACATAAGATTGACCTTTAGATAAAATCCTTAGGCCAACAATCTCCCCCTTTTTGATGATGACAGAACATTGATGTGTTTATTGTCAAAATGGAGTGCATTTGAAAGAATGCTCCCCCTATCGATATGTATACATTGAATTTATATCAACAACAAATATTTTAGACATTAAAGTGTATAAGTCTCCCCCCTTCAAGATGCGTCTAAAAATATAAGTGAACGGTAACATACGCATAAGCATAACAAGCATAATGAATCACACATCTTTCTCCCCCCTTTGTCATCTCAAAAAGGTGGGAGGATAATCTAGTTTCTTGCCATATTTTGAAGTAGTAGAGTATAAGAAACTTGAAAGATTTAAACAAATAAGAAGAAATTTGAAGCAAATTTTCATTTTACATCTATAGAAGCCATGGATATTTCTAGAGATTAAACTAAAATTACAAAAGGAATTCTCATAATAAAAATCTAATTAAAATACAATGAAAATTTTAAGACCCAAATTAGTTTTGACTGAAGATTAATAGAGGTACTTAAAAGGATTTTGAAAAAATGAACCAATCTAGTTTAAATTTCACATTCAGTCAATTTAAGTGCTAAGACAAATTTATACTTGAAAACCCCAAAATAAATTTTATATAACAAGATCTAGAGATTGAAATTGATAAATTCAGCCTAAAAGTGGAAATCCAGTAGAATCTTGAAATATACTGCCCAAATGAACCATAGATAACACATGTTTAAAATTTATGCAAAGATAAATTCAAGACAAATGGGGTTTGAATTTGGAGACCATAGACTAAGCAATTCTTATTTGAAGAAATCTTTTACATATGAAAGAGAAGAAATCTGTTACCAAAATTAATCACTAGAATTCATTTTAAAAGCAAGAATCATATTAACTTTAAAGAAAATATTGATGAAGGAAACTTACTGGTAAGGATGCTCAACAAAAGTCCTAGCCGAGATGCTTACCCATTTATACTTCTGGAAAATTTTAGAACACAATGCCCAAATCGCAAGTGATGGCTGCCTTGAGATGTCTCTGGAATGTTCAACTGAAATGCCTAATATAGAAAATGCCGAGACTAATATAACAACAAAGATAGAGCCGGCTCATAGCATTGTTGGAGCCTACTCTTGTGCTCTTCTTGAGATGCTGAGAGACTGATGTTTATAACCATCATGGGAGCCGGCTCTTATGTTGTATAGAGCTGGCTCTATAAATTCCTTGGAGCCTGCTCTTGTTTTATAAGGAGCCCGCTCTATTATTCCATTAGAGACGGCTCAACATTGAATAGAGCCAGCTCTTTTCCATCATTGAAGAGATCCCAGAAGGAGGCTCTGTAAGCAAGCATATGTGCCCTCAGAATTTGAAACCCCAATAATGATGCATATACTCAAGCT
The DNA here is from genome assembly GCF_030987335.1 of Cornus florida. NCBI lineage: Eukaryota > Viridiplantae > Streptophyta > Magnoliopsida > Cornales > Cornaceae > Cornus > Cornus florida. Next base: position 52,270,551 of record NW_026775572.1, read on the forward strand.
CTAATTGCACTACCACTTGTAACTTCGTGTTTTCAATTATTATGTTGAGTGACAAGAAACTTTCCACACAGCATCATTGAACCAACCTACAACATCTCTTTCAATATTCTTTTCTGCTCAAAGATATGACTGTATATTAAAGCTCGATCAAAATTATAACTTGTTTGGATTGAGGTTCAATTGGACGAATTGTGAAGCTTGATGGAATCAATGATTTCTTCGTTCCGAGATCAATGGAAACTTCACCGGACTGAAATTCTGCTTGTTTGATCACCGGAGCTGAAACACTATGGAATAGAATTGTTTGTGAAGCTTGCCTAAACTATTGTTGTAGTATGAAGCTCGCCGGTATTAATGGAGATAGTTGTGTCTCGCCGGTGGACTGAAATTGCAGCTTGGAACTTGTGATTTGGTCATCGGAGCTTGAATGCAAGCTTAGAGCTTTCGGTTTTGGGTCTTATTGATTTGAGCTATTGCCGGAAAGTTGATTGCTGTAACATCTTCACCAGACTGATATACTCAGTTCTGAAATAGAAGGAAGCTCGCTGGAGGTTGTGGATGATGTAAGCTATGGCAGCAGCTGTTGCAGCTTTCGGTTTGGTCTTGGAACCTCACTATAGCTGAACTGTACCTTTGCCTTTTAGGAACTGAAACTCACCATCGTTTGAATCTGCCATTCGTCTTCACATTAGTGGAGCTATAGCTGAGTCCAAATTGGTTTAATAGACTGAAGCTTACTTGGTCAGAGTTTCACCGGACTAATATGGAACTCAAAGGTAGCTCGGGCGTCACCAGAGTCAATAGACACTCGAAGCACACCCAAGATCCAGAAGCTCTCCTTTTTTTTTTTTTTTTCAAATCTATAGTCATGTATCAATGGAGCTCACTGGTTTTGAATTGATGCTCTTCTCTCTCCGTTTAAGCTCTCCAAGACATTTTTCTATGAAGTTCAGTGGAGCTCATTGTGATGGCTCAAAATATTGTATATTTTCTTTGCTCTGCCACTCACCCACATCTTCGATCTTGAGAGAGTAGATTTTAAAGCAGTTTGGCAGCCGGCTCGGATAATTTGTGGAGACGGCTCTGAAAATTTTTGTAGAGACTGCTCGAAAATTTTTTTTTTTTTGGAGACGGCTCTTAAAATTTTTGGAGACAGCTCAAGATTAATTTTTGAGCCGGCTCTTCCTTTTTGTTGAACAGGCTCAATTGTCTACAGAGGAGATCCCGAGAGTTGGAAGAAAAAAAAAAGCACTGAAAGAGCCGGCTCTACCTTTTTCTAAAGACGGCTCTTCCTATTCCAATTTTGTATACAGGTTGGGGAGCCGGCTCTTGTTTTTATAGAGCAGGTTCTTTCTTAAAATTTTTGAGATCCCGAGAGCAAGCAATTTGATATCATCTGTGGAGACTGCTCTGCCTTGTGTAGAGACGGCTCTTTTTCTTCAAAGAGACGGCTCTACTCTGAATGGAGCTGGCTCTGCTGCAGTTTGTTGGTTCATCTTCTCACAAAAGCTCAAAGGTTAAGCAATTCATTTAATAATATAATTTCAGCCTCAAAATCTGTTATAGACCAGTTTCTGTAGAAACTCTGCACTCAGGGACAAAGCTGTAAAATCACTGCACCAGATTTTCAGTTTATTAAGCATCCATCATCACTTCAATGTATTTTACATTTGCTCACTGATTTCTGAGAATGTATTCAGCTTTCATTCTTAATTAAGAACTCAGGAAATCATGTGTTCATATGGCCTCTCGAGACACTCTCATTTAGCTTTCTTTTCAAGGGTTTTCTTTTTACTTTGAGGCTTACCCTTTCAATTTGCTATAACAGCCTTTGTATAGACCACACACTTCCAACCCTTAGGAAAGCAATATACATTCTCATTCTTCATTTTAATGAGATGGCTCTTCCAATGAGATTTGTTCCTCAAGTTGAACAACCTCATTTACTATATGTATGGAAGTGACACAAATAAGTAGATAAAACATTTAAGAACACAAAAGCATATAGATGACTTTTTATACATTGCTACTTTAATACATTTGATAAGGTTCACATGAAATAGAATTGATGGTCTACATTAGATAATGTATGCTTTCATTTGATGGCATCTCTTCCAATAAATCTATCACAAAGATTGGGCATAGTTAATCTAAAGATCATTTGAAAGATAGAAAAACATTTCTTGTTAGCATGTTCATAACTCATATAAAAAAAAAAAATTTATGCAAAATATCAAAACATAGACATTTTTACATCTATTAGGAACAAGTAGCATATCAAAAGCGTCATGCTTAGAATTTCATGATTGAATACTTTATATAAGAGCAAATAAATGAGAAAGGAATTATTTATCCATGGTACTAACTTCATTAGCTTGGAAGTTGTTTCTCAAATAGATGCATCATTTATAATCCTTGATTGATGCCATCAAGTAACCCTATAAGAAATGGTTGCATATTCTTCTTTTGGTACCCAAATTTTCTTGGGTCCATATAAGTTAGGCAATGGAACATAAGTTCCTTTTGTAACCCAAACCTTCTTTGACCCCAACTTCTTTCTAAATGGACAATCATGAATTGTGTGTCCTAGCCTCTTACAATAATTGCATTTAAAGGAATGGGTACCACTTTTGACAAAGTGATTGTACAAAGGCTTTCTTCTTCTCAACAAGCATGCATCTTTAGTATGAGGATCATGTCTTATCTCATTTTTGAAATAAACAACTCTTTGATTTCCAAGTATAGAACTTAAGTTCTCTTTTCCTTTGGTTGTCTTTGCTAAAGTGCCATTTTGATCATCAATGATTTCCTTTGAAAAATTATACTCGGAAATGCAATCAATTGATGGTGGCTCTATAGATAGTACATTATCCTTTTCCTTTTTCAAGGATTCGTTTTCAAGTTGGATCTTTTGTAATTCTTGCACAAGATAATGGTTTTTCATTTTCAAAGAATCATTTTCCATTTGGACTTTTTCATGTCTTTGAGAGAGATTGTGATTTTCCTTTTTAAGAGAAGAACATTTCACAGTCATTTTATCTAGCACACCATGTAACTCTTTAAACGTATCAAGTAATTCATTATGTGCATCAACTAGTTCATTATAAGAGGCTTCTATATCAAAAAATTCATGATTAGGATTTACCTCATCTTCATCGGCCATGAGACAAAGTTTGTCCAACTCTTTAACGTCACTTGCTTCTTTGCTAGAAGCTTGGAGAGCAATATTCTTCTTTTGAGTTGCTTTATTTACTTCACTATAGGAAGAAGAGTAAGTTCTACTAAGAAAATTCAAATGATTAGTAATGTTAGTAGAACTAGAATACATCTCACTAACTAATTCATTTTCATTTATGATGGAAACAGCATCTTTTTCAATAAACATAGGCATATATGATTCCTCACCATTAATTGATCCTCCATAGGCTAATTCAAGTGAGTTCCAAATTTCTTTAGCCGTTTTACAAAAGATAATCTTATTGAACTCATTTTTGCTTAATGCACAATAAAGATGGCATATGGCTAAAGTATTACACTGTATTAATCTATGATCATTTTCATCCCATTCCCCTTTCGACTTAGGAAAATTATTTCCTTCAAGAACTTTAGTTGGGATATAACCACCATTTTCTATAACTTTCCACACATCAATATCAATACTTTTTAAAAATTCCCTCATTCTAATTTTCCAATAGATATAATCATTTCCATCAAAACAAGGAGGTTTATCAATGGGATAACCTTCTAAGAGTGTCATACTACCATTGTTGGCCATGATCGTGCTCTAAGACAGTTAAATCCTTTAATAGAGTTTAGGCTCTGATACCAATTGTTACCCAAGAATTGACTCTAGAGGGGGGTGAATAGAGTCAATGGCCAATTTTCGCAAATTATAGAAGTACAATTTCTAATCAATAGTATAACCAATTATGTAATAAACAAGATATGAAAGTAATCAATTTAGCATAACTGTAAAAGAGATAAGGGAAGAAAAATTGCAAACAATAACACGGCGATTTTTGCGAGGTTCGGAAACTCCTACTCCTCGGCTCAAGATCCCTCTTGAGACTTTCCAAATTCCTTAGAGCTTCTCCTTAATGGTGGAGAGCAAACCTTGCTTCTCTTTCTTGCTAGGAGAACACCCTTCTCCTAGGCTTCCTTTTGGGTCACACCAACCCTTTACAGTATCCTTGCTAAGAGACCACCTCTCTTAGTTTTACATAGGCCACACAAGCCCTTACAATTTCTTTGCTAAGAGAAACTCTTCCTCCTAGGCTTACAGCAGATTTGTAGATAGAATGTGTAGTACAAGAAATCCTCTCAAGAACTGATACAAATCAAACCTCACAATAGAGTATATATGAAATCAAGTAAAGCTCAAACTCTGAGTATGAAATGTATGAGAGATGATGAGGAAAATGCAGAACAAAAGCTCTGATAAAATACTAGAATAAAAGTTCAGCAAAGGCTCATGAAATGCTCTCTGAAGTTCACTCTGATTTAACTATGGAAGCTTGTATATGAGATAAAGATCGATGTCTGAACAGAGGCTTTTTGAGTGAGTATAACCAAAACAAAAGCTCTGTATAATGGTAAAGCCAAAAGCTCTCTTTGATGCAATATAATGTCTCTCAAAAATGGTCAACTAATTCAGCAGACAACCCCTCTGTATTTATAGAATTTCATAGCTCAATATAGCTGTTAAAAGTGGTTAGAGGAAATAAATGCAGAAAAAATTGCCGTTGTAATTCAAAACCCTCAAAGGAGCCGGCTCTTTGCAAAAGTGGAGGCGGCTCAATTTCAAATGGAGGCGGCTCCATTAAAAAAGTGGAGCAGGCACTTTTTCTGAAATGGAGACAGCTCAATAGAAAAATGGAGCCTTCTCTAGTTTTGTAAAGCCTTCTCTACTTTCCTGAGCCTTTTCTAATTTTGGTAGAGCCCTCTCTAGTTTTTTGTTGAGCCTTCTCTACTTTCCTGAGCCATCTCTAATTTTGTAGAGCCTTCTCTAGTCTTTGAGAGAGCTGGCTCTATTTCCTATAGAGGCTGCTCTTGCTTCATGAAGGCTGCTGCTAAATTGGACAGAAAAAAGTGCATGACTTCAAATGGACATAACTCAGTCCATGAAACTCCAAATGAGGTGAAATTTGAGTCTAAATTTATTGTCTTAAAGTCAGCTATCTAAAACCACCAGCCTTGCTCAAAAATTCCAACCATAGAAAAAGTTATGGCTATTGAAGTGCAACCTGGTCAGAATTTTTGCAGAGCAAAATCAGGTATTTTGTGAAGCTCATATCTCAGTCATTTTTAATCCAATTTAGGTGAAATTTGAGTCTAAACTCAAGGGCTCGAAGTCATCTTTCCAATGCCACTGGCCTTGTGTAAAAATTCCAACTACACAAATAGTTATAGCAGTTTTAGTGCAAGCTAGTCTGAAATTTTCTAGGCTGAAAATAGCTTCTTTTGAGATATCCATCTTTCTAGCATCTAGGACTTTGATGAATGATTCAATTAAGTTCAAGGCATGTTTCTAAGAGTCTAGGGACATATGAAGATGATAAATTTCAAGTGCATTGTGTCCTAGAGTCATTTACCAAATTTTGGCAACAAAGGCTTTAAAGATGAAAAATTAATTCAATGCCTTTTCCTTTTCTTTTTAGAGACCAAAATAAATATAATGATCAATGTGCATGGTCCTAGAATTTCTAGCTTAAAAAAAAATGAGTTCTTTCAAAGCTTATCAAACTTGAACTAACTCTTTCTTAGCAAAGATTTCATATGACAATATTTATAAATGAAGTTCCTAGTCTATTGCTAATGGTCATAGGAGCATATGAATGATGTATGATATGCATGGTCCAATAGAGATGAGCTTCAAATATATTCATAAAGACTTTGACATTGAATCTTAATCTCTCACCATCCTATCTACCCTTTTCTTCATTCTTTGACCATGATCGTTTAGGCTTGATGAAGACTTTTTTTCTTTCTTTGAAATGCTTTGTGTGATCTTTGAAGTCCGAGTTCTTCTTTAATTTCTTGCAACTTTGAGGGTTCCTTGAATCCATTGCTTGAGTGCTTGGAATGGATCTTCTAGTTCATTATTGAGGATTGGATATTGATCAACTGTATATCACTCAATGAAAATATTAGTACTTAAACATCATTAATGATTTGTAATCATCAAAACATAAGATTGACCTTTAGATAAAATCCTTAGGCCAACACATAGCATAGTCTTCACATATATCTTATTAAATATCAAATCAAGGGATTAAAACACTTAAAATAAAATTAATTAAACTAATTAATTAATTTTCTCTAGATTTCCAAATAATTCCAAATGTCCTCAATTTTACATAGGTTGAAGAATGATAAACGCCGAATATTGCATATTCAAGTGCCCTTATTTGCATTGTTAAGTCCATTAGTTGATGATAATTTACGGTTTAGCTTTATTTGTTTATTTCCATCTTCTTGCAGGTCGGTTTCCCCATTTATGGTTAAAGAAGCAGTTTTGTCAATCTTTTGAAGAATCGAAGCGCGCAGTTGCTAGGGACCGTCTTTTGGGCCAAGTTACTGTAGTTCTCATTCATGTGAGTCTTGAAACATCATATTCAGAATGACAATTGTGTTGTCGGGCAAATCCAAAGTGGCCAAAGAAATGATTGCATGTTTTGAACACAAGCCCCTGCGGGCGCCCGCCAAATACCCCAGTAGCCAGCCTTCCTCCGCGGGCCCCCGCCGAGCCTCCGCGAGCGCCCGCCATGTTGTCCAGAGAGCTCCTCCCGGATGCCAAGCACCCTCGGACGCCTGCCAATATGTAGACAGCAGGTCACCTACTCCTGAATTTAAGCTGATTCTTGTCTTATATGCATTTTCTGTGGTTCTAATGGCTCTAGGGTGGTTGGAGCTCGTGATGGAGTGGATGGAGAGTTGATTTTAGGTATATAAAGGATGGGAGGCTTATTTTGAAGGATGTATCTTATTCTTGTAAAGTTCTAGAGAGAGTGAGACGTGTTCTTGAGGTCTTGGGTTCTAGCTTGCTTGGGGTGCGAAAATGGAAGGTGGATTTGCTTCTTCTCCTTCATTCCTTGCATCCATGGGTAACTAAATCCCTATCTAGGGAGGTGATGAAGCCCTCCCTTGTAAGCATGTTCTAGATTAATTTCTATTTTGGGGATAATAATGCATAATTTTGGTCTTTCCATGACCTAGAGCTTCTCACTTGTTGTAATGGATTCTAATGTCTTTAAATGGTTATTTTAAGTTAATTGTCTTGTCTTAGATGATTTCTTTTATTAACCATATTGCTTGTATTTTCATAGTGACAATGAAAATAAGGTTATGAAATGGTTTTAATGGCATGTTGATAAAGAGCCTTGATAGTCCATTGCTTAGGTAATCCCTTTGATAGTTTATGCTTGATTCCTAACTTCATGTGCTTTATCATTTGATTAAGGGCTTGATGATCTTTTACTTAAGAGAGTATGCTTGATACTACACCCTAGTTTAGGTAGTTCAATTATATGAACTTTTGATGGATCATTCTTGTTTTCGATTTAATGAACTTCTTGATGATTATATTATGGTTGCTATATAATTCTTGACCATTATCTATATTTTTTATCCCCAATTTAGTCTTTTTCTAGCATGTGTAAAAGGTTGGAGTGGATTCATTTCCCTAGTCTTCTATTTCTGAATTTCTTTTCTCTAAAGTTCTTGCAAGTTATTGTTTTATGCATTTTAAATTCCTAAGTTTATTGACAAACCAACAAACCTCTATATACCCTTTCATCATTCTAAAAGTGATTCTAGATATCTTAATTGCCATAAACTAGTAGTCCAGTGGTTTGACTTACCCAACCAATAGCCCTATTTTACAATGATTTGTGCTATTGCAAAATGGTTGATTTATAATTGTAATCGATCAGTCGATCAATTTTTGGCGCCGTTGTCGAGGACTGCAAACGGTTTTGCAACTGAGGTTTTTGGATTACCTTTGGTTTGATTGTTAATATTGTGTCTTGTGAATATTTTCTTGCATGGTTTTGATCATTGTGACATTTTAAGTGTTTTAGTGAGATTCTAGGTACTCAAGGCTTTCCGAGGGAAAATTGAGAAAATCGTAAGTCTAAAGGACTCCCGGTAAGTTTTTCAAGGTTCTAGTCTCACAAATTGTGAATATCTTACATGTGTTTAACTTAGTGTTATTTAGCTTGTGAAGCCCTTGTCGAGGTTATTCCTGTTTTACTGTTTTACAAAGCATCGGTCCTTGTCGTGGCTATTTATTTTCTATCTTATTGATAATTGAGGAAAAAGGGATCATTGCATGTAGATGTTTTGGTGAAGGGTTGTTGAATTAGTCCTAAATGGAGAGTAATTTTCCTTCAACTCAATTTTACACACCACATGAGTTTTGGGCATTTTACTCTAGTCATTCACATCATACAAGAGATTGTCCTCCACCGGGACAATTCTCAGATTTTTATCTAGAGCAATCAACTGAAAATTTCTTTGAACTGGGTAATGATCCATATTTCAATGGTTATGACTCGGGTTGGGGAGATCATCAAAACTTCTTGTGGCATGACATAAGAAATTCAGCCCCACAATCTCATGGGCAACATTTTCACGCCAATTTTCAACCCAATGATCATGATTTCCAGCCCTCTTCTCTTTTTCCACCATCTCAATTGGATGAGTTTATTGCTACCAACAAACAAATGTTATAGTCTATCAACAAGCAAATGACGGATTACAACAAGCAAATGTTGGATGACACTGTTAGTATGCAATCCACCACCTATTGTCATTCCTAATCTAAAGTTGAGTTAGACGACCAAATAGCCCAAATTCAACAAATGGTTAATGCTCTAAATGATGAAAAGGAAAAAGAATTTCCAATTAAACTTGTGGCCAGTTCAAAAGAAAATTCTATGAATGATGAGATTACTTCTAGTAACTTTCATCATGAGAATGATCAAATGGTTACCACATGTGAAAATGAAGAAATTGTGGTTAAAGATCAAATTGTTGCCACACAAAAAATTGAAGAATTTGTGGTTCAAAATGAGGAAAATAATGATGAAGAGATTATTTCCTTTAAAAATCCAAAACAACCCCTAAAGAATCCTTCGCTTAATACACCTCCTTCAATGGAGGATCCTCTAAAAGCTTGCTTGGCCCATTTCAATTGTGAGGATTTTGATGTTGACAATTCTATTTGGGAGGTAAATTCTTTGCTCGATATTCCTCCACCCATTTACTCTCTTCCTTGGGCAACATCAAATGTATCTCTTTCCAGGGAGCCTGCATCTCCTCCCATTCCCTCACTTGAGTTATTTCAAACTATTGAGCTCGAACCACCGGACAAGTGTGAGGAGGATGTTGAAAATGTGAAAGATATTTTTCTAAGCATTCCCGTGCTAAATATGATCTTTCACAAACCTTTGCTAGGTGTCCCCTCACTTGATCCATATTCCCATAATCCAAAACAGCCCCTAATTAATCCAAAGTTCTTCATTGAGGTAAAAGAGTAGGTTGAGGTCTTTCCGTTACCTCTTTTCAAATTTTATCTTCATGCTCTTTTTCCTCCGTTTTTAAAAGAACTTTCTTATTTGGAGAAGTATAACTCTCTAGAGAGACTTGGTGTAGGGTAAACCCTACTTTAAGATTCGTCTAGCTATCAACATTAAATTTAGCACTCTTGGGAAGCAATTATTTCAATTCCAAAGCTTCCCTCTTCCAAGTTGCCTTAGCCAAGAATTTTTCGAAAATTAGCTAAGTAAAGCTAAAATGTGACCTATTACAGAATTGTCTTGAATTGCATTCCAAAAGTCACATTCGGTTAACTTCGTCTTTTTAAGGTCTCAGTACCATTTTCGGAAATTTTCAAGGTCATTCCGGCAATTTTCTCGACTAATCCAAAAATCACAGGAAATTCGGGCTCTAAAATATTGCTTTTGCAATTGAGCTCTGATTCCCGTTTTGAGGGTTTTACAAGGTGTCTCGGGTCTAAAGGAGCTTAGTTTTCCAATTTTAGAATTTTTAGACCCCGACCCAGCCTCCGTTAGGCCAACAATCACTCGATCACTTCAAAGAGGAATTTTCGCCCGCCCATTTCCTACCGGCGCCCACCCAAATGGGCAGTGAGGTATGAGAATTCGCGGGGCCCCACCATGCAGCCGTGGCCCCCCCCCCCCCCCCCCCCCCCCCCGCGTTTGTTTTGTCCAAGACGTGGGCGCCTGCCAATTTCCCGCTGGCGCCCACCGATTGAGCCAGTGAGTTCGAGCAACCTGCGGGCGCCCGCCCCTGTGCTGGGCCTTTATAAAATAGACCCAAGCAAAGCCCATTTCAAATTCTAACTCTCCCTCTCTCTCAACCTGCGACCCTAAACCCCTTCTACACCTTTCAAACTTTTATCTCCCATTTCCATCTCCTCCTCTTTTATCTCATCTACCTTGGTCCATCCATCATCCTTCCATCTCCATCACCCTCATCATCCCATTGTACCAATAGGGGGGCCTTTTGGTTCTTCACTTTGGGGTAAGTTTTTCTCTCTCTTTCTCTCATTTTTTATCAATGGAGGATGGGATTGATGGTGTTGAGGTAATGTCTTTGTTTTGGGTTGTGAATTGCATTTGTAGGGCCAAAATTTTTGGGATTTTACATCTCTAATCCACCCTTGTGCCTCCTCCTTTTTGTCTTGCACACCAGGTGTTCGATAAATTTCCTAAACCAACTTTATCTCTCTAAATGGCACCACTTTTGGCATTATTTTGTTATCCATTTTAAACTTGTGGCTAATGTGTGCAGATTTGTGTTTTGTATGGATTTTTATCTTTCAAAAAAATTCATGTTAGTGTCATTATTTCTGTTTTGGTTTTTCTTTAGAGACCTATGCTTTTACATGTGTATGTTAGTTGTGTTTTGACAGGTCTTCATGTCCAAGTTTGGGGGAAACATTTGCGCATTCACATAGATGGAAACCTTTGCCTTTGTCACTCCACTTGGTATTATTATTCTTTTACCCTCCTTGCTCTTATTTTGATTTACTTATCTTCACACATTGAGGACAATGTGACATTCAAGTTTGGGGGTACCTTTTGGTATTGCATTTTTGCTTGCATATGCTAACTTGATGCATGTAAGTTAATAAAATCATTATTTGGAAAGCAATGATAGTGTAATCTTTGAACTTATTAGAGATTGAAACATGTGTTTAATACTTTGTGTATAGAGACAAATGATAATTTTGAAAATAAAGAAAAATCTGAAATGATCATGTTGATTCATACCAGTTTGTATAAATGCTTCAATTAGATTTTCGTCGGATGTCATACTCTTCTATGCTTCACACTGCACAGATGCACACCGAAAACTTAATTGTGAGGCATGCAACCTGATTTACCTTGACCTTGACTTAGTTGATTTGAATTGATGACCCTAATGAATAGATACCTTTGGCATGTTGAATTATTTTTTTTTTTTTTATTTTTTTTTTAATGACTAGTTTAAGTTCGTAGCTTTGCTAACTCAAGTTATTAAGCCCTTGGAGTGTCCTTACACTTAACACCCTAAAGCCATCCGGTTTAGGAGTTGCTAGCCTAACACTTGCTACATGGGTTAGTTAGATAGCTTAAGGGACTTAGGCATTGCACGGTCATTCACGAAATAAAAATAAATAAATATGGTTCGTTGGAGTTCGTAGCCTTGTCAACTCAAGTTATTAAGCCCTTGGAGTGTCCTTACACTTAGCACCCTAAAGCCATCCGATTTGGGAGTTGCTGGCCTAACACTTGCTACATGGGCCGGTTAGAAAGCTTAAGGGACTTCGGCATTACACAACCATAATATGTATCATAAAAAAAATTAAAAAAAAAAAGAAGAAGAAAAAGAAGAAGAAAAGAAAAGAAAAGAAAGTTATATTTTGAATAAATTCATGCCTTAGAGACCTCATTTAAAAGGAAAATTCAATGATTTGAAGACTTGTGTTTTGAAATTGGAAAAAGAAGGTAAATGCTGCATATTGGGAATCCGGTTCACTTTAACTGAAGCTTGAGATTATTTCTATTATAGATATGACAAATGAAGTATTTATATAGACTATGACGTTAATAAATGAGAGTTGAAAGATGATTAGCCATTTTGTTCTATCAATGCTTTATATACATAAGATAGTCTTCATAATGATTCCATCTCCAATGTTCTCTATGTTCCATATTTGAAAATGAGCTTTGTGCATCTTATGCACCATGTTTAATGTTTGTGGGCAACGTTTATGTAAACCCTCATGAGACTTCACTCGTCCTCTAGGGATGCCTAGGGGTTTAAAAGGCTTGTTAAATATGCTAAATGTAACCGTCACTCTCACGAAAGAAGAGTCATTTTGTTATTTCATTGTGTGTTCAGTTTTGTTTTGCTAATGGACTAGCAAAATATTGGCGGACGCCCACCAATATGCAGATAGCAGGTCACCTGCTCCTGAATTCAAGCTGATTCTTGTCTCCTATGCATTTTCTGTGGTTCTAATGGGTCTAGGGTGGTTGGAGCTCGTGATGGAGTGGATGGAGAGTTAATTATGGGTAGATAAAGGATGGGAGGCTTATTTTGAAGGATGTATCTCATTCTTGTAAAGTTCTAGAGAGAGAGATAGAGGTGTTCTTGATGTCTTGGGTTCTAGCTTGCTTGGGGTGCAAAAATGGAGGGTGGATTTGCTTCTTCTCCTTCATTCCTTGCATCCATGGGTAACTAAATCCCTATCTAGGGAGGTGATGAAGCCCACCATTGTAAGCATGTTCTAGATTAATTTCTGTTTTGGGGATAATAATGTATAATTTTGGTCTTTCCATGACCTAGAGCTTCTCACTTGTTGTAATGGATTCTAATGTCTTTAAATGGTTATTTTAAGTTAATTGTCTTGTCTTAGATGATTTCTTTTATTAACCATATTGCTTATATTTTCATAGTGACAATGAAAATAAGGTTGTGGAATGGTTTTAATGGCATGTTGATAGAAAGCCTTGATAGTCCATTGCTTAGGTAATCCCTTTGATGATTTATGCTTGATTCCTAACTTCATGTGCTTTATCATTTGATTAAGTGCTTGATGATCTTTTGCTTAAGAGAATATGCTTGATACTTCACCCTAGTTTAGGTAGTTCAATTATATGAACTTTTGATGGATCATTCTTGAATTTGATTTAATGAACTTCTTGATGATTATATTATGGTTGCTATATAATTCTTGACCATTATCTATATTGTTTATCCCCAATTTGGTCTTTTTCTAGCATGTGTAAAGGGTTGTAATGGATTCATTTTCCTAGTCTTCTATTTCTGAATTTCTTTTCTCTAAAGTTCTTGCAAGTTATTGTTTTATGCATTTTAAATTCCTAAGTTTAGTGAAAAACCAACAAACCTCTATATACCCTTTCATCATTCTAAAAGTGATTCAAGATATCTTAGTTGCCATAAACTAGCAGTCCCAGTGGTTCGACTTACCCGACCAATAGCCCTATTTTACAATGATTTGTGCTATTAGAAAATGGTTGATTTATAATTGTAATCGATCCGTTGATCAAAGAACATACCAAAGCCTATTTTAATATTACATTACAAGTTGATTTTATGTTTGTTACAACTATGTGAATTAATCTTTCACAAAAGATAAATATTAAATAAAACTTGCATTTCTTATTCAAATGTTCCCAATTTAATATATGTTGATATACATACCTAGTCGGTCTCGTCGACTACCAATGATAATCAACCCTTTGCAATAGCACAAATCATTGTAAAATAGGGCTATTGGACGGGTAAGTCGAACCACAGGGATTGCTAGTTTATGGCAACCAAGGTTGTTTAAAATTACTTTTAGTTTGATGAAAGAGGTGTAAGGGTTTGTTTAATTTGTCACTTAGAAACCAAGAATTAGAGATTGCATAAAACAATACTTGCAAGGAATTTGAGAGATAAAAATAATATAGAGGGGACTAGGAAGTGAATTCACTACCTTCCACATAAGCATGCTAGATTGTGATCAACTTAGGAAACAATGTCAATGTATGGCAATGATATGTAGCAATACTAGATTGCTACATTATCTTCAAGAAGTTCATAGGATTAAGACTTAAGTATAACCCCTCAAAGTTCCACATGCTTGAACTACCTAAACTAGGGTGTAGCCATAACATGCTCACTAAGCTAGGGATTATCAAACCCTCAATCAAATGATAATAGCACATGAATTCAAAAATCAAGAGTAATCCATCAAAGGAATGCCCTAAACTATGGAATATCAAGTTCTCATACAACATGCCAATAAACCCATTTCACAATTTTCATTTTCATTCTCACTATGAAGATGCAAGTTATATAATCATGAGAGGATAAAATCTAAGACAAGATAATGAACTCAACATGATCATTTATAGGCATATAAATCCATTACAACAAGTGTTAGTGCTCTAAATCATGAAACTACCATATACATGAATCATTCCCAAAATTAAATGAAACTAAGGCATGCTTACAAAGAAAGGCTTCATCAACTCCCTAGATAAGGAGTTAGTTACCCATGGATGCAAAAGAGGAAGGAGAAGGAGTGATCTTCAACTCCATTTTCGCACCTTAAGAGTCAAGAACATACAAACCCTCCAACCTTCAATATTTCTCTCTTTAACCTTACAAAAATTCATGAGATACATAATAGAAGCTTTAAACCTTCTTTTGTAGACAAGATGTCTACCAAACCACCCAAAAACTGAGGTCCATGTCCCCTGAAAGCATTTTTCCAACCACCCAATTAAGGAGGGAATCCCATTGAAACGATCAAGAAGCCAAGTGGGTCTACAGTGTTTGTACGAGCGCTCGTAAATGCCTTAGAATTTTCTTAATGGTTCAAAACCACATAGATGAGCGCTCATAAGTGAAGCAATGAGCACTCGTAAATACCTTGTTTCTCTCTGCCTCAAATTGGAGCGCTCATAAGAAGGACGAACGCTCGTGTGACATGATACGCACGCTTGGTGCTCCTGAATGTCGGATGAGCGCTCGTAAGGCACTGGACGAGCGCTCGTCCATGCCTTGGAATTTATTTCTCTTTTCTCATGCTTTGAACTCCTTTCACTTTGATTATAGCTTTGGGTTTTTGAATCTATCTTCTGCCTTTTTTATTTGTTGAGAGTCTTTATGACCACATTGACAATTTCTTCTTAGAAACCAAAGGATGCAAATGCTTAGAATGACTTGTTCATTAAAAAGCTTTTAAAACCTCTACCTTATTTCTTTTTGGGAGATAAACCTGAAAATACACAAAAACGAGAAACTGGATAAAATCTATACCATAAAACCAACTAATGGACTTAATTAATGCAAATAAGGGCGCTTGAATATGCAATATTCGGCGTTTATCACACCCCTAAACTTACATTTTGCTAGTCCCATTGCAAAACCAAAATGAAGCACTCAATGAACTGACAACCATTGGAATGCTACCCAAAAATATCAGCCATGGTGCAAGAAGATGCATGAAGCTCAAATGCAACTTAGAACATAGAGAAAATTGGAGATGGAATCATTATGAAGATTATTATGCATATATAAGCCATTGACATAACAAAATGGCTAAACATCCTTCAATTTTCATGCATCAACATCATAGTCCATATAAATACTTCAATTGTCATATCTATAAAAGAAATCATCTCAAGCTTCATTAAAAGTGAACCAGATTCCCAATATGTGTTTTTACCTTCTTTTTCCCATTTCAAGAACACAAGTCTTCAAATCACTGAATTTCCCTTTTTAAATGAGGTCTCTAAGGCATAAATTTATTCCAAAAACAACTTCTTTTTTTTATAATTATTATGGTCGTGCAATGTCGAAGTCCCTTAAGCTTTCTAACCAACCCATTTAGCAAGCGTTAGGCCAGCAACTCCCAAACCGGATGGCTTTAGGGTGCTAAGTGTAAAAACACTTCTAGAGCTTAATAACTCGAGTCAGCAAGGCTACGAACTCCAACGAACCATATTTATTTATTTTTATTTTGTGAATGACCGTGTAATGCTTTAGTCCCTTAAGCTTTCTAACTAACCCATGTAGTAAGCGTTAGGCCAGCAACTCCCAAACCGGATGGCTTTAGGGTGCTAAGTGTAAAGACACTCCAAGAGCTTAATAACTCGAGTCAGTAAGGCTACGAACTTAAGCTGGTCATTTTCATTATTCATTTTTTTTTTTTTTAGATAATAATGCCACAGATATCCATTTATTAGGGTCATTAATTCAAATCAACTGAGTCAAGGTAAAGGTAAATCAGTTTGTATGCCTCACAATTGAGTTTCTGGTGTGTATCCGTGAAGTGTGAAGCATAGAAGAGAATGAAATCCGAGGAAAATCTAATAGAAGCATTTATACAAACCAATTTGAATCCACATGGTCATTTCAGATTTTTCTTTATTTAAAAACTATCATTTGCCTCTATACACAAAGTATTAAACACATGCTTCAATCTCCAATAAGTTCTAAGATTACAAGATCATTGTTTCCCAAAAATTATTTTATCAATTTATATGAACAGTTTAGCAAATGCAAACAAAAATGCATACCAAAATAAAAAATGCTTTACCAAAATATAACCCCAAACTAGAATGTCACATTGTCCTTAATATGGGAAGGCAAAAAATAACTGAGAAAAAATAGAGACAAACAATAACAATATTACCAAGTATAGGAGGGAAAATCTGTGGCGGGGTGACAATATGCCACCAATTGAATTTCAAAAGCCACGCCTCCAAACTTGAAGTGGACAACTTGCAAAGAGAACACTGAGAGAAACAGATGGAAGAAGATACTAAGGACAAAAAGTAGTAATGAAAAATGAAACACAAGTATGGAACAACAAAGAAAAACAAAAAGATGGAATTTCTATTGAAAATGAGGTTGATATGTTATAGGTGAGTATAGTGTCATCATGCCCAACCTAACAAGCTAAAACAAAAATAGATTCCCAAAGTTCAACAAAAAGACAACACATAAAATAAAAAGAACCTAGAAATATAAATAACTATAAAATGCAAAACACAGAATAGAGACAAAAACAGTTCAAGCTAGCTAAGGGCCAGGAGGAAAACGGGTAAGGAGTGCATTGAGGAGGGATTGAGTTTCGCGCCTTTTTTCTTGAGCCACCCAACGCTTCTCCGCAACAATACAATGGTCTTCGGCAGCAATAAGACGGTCTTCCGCCGTAGCTAAGTAGTCCTCCGCACAACCCTATTGTAGTCAGCTCTCAAAGCTGTCCAGCCAAGCATGGACACTAGCAATGCTAGCCCGCATAAAAGCATGGTCGTGCTGAGGGTTAACAGGGGGCTCCTCCCACTCAACATCTTCGGCCATAGGATCATCCTCGGGGACAGGAGGAGATGGGTCCCAGGGCGGTAGAAGACCAGCAGGTTGATTGGGCCGAGAATGGCCAAGAACATTGTTCCAATGCTGCAGAGAAAATGCTTAAATCTTTTTTCCCTTTTCTTCACGAGGAGGAACGATGAAATCTGTGTGCTTCAGGAGCTTGGTAATGAAGAACGGCAACAGCAAAGCCCAGGTTTGGGCTCGTTGATGCCTCAAGTGAATGCATTCATCCCAAAACCTCATAAACTGGTTCCAAATCAACTCCGGAATAGAAGTCCAAAAGCCTTGGTCCAGAGCATATAAAGCATCCAACATCAAACCGCGGCACTCGGTGCTGTGTACCAAAGGGCACACATTATGCTTAAGGACAGAATTAAGGAACCAAACCCGCTCGGGAAGAGTGGATTTGAGAGTGTAACTACGAGGCCGATGAGGGTTAGCAACATTGCAAATGGCAGCAACGATTTGCTCTACTGTCAAATCATCAACCTGCTCATATAAGGGACGACCCGGAGGATCCAAAAGATCATCGGGGCACTGCAAAGAATAGTCGGAAACAGCCACGATGTCATCGAGATTGAATGAATAGAGAGTGCCATCAATTAAGGTGGCAAGAGTTTTGACGGGCTTGTCTAGGGAAAAGAGGTTTTGATAAAATAATCGGACCACTCGAGGGTAGGTAACTTTGGTGACCGATTTACAAATGCCCTGGAGAAGCCGATTGGTCAATTTAGTGACAGCCCAAGAGGATGCTGGGTGGTCGGCAAAGACATCCTCAAGTTGGAATAGGAGCTCGTAGTTGAGCTTTTTGGTGAGCCAAGAAGCCCGTGGTTGCTCTCGGACAAAAGCAGGGGCATCCTCAGATGGCCTGCGGTGGCGAGATGATTCCCCACGAGCCATTTGGAGATGGAGATGCGGATGGGGAATTTTAGCGAACACCTGGTGTGCACAAGGAAAGGCGAAAGGTAAGAAGGGTATCAATAGAGGAAAAAACCTAAAAAAATTTATGCTAGAACAGACTCTAACCAAACACCAACATCAAAAACAACACCCAAACCTCTAAAAATGCAAGTCCCACACTCCTTAATATGAAAAGTAAGGAAAATGAAGAAAGAAAAGGGAAGGGAGCATACCTTTGAAGAAAAAACAAAGAAACTTGAAGGGGATAAGAAAGGAGGATAGAAGGTGTTGAGTATTTAAAGGGGAGAAGTGCACGAATGAGGAAAGGGAAAGGTTATGGGAGTTATGGGAGGTTACTTGGATGGGGGAGGTCATTGGGGAAAGGGGAGTGAATGTGGGAATATGAACAAGTAAGAGAGAAAGAGGGTCATTTTAAGAATGGCCGAAACAGGACGAGCGCTCGTCTTAAGGGACGAGCGCTCGAAAATCGAGAAGTGAGGGATTATGGAATTATGAGCGCTCGAAAATGATGCTACGAGCGCTCATTGGGCATAGGGTGGCTACGATAGTCAAGGGATTGTGTCGAATGAGCGCTTGTAAGAAGGATGAGCGCTCAAAAACAGGACAATGAGGATTATGGGATCTACGAGCGCTCGAAAATGATAGAACGAGCGCTTGAAAACGATGCAATGCCCCCCTTTGGAGATATGAGCGCTCGTCCCATGAATACTGAATTTGCATTCTTAGCCAAACGAGATCAGTACCAGGGTCCAAGAATTTGCCAATTAGAACTTAAGCTCCTATAGACCCGGGACATCTCGAAAAACCCGCGAAAAGGGACTCGGAGTGTGTTTGGAAAGGCACAAATTTTGGGTCCGAAATACCTGTGATGTTTGGGGGCTCCTTAGAAAAGTGCCAAAGCGACCATGAAAAAAAAATTCTAAAACGGTACCGAAACCTTAAATTGACTAAGAAAAACCGAAGGTGGCTTTTGGAACGCAGTTGAAACAATTCTGGAAAAGGTCACAGTTTGGTTAAACTTAGCTAATTTCTGAAAAATTCATGGTTAAGGGAACTTAGAAGAAGGAAGCTTGGAAGTTAAAAAAATTGTTTCCCAATAGTGCTAAATTTAATGTCAATAGCTAGATGAAGCATGATGGCGCATCAGTCCACGTAAACTGGGTCCGTCAATAGGACTTTCTCAACTTTTCAGAAAGGGACTATGCCATCAACATAAGGCTTAAGCCGCTGGCCATTAACCTTAAAAAGAGATCCATCGGTAAGATCTTGTAGTTCAATTGCATCGTGAGGAAAGACGGAGGTGATGACATATGGACCATCCCACTGTGAACGGAGTTTACCGGGAAAGAGTCTCAAGCGAGAATTGAAAAGCCAAACTTTCTGTCCGGGGGCAAAAGACTTGTAATGACCCAATCATTTTTCTTCCTTTTCTTTTTCTCAGATTTTAACGGATATTTTTTTTCTGTTGTCTTTCCCTTTTTGAGTTCGGTTTTTAATCACTTGATGTCGTTTCGAGTGCTCTGGAATGATTTCCGAGACTCTTTTCCTTGGATTGACAACTTCCTTTGGGGATTGTGTCATTTCCATATTTTATTTTTCCGAACACTATTCACATTTTGTCTTTTTCTCGTTTATCCCTTTTCCTTGCACAACCTCATTTTTTGTGCTCGGATTTGATTCCGGTTTTGCATGCATTCATGATATTTGATTTCCATGATAGTGGTATTTTTACTTTTCTAGAAAAGCATGTTGATTGCTTACTTCTTTCATAAAAGGGCATTAATGCATACTTTAGTGTAATTATTCTTAACTTGTGGGGTTTTAGTGTAATTAAATAAAGTAATTATTTTTCATCTTGGGGACCATTTTGCAATTAAATTTGGAAGATATTTTCAAAAAGGACCTTTTTGCAATTTTTGAAAAGTGTGACAAGTGTCACACTCTTATTGGTCCACTTGTTGACATTTGTGTGGAAACACTTTAATGCATTGGATGATGACATTTGGAGGGTGAAGACTCACCCACTTGTTGGCCTAGGATTGGTGCACTTGTTGGCTTGGATGGTTGACAAGTGTAGGTGTGGGATTAAGCCTAGGAAGGAGCCATGGATTGGTGACAAGTGTAGGTTCACAATTTAGCCTTGCAAATATCTTTGGGCTACTTTGGGATTATGGTTTTAAAGGAGCGTTTTTGTGCAATTGACCATAGATGTGTGTGTTGACCATGGTGTAAGAACACATAGTGAGTGGAGGATTTCTATTTCCTCCACTCACACTTGACCACATTATTTCATTCTCTTCCTTACAAGAAAACCCTAGCCTCCATGGATGGAGCTTGAAGCCTTAGGCATTGACCTTGATCTTTGAGGCCCTTTCACTTACTCTAGACTATAAAGTTTGGAATACTTTTTGTTCCCCTCATCCTCCTCTTCAAAACCCTTGAAGGATCTAGCCTAACTCCTAGTTTTGCTTTGGTATCTAGAGATTCAATTCTCTACTGAGGTATTGATCTATTATTTTGAAGTATTTTTATGTCATTATTGAGTGTTTTACATGCATGGAAGAGAAGGACTTGTATTTTTCCCTTAAACTATTTTAACTTGAAATTAATCTTATCAAATTAAAAATAGAACATGAAAATATACTCAATTAGATTTCATTTAGTTTTGGTTTCATGTAATTTGGATTTAAAATGAATTAGTTATGAATTTTTGAAGTTGCAAGCTAGTTGTTGGAAATTTGAAGCTTTTCCTTTTTGGTCCGGAAATGAATTTTTATATGGAGGTGTGGTGCTTCAATTGCCTTGCAATTTTTATTAGAACTTTCCCCATCGGTTTTACACTATTCAGAATTTTTTCATGATTTTAAAGCATTTCTAAATTTTTTTTAAAATCCGAAACTATCTGCTATCCATGTTTTTATTGCAGCTGGAAAACATATTTTTAGATGATTTATTTTACTAACCTTTTGACATTGGATCATGGCTTAAATTTCTAGTTTTACACTCTCATATGTTTACTTCCAAAATAAATTAGGTTTGCCCAATTTGGATGTCAAATTAATTTTTCATGAATTTTCAAAGTTAGAAGCTACAGGCTGAAAATGTGTTTTCTGGGCAGAATTGGTTTCAAAGTTGTGAGTCAAAACTGTTTCAATTGGGAAAATATTTTGTTAAACTAAATAGATATTATCAAATTACAGTGTTTAAGCTTTCATTGGGCTTTGGATTCATTCAATTTGGGTTAGAATTGAATTTTTTATGAATTTTACAAGTTAAAGGTAGCAAGCTGAAAAATCTATTTTGCGGACTAAAAATTTGGGGCGATTTTATTTCGGTGGTAATTGGGATTTTCATTCCAATTGAGGTAGGGAATATTTTAGGATTATTTGTGTGTTATATTGTGTGTTTGCCATGATTATACAACATATATGTATGCCTTGTATCAAATCTAGAAAGTTAGTAATTTTTATTTCTTTGTATAAGATTTAAAATTTATAATGATGTATAACTTTGATTTGAATTGTATCATGCTAGGACATTATGCTTAGATATGTTGGTTAACATATATTAAATTTGGATCATTTGATTAAGAATTACAACTTTTATTTAATATTTATCTTTAGTGAAAGTTTAATTCACATAGTTGTATCAAGTATTAAATCAAGTTGTAATGTGGTATTTAAATAGGCCTTAGCATGTTCTCTAACATAGATTAAATTGAGGGCATTTGGAATTGTTTAAAAATCTAGAGGAAATTAATTAATTAGCTTGATTAATTTTGTTTTAAGTGTTTTAATCACTTAACTTGTCATTTGATGTTATATATATGATGACCATGACATGTCTTTCAATATATATTAAATTGAGGTTATTGGATTAACTTAGAATTTAGAGAATTTAACTATTTATGTTTAATTAAATTCTACTTTATTACTCCATGGATTTAATTACATTTTGGAAGTTGTTTCTATATTTAAATCATGGATTTGGATTTGATGTATGTTCACTTGATTACTTTTGAGCATTGGATAACATAGTTGTTACTTTTATATTTATGAGAATATGTTTTTCCTTATTGAATATATTGTTATTATGTGTAAGGAATTGCACACTTTGTATTTGATATCTTACATGCCATAGTAGTTGTGAATTTTGAGCATATATTGTATAAGTTTCCAAATTTTGGATTCTGCTTGGTAAATAGTTGATATTTTGTATATACATGTTGATATATATACGTTGTTGCACAATTTGTTGATTTTGGAAACTTGGGGATGTCGTTGTTTGACTACGGCTAGGACTTGGTTCTAGTACGGGGGATTGTCCTTCTATATAGTCGAGTGCGCACATAGGGAGGTTACCCATGGGCTAGTAACCCTAAAGTAACTATGTTGTCGGTCTGATCCGGCGTGACGTCCGAGTATCCACTTTGTTTGATTTCGTATTTCATTTCAAGTTGAAAACTAGATGATATCGTAACTTGTTGTTCCTTATTTAATTTCCTATTTTGAGCTTAAGATGTAGCTTTGTGAAAGCATGCTTCATGCATCGTATTGGAAGTTCCATTGTTAGTTAAATTGTATCGATATCATAATTTGTGTTTTGATGTTCGAATGTAGTTTAGGAATGACCTTATAGATTCATTTTGAACATAGACGTTAGGTGGCATGACCCACACTTGTTGTTTTCGTATTTTGGATTTCAAGTTGAAGACTTTGAGAATCTATATCTTGTTGCCTTGTATAACATGTTGCCTTGTATAACATGTTTCTATGTTGTTTGAATTACATGAACAATGTGATTATGATATAAATGATCTAGGTAGCTTAGGATGCTCCCTGGGTCTCATCTTGACATAGACGTTAGGTGGCATGAGCCCCTTTAACATGTTTCACCATAAGGTGATAAAATTGTAAAATGCTAGGTCGATGCATGCTCATCTCCTACGAGTAGCTTTATGTTACTCACCCCTACGATACTGGGGCATATTTCAGGTACAGGACTCAGGATTTGAATATTCCATTGCTCCTTGGATGGCTTATAGTTTCTAAGTTTCTATTTTATGCAAGTGTTAGCATAAGATGCCACTTTGTAGCCCTATTTGTTTAAACTTGTATTTGTTGATTCGTATATGTAAAGTGTACGTAAGTACACTCTTTTCAATGTATTTAACATGTATGAGATGAGGCATGAGGCCAATGACATGTATCTCGTTTTCTATGCACTTTTGTTTTCAAAGTTTATAACGAAAATATTGGAAAATGTTAAGTCATTGCTTCATAACTTTCGCATCGGGTGTTGGAATTTCATATCGTTTCTACCCGGACTCAGAATCAGACGATTCTTGAGTCTAATTTTGTTCATTTTTCGTTGTCCTTCCAATGGTGTGCACAGTGGCACCCTTTTCAGTGAGAAATGACCATTTTGCCATTAGTTCATCTCTTTTCGGGTTAAGCATTCTTGCTTCATTTGCTTGGCTCATTTGAGTTCCGTGGCTTCATGGAGAGTCATTTTGGGGCCTTAGGGATGACGTACATCTCTTGAGGTCATTTGGCTTCTTTTGCTTCCACATTTGGGTTTCGTTATTGGGTTAGCTTCCGGTTCATCACTAACGCACCGGGTTGAGAAATCCGGGTCGTTACAAGACTTGTTGACAATATGCTTGTCATGAAATGCTTTAGTCTTTGCCTTATAGATTTTGTTGCTTTCATACGCATCATTTCGAATTTCCTCAAGCTCATTGAGCTAAAATTTGCGAGTAGAGCCGGCTTCTTTGAGATCAAAGTTGAGCCTTTTTATGGCCCAATAAGCATGGTGCTCTAGTTCAACTTCGAGATGAGAAGCTTTGCCAAAGATAAGTCGATATGGTGACATGCCAATGGGCGTCTTATACTCTGTTCGGTAAGCCCAAAACGCATCGTTCAGTCTCAATGACCAATCTTTGTGGTCCGGTCGAACCTTTTTCCAGAATATGCTTGATCTCATGATTAGATACTTCCACTTGACCACTCATTTGAGGGTGGTAAGGTGTGGCAACCTTATGAGCGACAAAGTATTTAAGAACGACGGATTTAAGATAGCGATTACAGAAATGAAAACCTCCGTCACTGATGAGTGCTCGGGGCGTACCAAAATGACTAAAAAATGTTCGATTGAATGAAGTTAACCATAATTTATGATCATTGGTTTTGGTAGCCTTAGCCTCAACCCATTTAGACAAATAATCCATCGCTACAAGAATATACTCATAGCTATAAGAAGATGGAAATGGTCCCATGAAGTCGATCCCCCACACATCAAAAATTTTTATGATTAAGATGGGAGTGAGGGGCATCATGTCTCTTCTAGACATAGAGCCAAGCTTTTGGCAACGCTCACAAGATTTACGAAAATTATAAGCATCCTGGTACAAAAAAGGGCAATAAAAGTGGCTTTTAAGGACTTTGTCGGCGGTCTTTTTGGCACTGAAATGACCCCCACAAGTAAGGGTGTGGCAGAAATTTGAGACACTTGTGAATTTAGTTTCGGGAATGCATCGCCGGATAATTTGATCCAGGCAATACTTGAATAACTCCGGATCTTCCCAAAAAAAATGCTTGACTTATAAGAAGAAACGGTCTTTTTCTTGTTTGGACCAATTGGACGGAATTTTACCTACCGCAAGGTAGTTGACAATATCTATGAACCATGAAAGATTTGTGTGAGAAATCTAAAACAGTTGCTCATCCGGGAAGGAATCACGAACTGTAGCAAATTCAGATAATTTCTCGATGAGTAAGCGAGAGAGATGGTCGGCGACAATATTGTCTATCCCCTTTTTGTCTCAGATTTCAATGTCAAACTCTTGGAGTAAGAGTATCCATCGAATTAGACGAGGTTTGGTCTCTTTTTTAGCGAGCAAATGCCTTAGAGCGGCATGGTCTGAAAAGATAATGACCTTGGATCCTAGAAGGTAAGAGTGGAATTTATCCAAGGCATACACCACAGCTAGCAATTCTTTTTCAGTGGTGGTGTAATTTAACTGAGCATTAGAGAAAGTCTTCCTAGCATAATAGATAGCACGTGGAAGCTTGTCCACACGCTGGCCCAAAACAGCACCCAATGCATAATCAGATGCATCACACATGATTTTAAATGGAAGAGACCAATTGGGCGGTTTCATGATTAGGGCTGACGAAAGAAGGGTACGGAGCTTCTTAAAAGTTTCCAAACAGACTTCGTCAAAATTAAAGGGAGTATCATTGGCAAGAAGATTACATAAAGGCCGGGATATTTTGCTAAAATCTTTGATGAAACGGCGATAAAAGCCGGTATGACCAAGAAAAGAATGGATTTGTCGGACCGAATTTGGAGGAGGAAGATTAAAGATCAATTCGACTTTGGCCTTGTCAACATCAATTCCCCTTTTGGAAATGACATGTCCTAAGACAATGCCTTTTTTGACCATAAAATGGCTCTTTTCCCAGCTTAGAATCAAATTTGTCTCCTTGCATCTTTGAAGCACAAGGGATAGATTTTGGAGACATGAGTTAAAGGAAGATCTAAAGATGAAAAAAATCATCCATGAATACTTCGAAAAACTTTTCGACCATATCGGAAAAAAAGGACATCATGCACCTTTTGAAGGTTGCCGGCGCATTGCATAGCCCAAAAGGCATGCACCTATAGGCAAATGTTCCAAAAGGACATGTGAATATGGTCTTCTCTTGATCTTGAGGATCAATTACCACTTGGTTATAGCCGGAATAACCATCAAGAAAACAATAGTAACTTTGTCCGGCTAACCTCACTAGGATTTGATCAATGAATGGGAGAGGGAAATGATCCTTTCTAGTGGTAGAATTTAGCTTCCGGTAGTCAATGCACACACACCACCCGGTGGTGGTGCGTTATGGCACGATCTCTCCCGCTGAATTTTTAACAACTGTGAAGCCGGATTTCTTGGGTACAACTTGAGTGGGGCTCACCCACTTGATATCAGAGATAGGGTAGATGATTCCCGCATCTAGTAGCTTGATTACTTCTTTCATGACCACTTCCTTCATGTTGGGATTTAACCGGCACTGCACCTCTCTAGAAGGTTTAGCGTCGTCCTCCATATGAATACGATGCATACAAATAGAAGGGTCAATTCCTTTTAAATCAGCCACTGCCTAGCTAATAGCTTCTTTGTGCTCTTGTAGCCCGCTAAAAGTCTATTTTCTTGGTCTTTTAAAAGGTCTAATGCAATAATGACTGGAAGAGTTTTGTTTGCTCCAAGAAACACATACTTGAAGTGGATCGGGAGCGGCTTTAACTTAAGTTGTGGTGGAGATTTCAAGGAAGGGACCGGAGGAGTAGTGGAAAGTTCAGGAAGTGGTTCTCTTGGTACCTTCCAAGGAGGAAACTACATGATAGCACCAATGTCGAGCAACGAATTCACTTCCCTGATGGCTTAGTCGATATCAAAGTTTGAGAAGTCAAAGTGAGACATGCAAGTTTCCAAAGGATCTTTGCTTAGAATGAAAGGGAGAGATTCTTCAACCACTTCATCTATCACATCAACAAAAAAACAATCATCCTCATTGGAAGGATGTTGAGTTGCATGGAAGATATGGAGTTTGACTTGCATATTTCCAAAGGCGATGTCATTACCCCGGTTTGCCAATTAATTGAAGAGTTAGCCGTAGCTAAGAATGGCCTACCGAGGATCACTAGAATATGCTTCTTTGGATCATGGACCGGTTCCGTGTCAAGAACTACAAAGTCTACCGAGTAGTAGAATTTATCCACTTTGATTATGATATCTTCAAGAATGCCCCACGGATGCTTAACCGATCTGTCGACAAGCTGCAAGACCACGGAGGTTGACTTAAGATCTCCCAACCCGAGTTGTAAGTAAACTGAATATGGAATCAAGTTCACACTCGCACCTAAGTCAAGGAAGGCCCTTTCTATGTTATTGTCGCCAATGACACACGAGATAGTTAGGGTGCCCGGATCCTTATACTTTGGAGGAGCACTGTGCTGAATGATTGCACTCACATTTTCAGCTAATCTTACATTCTTTGGCTAATGATTTTTGGAAGTGTGCTTTTGAGTGCACAAATCCTTCAGAAATTTTGCATAATGAGGGATTTATTTTATAGCATCCAAGAGAGGCAAGTTGATCTTTACTTGCTTGAAGACTTCCCACATGTCTTGAATTTTACAATTTTTGTTCCCAAAATGTGTAGACTCTTGGAGACGTTGAGGAAACAAAGCCTTATGCTCATAAAAAGCCTCCACATTTGGGTTGACAAGTTTGGAATTTTCAAAGCTAGAATTTGGATTTTCAGGAGTGAACATTGGATTAAAAGAAAGGAGAGTTGGATTTTTGGGAGGAAGAACTTTGTCATTGTTTCTTCCATCAACCTTGTTGTCCACAACTCCACTACTCTGAAGGGTGGTGATTGTTTGGACTTGCTCATGAGTAGGCCTACTCAGAGGAAGGGCTTTGTCAATCACATGCATCCCTCTAGGATTCTCAAATGGTTAAGCGGGAAGTTTCCCCTTATCTCTTTGAAAAAGTTGGTTCATGGAAGTAGCTATTTGTTTTACTTGATTCTCAAGTTTAGCTATCGACTGAGTATGAGAATGAACCATTTGGAGAGTGGGCAGCAATGATGTCAATAGTTGCTTATTGGATTCCAACATTTGCTTGTTTAGAGATTCCATCATTTGCTTGTTTCTAACCAAAATCTCATTAGTTGGAAACACAGGAGGTTGATTAGAGACATTTGGATTATAAAGGGGACAGTAACTTAAAGAGGCCTGAAATAGCCTATTTTGAAATTGAGAAGAGGGCTGATTTTGTTGCCCTTGGTTTTGAAATTACAAGTTTTGTGGGGTTTGTTGCCTCTATGAGAAATTCGGATGATCCCTCTATCCCGGATTATAGGTATTAGAATAAGGATTGTTTCCGGGCCTGGAAAACATTGCATTTGCTTGCTCTTGATTGGGGCTAGGAAATTGCTCTGGTGTGGGGCAATCTTCCGAGAGATGGAAAGGACTAGTGCATGATGCACACACTGCACTTACCGAATTTTGAGACAATGAAAGAGAGAAATGTGGTACCATTAATTGATAGAATTTGTGAGCTATGGCATCCACTTGGGAAGATTCTTCTCTCATTGTTTTTGGTTGACAAGAGTTGGTAGTCTTTGTATTAGTTGAGGTTAGAGCACAACGAGAATTATGTTGTAATGAGGTTTCACTCAAATTCTCAAGTAAGGTCCATGCCTCATCCGCACTTTTAGACATGAACATCCCTCCACATGATGAGTCAACCATGAATCTATAGGTGTTGGTTAAACCAGCATAGAAAGCTTACACCAATTGTCATTTTGAAATTAGGTGGTGCGGACATTTCCTAAGGAGATCTTGTAATCTTTCCCAAGTCTCATGGAGTTGTTCCCCATCGCTTTGTGAAAAGCTAAGAATGGAACGCCTCATTAGGTTGGTTTTACTCACTAGATAGTACTTTTTTAGAAATTCTTATTGCAATTGAGCCTATATAGTGATGGAATTTGCAGCAAGGGAGTTCAACCAATATTTTGCCCTATATTTTAAGGCGAATGGGAAGAGATGCAAATGGAGAGCATTTTCAGGGAAGCCCCTCAGCTTGATGGTAGAACAAATTCCAAGGAACTCGTCAAGGTGCTTATAGGGATCCTCATGTTCTAAGCCATGAAAGGAATGAAGCATTTGAATTGTACTAGATTTGATTTCATATTGGGCTGATCGATGTTTGGCATCACTATGCAAGAAGGGGAGGCATAAGTTGTAGGGATGAAATGGTCCCTAAGGGTCATAAGAACAACATTTGGAATTTCATCCTTATTATTATTAATTCACTCATTCCCGACATTTTCTTCATTATTAGCCATTGGATTAAGTTCAAGATCAAGTCCTCTTAAATTTTCAGACTCCCTAAGGTTTCTTCTAAGAGTTCTTTCAAGTGAATTTATATCAATTGGAACTTCAAGAGTAGGCAAGGATAGTGACCTACGGCCTAACATCAACAACATAATTCACAGCAAACATAATATCCCTTCACCATCACATCCATATATGATGTTCTTGTTCTCCTCAATTATCAATCAAGACAGAAAAGTTAATGGCCACGACAAGGACCGATGCTTTGCAATATAGAGAAACAATAAATAGCCTCGATAAGGGCTTCACAATGTAACTAAATCTAATTTAACCACATGCAAGATATTCACAATTTCTGAAACTAGAATACTGAAAAACTTACCTGGAGTCCTCTAGACTTACAATATTTTCAATTTTCCCTCGGTAAGCCTTGTGTACCTAGAATCTCACAAGAATACTTAAAACACAAATTAATCAAAACCAACAAGAAAATATCCGCAAGAACACAATATTCACAATCAAACCAAAGTTAATCCTAACACCTCGGTCACAAAACTGTTTGCAATCCCTGGCAATGGCGCCAAGAATTGGTCGGTCTCGTCGACTACCAATGATAATCAACCCTTTCCAATAGCACAAATCATTGTAAAATAGGGCTATTGGACGAGTAAGTCGAACCACTGGGATTGCTAGTTTATGGCAATCAAGGTTGTTTAAAATTACTTTTAGTTTGATGAAAGAGGTTTAAGGATTTGTTTGATTTGTCACTTAGAAACTAGGAATTAGAGATTGCATAAAACAATACTTGCAAGGAATTTGAGAGATAAAAATAATATAGAGGGGACTAGGGGAGTGAATTCACTACCTTCCACATAAGCATGCTAGATTGAAATCAACTTGGGAAATAATGTCAATGTATGTCATGATATGTAACAATACTATATTGCTACATTATCTTCAAGAAGTTCATAGGATTAAGACTTAAGTATAACCCCTCAAAGTTCCACATGCTTGAGGGCCCCGCCAGTTCTGGAAAAGTGGAATTTGAGCAGACGCGCTCAAACAAAAAAATTTTGTGAACAAAAAAGAACCAAAATGAGAAAATATGAACAACGGAAGAAACGGCGTAAAAAAATGAGTCCCGAGCTGAGAGATATGCCCCGAACAAGTTCGGTGGCAACTAGGACCAAAAAGCCTGAAACTGGCGGAAAATGACCAGAAGGCAATTCTAAGAGTACACGACTTGACAAAAAGTGAAAATGAATCCCGTACGAGGATCCAGGCTCAAAATGATTCATTTTTGCAATAACTTTCATTAATTGCACAATGGCCCCTCCAAAAAGTAAAAACTACACTAATAAACCAGAATGAAAATATCTTTCAAAAATATTTTCTTAAAAACTCCTGAAATAAAATATCTCCAAAAGATATTTATAAAAAACACCCAAGAAACAAAAATGTTTCTGAAGAACTTTGCATCCATGCCCCTATGAACACCGGGAGCAACCAGAGTACTTTCTACAAAAGTAAAGATACGTATTTCGTGAAAACCACTTAGAATGAAGATACATGAAGTCAAAAACCAACTCAAATCACAAAAAGTGAGGTTATGCCAACAAAGTGACAAACGGGGAAACGACAAAATAGGGAAAAGGATGAAAAGTGAACTGTGTCGAAAAACGAAAAATATGGAAATGACTCGGTCCTTAAAGGAAGTTGTCAATCCAAAGGAAAGAGTCTCAGAAACCATTTCAGAGCACTCGAGATGACACTAAATAACGAGAAACTGAACTAAGAAAAGAAATTTCAACGAAAAAATTCATCCGTAAAATTCTGAGGAAAAAGGAAAGGAAGGAAATGACCGGGTCATTACAGATTTAACAAATTCACTACTCAAATTATCAATTTTAAGTTCCAGTGATTTATTAAACAAATTTACCTTCGTAAGCTCCTTTTCCAGAAAATCAATTTTATGAAGAAGATTCAAATTCTTATAGCCAATTTCTTCCAAATTCTTTTGAGAGACAGAAACTTTTAACTTATAAATATCTCTATTAAGTTCCACAAGATTCAATTTCTCTAACAATTTTTTAAAATCCTTTTTAAACTTTGATCACTCAAATTGCATGCTTGTGACAGAATTAAAAATAGGAGGTAAAGGCAATATATCAACAGATGAATTTTTAGACATGATGTAAAAATTAACAATTAATCAACAACTATGATCGACTCAGTGTATCGAGTTACCCGGTCTAATACCAAAATGTGGAAATAGAGTGATGCGGGGTGTGGAAACAGTTAGTTGATTTTAATTGTGATTAACTCCTTTAATGACCTAGATCTGCTTATTAGGTCAACTTACTCAATTTACAATTTATTAAATTATATAATCAATTTAAACATCCACAATCATAAATATATGTAAAGTAAAGCAAGTTAGAGTTAGAGAGATTGCACTAGGATTTTAGCAAGGAAACCCCAGTTGATAAAATACATCAACTGTTATGGGAAAAATCTCATGGACTGTGTAGTCCAAAGTAAATCAGTCCACTATGCTTGAAAAAAAGTATACCAGACTTTAACTCTGGCTCACACCCTATCGTTCTACCAAACACCAACTGCTGACAATCCTCTGGCTTTGCGACTCCCCGTCCAACAGCAACTTGACTTCAGACTTATGCTTGATATTTGTAAAAGAGTAGCAAGTAGATCAGACAGCACTCCACGAATGCTCTAACCCTTTCAAAGTGTGATTGCTTTTACTTCTGTTCTTCAAGATCTGAACTCGATATAGAAGAATTAAATCCTACTCTTCATACGGAATATCTGAATCTTCAATATAGCTCCAATTCCGATGAGATAGAGAACAACACAACTAAATCACTTATAAATATATGTGTGCTCTCAAAAATAAATTCAAAATAATCATATTTGATTTTTCTGAATTTTTCTCTCTCTAAAGGCTTTCAAAATATAAAATTGATTTTCCCTAAAGCCGTAATTTAAACCTATGTATATGACAAGGTTTATATAGAGTTATAAAGTCCTAATCCTTTTGAAAATATGAAAATTTTTGTGCATAGGACTTGGAAAGAAATTAGGATTAAAAAGGAAACAATCAAAAAAGGTAACTTAGAAACCTGATACTGCTAGGACTACTTGAACCAGTTCAGAGGAGCTGAACCAGTTCAAGATGACCAGTAAAGAATCCCTCAAATTCTTAAACCGGTTCAGCCTTCTTGAACATGTTCAAGATGGTCAGTCTTGAAACTTTGGTAATTCTGCTGATGTTGAACCTGTTTGATAAATCTTGAACCAGTTTAAAATGGACAGAATGTAAAACCTTGCTCTGAGCCTTTCAAAACCCTTCCTAAATGTTCTCACTACTTCCCAAAACTTTTTAGAGCATTGTTCTCATCATCTCGGAGTGTAGTATATCATGAACACTTGAGCTTCTTTGAATCCGCATTTGATCTCCAATCTTCAAATTGTTGAACTGAAAAATTACAACTCAATCGGACTTGTTTTGACAACAAAATTAGCCAATTACAAAATATATATATCTTACAATATCTATATATTTTTAACTATCCATGGGTAATTATCCTTACCTATTAAACTTCCTATCCAAGTAGTCCATGTGACCCCCAATTGGTTGGTCCATTACTACTAACCATATCTATAAAATAAAATAAAACAAAATAAATATTTAATTATTTAATATACAATTAATTACAAATAAACAAACACATCAATTAAATCAACTAATTCAAATAACATTCAAGCATGTACTTTCAATTAATCAGTTAAGCCAAATAAAATATTTAAGCAAATAAAATATTTATTTAAACAATTCAATTAAACACGCAATCAAATAGCCAAATAATGAAGTAAATAAATAAAAATGCAATTAAAACATTTAAAATAATACCAAGATTATCCTTTTAAAATTAGGGCTATTACATCTATCAACAAGCCAATACTTCAAAAAAGCAAACTAGATTAATGAGTAAATAAATAAAATCCAATTTGATACCACTTAATTAGGAAACTGGTTTTATCAAATAGCTCATAAATGAGTCTAATGGAAGAGGTCCCAATTGATATTGTAGCCAGTCACAATAAAAAATGCAACGAACATTACCTTGATATATGACCTGGGGGGGTGAATAGGTCGATTCCCAATTATGAATTTCATTAAATATACAAAATACTTAATTCAATTATGTGCAAAAGGTAATATATCAACTTGATATATTAATTATGATACCTATTAGTGAATTTTGATTACCTCATATTCATTTATTGATTCTATTTGTATGTCCCAAATAAATAAAATTAGATTTAAAGTAATTAAACCTTAATCAAATAAGCAAATTAAATCTGTTTAAATAAATTAAAAAATCATTCAGCCCCTAATTGATTTTACTATCTTGAGTGGTTAACAATGTCAAGTTAATTGCATACACACTTAAGCACATATGAAAATTAATTTAAACATGATAATCATCTAAGCATTCATTAATCACACATAGCATAATAAGTAACTAATATGTGCGCTTAGTAAAGTAAAGAGCAAAAGAGACTTGCACACTATAAATCAAAAAACCACTGGACTTGGCTCGGCCAAAAATTCACTATAAAGAAAGAGAGTACAAACAGTCTAGATCAACAAGATGGACTCCGGTCTACCTTCAGACTCAGCAATACAGCAAATTTTCAATGTTGGTTCACCACAATTGATTTATTCTACGATCAATTTCAACCCAATTGCTCTACTAGACGCACTCTTGAGGATCTCTTCAGGTGTCCTACAATTAATCCATCCATCTAACAGATACGTAATCCAATTGATCTACATCAATTCCACCATACACTGCATTACTTCTTCACTTTGAAATCGTTTTGATAATAAATATGTCCACCACTTCACGATATGGTTTGATTTGGCTTGTAGGACTTTTGTGGCTTTGTGTTGACATTGATCGTTCAACTCGTACTGCAATAATATATATAAACACGAGAATAACATTATAATAATCATTTCTAATATCTAATATAGAATGATATGTATATAAGATGCACAAAATAAAAATAAAAAATAAAAAAAAAATAAAAAAAAAAAAAAACACGAGGTATAAAGTATTAAGTATGGTGCCCTCAACTTTTCTATAAGATAATCTCTCACATCGATTCTCTTATGGATACACACAAGTAAAATGCTCACATAGAAGACTCATGAATAAATAAATAAACAAAAATGTTTTTATGCAATAGTATATGATGCAACCCGAGCGTGTGCACAAAATAATGCACAACACTTTGGTTTTGGAAATGGTATCAAACGGGCATCATAGTTTACATTTATAAACCGCTAGACACTTATACTATGTAGTATGAAGTGAGAAGGGATCGAACCCAAGAGACCTTTGGCTTGGATTCAAATAAGACAGTTGGTTTTAACAAGTGATTAGCATAAGAGAGATAAAGAGAGAATAAAATAGATGGTTGGTTGATTAAACTAGTGAACAATTAAATTAAAATGCAATGAAAATAAACTAAGTTAGAGTTAGGGGTTTAAGAGATAGAAGAAAATTCTTAGGGTTTATTGGAAGCACCACTAAGCTCATGCAATTAACCACTTGCTTTCCATTAATGGGGAGAACATTGTTGTAATTAAAATGTAGCTACAATCAATGGCACAATTTGCATATGTAAGCATGATCATCCAATTCATTTGTAATGCATTGCCTACCTAACCAACAAGTAAACTAAGTGCAGGACAACACACCAATCTTGAGGCTTAACCTATCTTACCAATCTACAAATGCATCTAATGAGAGCACACATCAATGTGATAACACAAATTTCAATCATGATGATGGATTGATTAATCAAGTGTAGATTGTCTACCTAATGACAAGTAAACTAGGGTGTAGTACAACCTATCAAGACAAAACCATAACCAAACAAATCCATTGACCATTTGCATATAATCCACAATCAAGAAGATGATACAAATTGCATATAATAAGTGTGGAATATCAGTTTCAAGTATGAATTGTCTAATCATAACACAACCCATCAAGAATAGACTATAAACCATCAAACTAGTTAACAATTGCATCCATTAAATAACATGTCATGGTCTTCAAGTATAATTCTCAATTAATAACACAAACACATGAAATTAACATAGAGAATTAATGAAAGAATTAATCTTTAACATCTAATCATGAGTGTAAACCCTAGATTGATCACACATAGACATGCAACCAAAGATAGAGAAATAATGGAAGGATTAATTAACATAAATCTTGGAACATCCAAGTATGAAATCAGAAGACCACAACATCAACTACAACAATATATTAATCTCCCCAGAAATAGAAATTGCAAAGGTTTAGATTACAAGAGACTTAGGGCTTAACCAAACCCTAAGTGGAAAGCTAGCCCATCATAGTTGTGGTAGTCAAGGTGTCAACAAGATCCACCTCCATGCTTTGCTCCTTCTTCTTCTTCTTTGATGCTCAAGAGAGATGAGTGTGTAGATATTCTTCCCCAAATTTGTGCCACCACTCTTCCCTCTCTTCTTACCCTAGCCTGTTCTCTTAAGAGAACGTGATATCTCGGTACCGAAAAAAAATAATAATTAATTATTCTAATAATATTCACCTAAATAAAAATAAATACTAACCCTAATCTAATGGCTCACTGGGCCTTAAGTAACAACCCTATTAAAGCCCAATAGTTCACAAAATAAGCCCAAACAATAAAAAGAATCTGTAATGTTGCCAAGTCCTGGGGGATCGATCCCCCACCCTGGGAGATCGATCCCCCCAGAGTTGGAAATTTCCTTTAATCCCTATTTAGCTCCATTTTTGCCCCGAGCTCATTAGTTTGCTTCTTCATCTTTGGGAACATCATCAAAGGCCTGAGATTGACTGCTTTTGAAGAATAAACACACTATACGAGCAATGGGCTGCGACCTCCTTTTTGCCATTTTCTGAGCTTTACTGAATATCTTTACTTGACTCCAAAAAGGCTTTAATGGACCGTTCTTAACTCATTTTAACTTTATTGCCCTGAAATACACATAAACATAAATTAGGACTAAAACATGAAATTAAGATAGATGCAAAGACTGAAATACCCTAACTTAGGTGTTGAAATATGCAACATTTAAGCACTTATCACGCCTCCAAACTTAGATATTGCTAGTCCCTAGCAATGAACTACAGCATGGAAATGAATTAAACATATATACAACTATGAACTAATAAAACAAATAAAGATAACACCACTTTCGTAGGTATCACGGTTGCATTTAGGATATACAACAAGCCTTTTAAACCCCTAGGTTACCCCTAGTGGACGAGTGAAGTTCCTTGAGGGTTTCCAGAAATGGTACCCACAAACATCAAAAGCTCTTTCTTACTTGAGAAGCAACGACACATATTAAACAAGTGTTGAAAGTAGACTACCTCAAGTATGCAAATTCTGCCATTTCTAAGCTATTCTCAACATTTCAACATCATATAAGCAAGAATGGTCCTCCATACATCAAGCAATTAATCATACAAATTGAATCAATTCTATCATTCTTTTTGAGTGAACCAGCATCAAAATGTGTTGCTATCCTAGCAAATCAAAGAAATGGTGTAGCCTTACCCTCAAACTAGCATACAGATATAGTACCAATTCTCATGACATTGAATGAACCTTGTTATTCAATCAAATATTCTTTTTTTTATTGATTTCATTTTTTTATTTTTTATTTTTTTTATTTTTATGTATGACCATGTGCAATGTCCAAGTTCCTTAAGCTCTCTAATCACCCCATGTAACAAGTGTTGAGCCAACGACTCCCAAACCAGATGGTCTTAGGGCGTTAAGTGTAAAGACACTCCTAAGGGCATAATGACTCGGAATGGTTAGGCTACGAACTCAAACTAATCATACATCTTACATTCTTCCCTTGTCTTCCTTTTTAATCAGTTGACATGTTGAAAGAATGCAGTTTTTTTTTTTTTTTTTTTATTCCTCACCTTTGGTGAGTGCTTTTATTTCTTTTCTTTACAAGGTCATTTTATCAAGAATGAAAGCTTTCAAAGCATACTAGCTCAATTGGGATAAACCAAGACAATAATCAACTAAGCATGTACCCCACAAATTGAATGCTAGTGTGCGCAAGTGCAAGTGTAGAATTCTAGAATCAACTCTCAAAGCATTTTCCACTAACAAGATGATGTGTACCACAAGAGCAAACATGATATCAAAAATTAAAAATTTACCCCTAAATGGCATCCTAGAGCATACAAGAAATATTAGACCCTAACAACTTGCTTTTCAAAGGAACTATACTTCAAAAGTTCGAAATCATTGCCAAACACATCTCAAATCTCATCATGCATTTAAAGCTTAACTTAAATAGAATGAATCATGATGACCTTACCCCCAAACTTAAACTGTACATTGTTCTCAATGTGCAATGAGAATAATGAAAAATAATGGAAAGAGTATACCGTGATGGTAAAGACTATGAAGTCCGGCAATGATCCAGTAGGAAAGATGTCTTCCCCAAATTTGGATGCAAAAACCTATCTGTATAACCATACTAGCAAACTCACATCAAATATCACATGGAATAAGCAATTCATACAATTCAAAATAATATATAATACATTGCAAAGAGATATGAGATGAAACCCTTGATAAAATTTGAAAACATTCCTAACCAGTCAGAAGGGCATACTGGAAACACATATTTTTGAATTTTTTTTTTATTATTTATTTCAAGAATGGGATTGATCTCCTAGATGTTTTTTTTTTTTTTTTTTTGAAAAATATACTAAACTAGAAAGAAAAATATATACTAAAATAAAATAAATATATATATAAATAATAATAAATGTAAATAAAATCATTTTTTTTTTTTTAAGAAACAAAGAAAAAAAAATATGTATAGACAACTTACAAAATAAATAAAAAAAAAATGAGCTAAGTTTAATGTCTCTAGCAAAACAGAATGCTACCGAAATTTTTTTTTTTTTTTTAAAAATAAATCAATTCAAATTTTTTTGTTTTGTTTTTTTTTTTTTTTAAATTATCAATGCAATTGTTTTTAACAACACTTCAACTGTTTTTTTTTTTAAAAAAATATATATATATATATATTTATTTATTTTTTAAACAACAATTCAAAATTTTTTTTATTATTTAATTTTTTTATGTATTTTTTTATTTAATTTTATTATTATTATTTATTTATTTACATTTTTTTTTTTTTTTTATGTAACACAAGCTCGCCGGAGAAGAAACCGGCAGCGCTGGGTAAACCAGTTCAAGAATCGCCGGCGAAGATTACCCACAAGCTCGCCGGAGAGAAGAGCCCAGCCGAAATAGGACTCATCCACGTCAAGGACAAGCACGGCCGGAATCGCTTGGAGAAAATCCCGCCGGAATCGCAGAGAACAAACCAGCCGTGATTCACAAACACGCCGGAAAGAAACGGCGAATCACGGCCGGAGAATAACGACGCCGAAATCCCCAGAGAACGATCCAGCCGCGCGACAGAGAACCCAGCCGGCGCTGGAAAACGTCGAAATCGAAATCGCCGGGAAATAACCCAGCCGGCGCTGGAAAGATCCAGCCTTGATCGCCGGATAAATGGCGAATCACGAGCTCGCCAGAAAACGCCGGAGAAAACGGTGATGCAGAAACTCGCCGGAAGGAACAAGCCGCGACGCCGCAAAGATCCAGCCTTGATCGCTGGAGAAGAACCCAATCCAAATCGCCGGAAAGATAGCCGCGATCGCTGAAGAAAATAGCCAGTCGCCGTTGGAAGTACCAACCGCGTCGGAAAATAAAAGGCGAAGCAAACGGCGAACTCAAACCGTCAGCGGAGAAGAACTCAGTCCATGGCGCCGGAATTTGAAGCTTTTGATGCCGCGGTAAAGAAGAAGAAAACAGTGAGGGATGGATGAGAAATTGGGTTTGGATGTGGGTTAAGGGTTTGCTGGGAAATAGAAGATTGATGTATTTGGATTGAAGAGATTTGCGGGGAAAGGAAGAAAATTTTGTTTGGGCACAGAGAGTAGGGCAAGCTAAGGGGCTCGATCACCCTAAGTGAGGGATCGTTAATTTTATGCAAAAAATTTTCGCTCCACTGTGGACTGCGGAAGGGGAGATACATGGAAAAAGGGATCGATTCACATGATTGGGGGATCGATCCACATGGGCCATTTTTTTGTTGCTCTCTGCCAAAGAATGGGATTGATCTCCCAATTGTTTGTTTTTTTTTTTTTTTAAAGTAAAACTACAAAGAATATATACACTAAAATGAAAAATATATAAAAATAAAAAAAATAAATATAATAATAAATATAATTGAAATAAAATCACATACCAGCCTAAATTAACTAGTACTATTTTTTTTTTTTACCTTTTTTTTTAATTTTTTTTTTTTGAATAAAGCAAAACTAAAATGAAATATATATACTAAAATAAAATATATATATATACTAAAATAATGAAAGCATGTAAAGAAACAAAATGAAAGAAAAATAAAAAATAAAAATAAAAAAGGAAAGTAAACAAGCACTATACAAGGGGTAAAAGAATTTTTTTTTTTTTTTTTTTTTGTTTTCTCTGGGCGATGGCCGCCCAATGCCGGGTGAATGATTGCCCGACACCTGATAGGCAAAATTTTTATTTATTTATTTATTTCTTATTATTATTTTTTAAAAAAACTACAACAAAGTATGTATAAGCAAAATAAAAATACAAAGAAATAAAAATGCAAATGAAAAACAAAAAGAAATAACGGAGAAATAAAGTTGTGAAACTCTACAAAAAATACTAATGTTTAACGTCTCTAGCAAGACGTTGAGGCAACATGCTAATCAAAAGTATCAAAAACCGGATATGAGACATCCCCATTAATCCGTTTGTCTATTTTCCCAAGTGGATCCTCTCTCATAACAACAAATTCATCTCCCAAAAGAATGACTTGAAAAGAAATGATGTAAGATGCAATTTGTTTCCTTTCATCAATGGTCTTGAAAATGAAATCAATAATGGGCAGTCTTGAACTTGGCAAGGCAACGTCTTTCAAAGACTCAATTGAATTATTAAGAAATGCACTCTTTTCATCCCTTTTCTCTTCCTCACTAATCACCATCTCTTCACTTTCCAAGTTAGCTATGGAGTTCATTAAAGAGTTCACTTCATACGTGGAACTTTCGATGTCAAAACCACATCCTTCATACATTTTCAAAAGGCACGCCTCAAGAGGATCATTGGGGATAATTAAAGGAAGGATCTCTTTTACAAGTTCCTCCTTTTCCTCTCCTACCTCTATAGTGGTCAACAACTCCTCACTCTCTAAGGTATCAATTTCCTCATGCT
The DNA here is from genome assembly GCF_030987335.1 of Cornus florida. Classification (NCBI taxonomy): domain Eukaryota; kingdom Viridiplantae; phylum Streptophyta; class Magnoliopsida; order Cornales; family Cornaceae; genus Cornus; species Cornus florida. Next base: position 52,311,183 of record NW_026775572.1, read on the forward strand.
CAAGATTATAAGGAATGTCCTCATAATTCAATTTATGCTCTATTGGATTAGTCACTAGCTCACTTGCCTCACCCTCTTTTATTATCATGTTTTGCTCACTTTGATTAGTCATTAATTGACTTGCCTCTTCTTCCTCTTCCTCTTGACGAGAAAGAGTACTTGCAATTTCCTCAACTTGAGCTTTTAGCATCGCTAGCTTATGAGAATGATAATTAATAAGTTGTCTCCTTTCATTAAGTTCATCAATTAGAGCTAACATTTTATTTTCAATTCCGAGAGAGTAAGGTAATGGAGATGGTTCTTCATAAAATGGTGGGGGAGGGTAATAGTCATAAGAGGGATTATAAGAATGATCAAGTCCATTATATGATAATGATTTATGAAATGTATTGGACTCACTCTCATAAGGATCATGATATGATGGAGATGCATAAGGATAAGGGGTAAAATTTTCCCCCAAACTTGGATCAAACAAGGGCTCCATTCACATTCACAATCCGGAAACAATAAAATAATTGCCTCGACAATGGCTCATGCATATAACAATGAAAGTAATGGCCTCAACAAGGACCTATGCTTGGACAAAATATTTAAACAATATGAAAGCCTCAACAAGGACTATCTCGCAAGCATAGAAAAATGAACAATTAGGGTACGAGTTGCTCACAAAGGTTCTTAAGCAACTTCAAATTCGAACGATAGCTTTAAGCTCCAATGTTTGCCTTTCTTGTATCAAATACCTAATTGCACATTAAAGAAAGAAAAATAAGAAAATAATAAAAATATACAAATAATCAATCAAAACCAATATCTAATTTAACTCCAATTAAACCAATAGTCCCCGGCAACGGCGCCAAAATTATGATGCGACCCGAGCGTGTGCACAAAATAATGCACAACACTTTGGTTTTAGAAATGGTATCAAACGGGCATCCTAGTTTACATTTATAAACCGCTAGACACTTATACTATGTACTATGAAGTGAGAAGGGATCGAACCTAAGAGACCTTTGGCTTGGATTCAAATAAGACAGTTGGTTTTAACAAGTGATTACCATAAAAGAGATAAAGAGAGAATAAAATAGATGGTTGGTTGATTAAACTAGTGAACAATTAAATTAAAATGCAATGAAAATAAACTAAGTTAGAGTTAGGGGTTTAAGAGATAGAAGAAAATTCTTAGGGTTTATTGGAAGCACCACTAAGCTCATGCAATTAACCACTTGCTTTCCATTAATAGGGAGAACATTGTTGTAATTAAAATGTAGCTACAATCAATGGCACAATTTGCATATGTAAGCATGATCATCCAATTCATTTGTAATGCATTGCCTACCTAACCAACAAGTAAACTAAGTGTAGGACAACACACCAATCTTGAGGCTTAACCTATCTCACAAATCTACAAATGCATCTAATGAGAGCACACATCAATGTGATAACAAAAATTTCAATTATGATGATGGATTGATTAATCAAGTGTAGATTGTCTACCTAATGACAAGTAAACTAGGGTGTAGTACAACCTATCAAGACAAAACCATAACCAAACAAATCCATTGACCATTTGCATATAATCCACAATCAAGAAGATGATACAAATTGCATATAATAAGTGTGGAATATCAATTTCAAGTATGAATTGTCTAATCATAACACAACCCATCAAGAATAGAGTATAAACCATCAAACTAGTTAACAATTGCATCCATTAAATACCATGTCATGGTCTTCAAGTATAATTCTCAATTAATAACACATAGACATGAAATTAACATAGAGAATTAATAAAAGAATTAATCTTCAACATCTAATCATGAGTGTAAACCCTAGATTGATCACACATAGACATGCAACCAAAGATAGAGAAATAATGGAAGGATTAATTAACATAAATCTTGGAACATCCAAGTATGAAATCAGAAGACCACAACATCAACTACAACAATATATTAATCTCCCCAGAAATAGAAATTGCAAAGGTTTAGATTACAAGAGACTTAGGGCTTAACCAAGCCCTAAGTGGAGAGCTAGCCCATCATGGTTGTGGTAGTCAAGGTGTCAACAAGATCCACCTCCATGCTTTGCTCCTTCTTCTTCTTCTTTGATGCTCAAGAGAGATGAGTGTGTAGATATTCTTCTCCAAATTTGTACCTCCACTCTTCCCTTTCTTCTTACCCTAGCCTATTCTCTTGAGAGAACGTGATTTCTCAGTACCGAAAAATAATAATAATTAATTATTCTAATAATATTCACCTAAATAAAAATAAATACTAACCCTAATCTAATGGCTCACTGGGCCTTAAGTAACAACCCTATTAAAGCCCAATAGTTCACAAAATAAGCCCAAACAATAAAAAGAATCTGTAATGTTGCCAAGTCCTGGGGGATCGATCCCCCACCCTGGGAGATCGATCCCCCCAGAGTTGGAAATTTCCTTTAATCCCTATTTAGCTCCATTTTTGCCCCGAGCTCATTAATTTGCTTCTTCATCTTTGGGAACATCATCAAAGGCCTGAGATTGACTGCTTTTGAAGAATAAACACACTATACGAGCAATGGGCTGCGACCTCCTTTTTGCCATTTTCTGAGCTTTTTCTGAATATCTTTGCTTGACTCCAAAAAGGCTTTAATGGACCGTTCTTAGCTCATTTTAACTTTGTTGCCCTGAAATACGCATAAACATAAATTAGGACTAAAACATGAAATTAAGGTAGATGCAAAAACTGAAATACCCTAACTTAGGTGTTGAAATGTGCAACATTTAAGCACTTATCAGTATACACACTCTTGCGGTATTGTATTTTGGAGATACCACTTCGGATTCTTCGTGACACTTTTTGGCCCACGATTTACATTTTCAAACCTTGTATATATATAGAATATTACTTGCTTCCCATATAATGATCTTGGTCTCCAATTAAACCTGTTCTCTAAGTTGAGAACTTATTTTTCAAGTAAAATAAAATAATACGAAAAGACTATACTAGAAAAACTTAAGCCCGTGTCTTTTTTGTAGAAAAATGTTTTATACTTAACCTATTAAAATATTATAAATAGATCAAGCAAACTCATTAAGAAAATTTAGTTCGAAGTTATAAAATGTTCCGTCGATCTAATTGAAGTGAAAGTATTGTAATTTGGCTCATTTTAAGTTCGTAAACATGAATATATATATATGTGTGTGTGTGTGTGTGTGTGTGTGTGTGTGCGCGCGTGTGCGTGTGTTTGTATTTTATGTGTATGCAATAGGCCCATTTTTTTAATTATTACCTTAAGGAAAGCCCATTTCAACCCATCCCAACCCAATTCGTATAAAATATAACATAAATCCCTTTCAAAATAAAATAGCCCAGGCTTATGTTCTCAAGCCCATTTGTATAGCTCTAACCTTCATTTCTTATCTCATATCAAATCTAAACCCTTGTTGCGCGTCTATAGCAGCATTGTATGCACTTGTAGGGCTGCAAATGAGCCGAGCCAAGCCGAAATTTAGGCTACTCAGGCTCGGCTCGTCTAAGTCAGAGAACTGCTCGGGCTCGGCTTAGGCTCGACAGAACTTGACCTAGCCAGGCTCGAGCTCAGCTCGGTAATTTTTTGACGAGCTTGATCTTGGCTTGGTTCAGGCTCGTATGTGGCTGTGTATACATAATATATATACATATGTGTATATACTATCTATCAAATCGGGGAACCATTTTGGATCTGGAAAAACACCACCATCACTCACATATTAAACACTCTTCTCTATTGTTGAATCTCTTTCACCAACTTCAATGTCATCAATGATTTATCAGATCTATAACAATACTTTTAAGCTAAAGAGAGGGGGGGAGGAGAGAGAGAGGGAGATAAACCTAACTTGATTGATGTCGCTTACGAGTATAAGACAGTCACTTGAGAGTAGAAGGACGAAGTAGGACGGTGGATTTCTGTTGCAGTATGCCAGTGGGATTGGAGAAGATGGTTTTGACATGTTATGGCTGTTTCTGAGGGTTTTTTTTTTTTTATCTACCCTTAAGATATTATAAGGTGAATCCAATGGCTGAGATGAATTTAGATTTAAATGAGCTACTTAATGGCTGGGTTGAATTTAGATTTAAATGGGCTACTTAATTAAATGGGTTTCCAAATGCCCAAATACTAATTGGGTCAGTAAAAATATATATATGAATTTGGGCTAGATTTATATTTATGGGCTACTTTTATATATATATATATATATATATATGTAAACGAGCCTGCTCACGAGCTCACGAGCCGAGCTTAACATTGTTCAAGCTCGGCTCGTTTACTAAATGAACGAGCCTGAGCTATTCATGAATGGTTCGATTCATTTGCAGCCCTACGCACTTGAGAAGAGCACTGCTATGCTAACAACTTGTTTTTCAACGTCAGCAAAGATGACAACGACACACATAGTTAACTCTTCCTTTCTATTTCTAGTCTCTAACTCGATCTGTCTTTGTCATATTTTCAGCTATATTGCTCCTCTCCATTTATCTATTTGGAAACTAGAAGTGAATATTGAAGCAACAATAAAATTGGGTGGAATATAGTTGCGATTTATTGTTTCAGGTATGAATTTATACTCTATAGTGCATGTGTGTGTGTGTGTGTGTGTGTGTGTGTGTGTGTGTGTGTGTGTGTGTGTTTATATATATATATATATATAAACACATATATATATATATATACATACACAAAATATCTTGCCCTCACTTACTCTATATATATGTGTGGATATACACAGTTCATAGTTTACATACACAATCTCTTTTTCTTTTAGGTGGTTCTCAAATAAAATTAAAGTTTTGATGCAAAAACCTGTATGCACCTAAGTGAGAAAAACATGTTTTTCTGGACTTTAGAAGCCCTAATTGTAGTTGGAAAACAAGTCAATTTCGTGTATGATTATTATAAAAAAAGTCTATCCAAAATAAAAAGCCAAAACCAACTAAAAAGGTCTGCAGAACTTGAACCGGTTTAGTGTTCTGAACCGGTTTAAAGGGGCTCAACCGGTTCTAGTTGGCCAGTAGTAAAACTTTGAAAATTAACTTTGAAGGTTAAACCTGTAATGACCCGGTCATTTTTCTCCCTTTCCTTTTTTTTGTGATTTTCTTTTTTCGTCTTTTTCTTATTTTGTCTTTTCCTTATTTCGTCTTTTTCCCGTTTATCATTATTCCTTGCACAACCTCACTTTTTGTGCTCGATTTGATTCCGGTTTTGCATGCATTCATGATATTTGATTTCCTTGATATTTGTATTTTTATTTTTATAGAAAAGCATGCTAGTTGCTTACTTTTTTCGTAAAGAGTATGGATGCATACTTTATTGTAATTATTATTGATTTCGGAGTTTTAGTGTAATTATGTAAAATAATTATTTTTCGTCTTTGGGACCTTTTTGCAATTAAATTTGGAAGATATTTTGAAAAGGGATTTTTTTGTAATTTTTGAAAAATGTGACAAGTGTCACATTCTCATAGTGCCACTTGTTGGTATTGGGGTGGAATGACTTGGAAACATAATCTATTGACATTTGGATGGTAGAGATTCACCCACTTGTTGGCCTAGGATTGGTGAACTTGTTGCCTTTAATGGTTGACAAGTACAGGCTTAGGATTAAGCCTAGGAAGGAGCCTTGGATTTGCGACAAGTGTAAGCTCATCATTTAGTGTTGATTTGTGTGTGTGAGAGAAGTAGTGTAAGAACACATAGTGAGTGGAGGATTTTTAGACCTTCTACTCACCATTTTACACTTTATCCTTTTCATTTCATTTGTTCTTCTTAACCCTAAACCTAGCCACCATTGGAGGAAAGCTTGGTTAATAGCTTATTCCTTCATTTTGGCCTCCTTCCACTCACCTTAGACCAAAAACCTTGGGAGACAAAAGTTTCCTCTTGCTCTCCTCTTCAAAACCTTATAATTGTTTTCCATTTTTAAGCTTGGTTGCTTGGATTATAGAGATTCAATTCTCTATTGGGGTAGGGGTGGTAGTATGTTTATAATCTAAGTGTTTTATAATCCTTTAAGGTTTAATATATATTGTGTACATGCTTTTAGAATTGTAGTATTGCGTACTATAGGAAATCCTTATGATTGACTTAGGATTTATTGATTTAAGCATGTATATTGTGTATGCATCTTGAGTAGGATTATTAATATTGTATAGAACTCTTATTGATTTGAATTACTATACTATTGTAATATTAATCCTACATTCTAGTTGATTACTATTGGTAATTGTAATTATTTTAAAAGCTTGTTACTCTAATGTTGTAATCTAGTATATAAAGCTTATTATTGAGGCATGATTTAAAATGATAAGTTAGTGTTATAGTATTGTTCATAATATCATAATGAGGACTTGTCATTTGGTATGCCATTTTAGACTTGAAACCCTAAGACATGGTTTGTGTGGTTTCAAAATACTTGTGCATGGAAGGTGGTTTATATGCTTTAATTATAATGTATGAGTTTTGAACTTGATTATAATTTTGGATTCTCATGGGACATTGTTACAAGTGATACATCTAGAGTTTGGCTCTAGTGCGGGAGGTATGAGTGCTCCCCCAATTGAGATAGTGCATACTAAGGTGGTCTTCCCAGCGGGTTAATGCTAGGAATAACCATTTTGATCTTGGTTTAGTCCGAGACGTGATGTCCAAGTCTTCCACTAATTGATTTTGCATTCAATTCCAAGTTGACAGCCAATGCTTAAATGTAACTTGTAAGTTTTGTTATTGGCGAATTGATGTTGTTAATTTCATTGATGTTGATATGTGTTGCTAAAGAATCATTTAAGTTAGCCTAATATGATGCCTTAGAAAACCTTGAACATAGACGTTAAGTGGAATGATCCATTGTATTCGTCTATATTAATCTTACAATGATATTGAAACTTTAGGATATACGCATATGCTTCTTCCTACGAGTAACTTGATTACTCACCCTAGTAGTTTGGGTTGTTTTACAGGTAAAGAGACTATGTTCTTGGATGCTCATCATCCTTAGGAGCTTATGAGCAATTTGAATCATTTTTGTATATTGACATGCAAATGTTTAGCATTCTTTACTTTTGATGTCATATTTTGTATATGATCGGTTGATCAACTATACATCAACCTTCGCAATAGCACGAATCATTGTAAAATAGGGCTATTGGTCGGGTAAGTCGAATCACTGGGATTGCGCTAGTTTAAGGCAACCTAAGCGTCTAGAATCGTTTTAGAATGATAAGGGGGAATAGGGCTTTTTGCTTGGTTTGTCACTAAAGTTATGAAATTAAGATGCATAAAATAGTAGATTGCAAGGAATATAACGAGGTGAAATGGAAGTAGAGAAGACTAGGGAGATGAATCCGTCTCCATCCCTATACAAATGCTAGATTAGAACTAATTAAGGGGAAAAATAACATATAATGGTCAAGAATTACATAACAACACATGGTTGCCATGTAATTGATCAAGAAGTACATTAAGTCTCAAACAAGTATAATCTATCAAAAGGGTAAACATGTTTAGACTACCTAACTAAAGTGTAGCTTATACACATTTACTTAAATGAAAGACTATCAAGTTCTTGACAAAATGATGAAGCACATGGAGCTAGAGATTAAGCATACACCATCAAAGGATTTCCTAAGCAATGGTCTATCAAAGTCACCTATCAACATGCCATGAAACCATTTCATAACCTTATTCCCATTCTCACCATGAAAACTCAAGCAATAAGATTCATACAAGACATCACCTAACAATCAAGATAATGAACTTGAAGAAATCAACCATGCATATATAAACATTCATTACAACAAATGAAAGGCTCTTAGTTATGAAAAAGACCATAGAAATATACATTGCAATCCCCCAAAATAGACTACCCTAGGACATGCTTACAAGGGAGGGACTTCATCACCTCCCTAGAAGAAGAGTTAGTTACCCATTGGAGCCTTAGAATGAAGAAGAAGCTTGAACTCCATCTCCAATTTTCGAGCTCCCTCCTTTAAGCTTTAAGAACACCTTCTTTTCTTGCTCTCTTCTCTCCCTCTATCTTGCAAAAATTCAAGGATAGGATGCATGTGGCCCTTAGTTGCCTTATATCTATCAACTAAGCTCTCTCTCTCCTCCAAAGACATTCCCAACCACTCCATAAAGAATGAGGGTGAAAATGTGGAAACCAATGCACAAGTGGGCTGAAGAGGGGTTCATTTCCGAGCTGCAATCTGGCTGATTTTCGAGCACTCGAAGAGTGGTCTCGAGCACTCTAAATTAGTGTAATGTGCAACATGCTCTTCTTGCTCAGCACTGACCTACTTTGGTAAAACTGCTATAACTTTGTGCCCCGAACTCCGAATGATGATCTGTTTGAAGATTTGGAGAGCTGATTCAGTGCTTCAAAAAATTCATGTTTTTATAAAGACCCAATTCTCAAGTCTGGTTGGTCGAAAATGGGGAGAAAGGCAGTACTTTAGTGCTGCCAGGCAGTTCTATGCACCTCTGTTAAGAAGATCATAACTCTCTGTTCCGAACTCCGAATGACGAACCACTTAAAGATTTGGAAAGCTGATTCAGAGCTCTAAATCTTTCATGTTATGATAGGAGTCCAGTTCTTGAGTTTGCTAGGTCGAAAATGGTGACAAAAGTCAGGTTCTACCGCTGCCAGAAATTCAGAATTGGCACCCTTTTTGTTCATAATTCCACAAGGCATCATTTTTGCTTCCTTTTTGCACTTTAACCTGAAAATGCACAAAAACATGCAAATGGAGTTAATCTACATAAAATAATTAATTAATGGATTTTGTTAATGTAATTTAGGGCGCCTGAATATACAGTATTCAGCGCTTATCACACCCCCAAACTCACATTTTGTTAGTCCCTTAGCAAAACCAAAATGCAAAGTTCAATGGGATGAAAACACGGGAATGCTATTACAAAAATATTCACCATGGCAAAAATAAACATAAACATAGCTCAAATACAACTTGAAACAGATAAAGAGCTGGAGACGGGCTCATTGGGAAGACTACCTTGCATATATGAAGCATTGATACAAAACTTGGGAAAAACCATTTCAACATACATGCATCAACATCATAGTCCATATAAATAATTCAATTGTCATCTCTTAAATGGAAATAACTCAAACTCCAGTGAAAGTGAATTGGATTCTCAACATGCGGCTTTTACTTTCTTTTCCAATTCCAAAGCACAAGTTTTCAAATCATTGAATTCCCCTTTAAATGAGGTCCCTAAGGCATGATTTTATTTACAAGACAACTTTTGTTACTTGTTGACAATTTATTGCAACTCATAAGCGAAACATAGAATGGTTGTGCAATGCTGAAGTCCCTTAAGCTTTCTAACCAACCCTTGTAGCAAGCGTTAGGCCAACAACTCCCAAACCAGATGGCTTTAGGGTGCTAAATGTAGAGACACTCCATAGGGCTTAATAGCTCAAGTTGGAAAGGCTACGAACTCCAACGAACCATGTTTATTACTAGTTTATTTTTTGAATGACCGTGCAATGTTTAAGTCCCTTAAGCTTTCTAACCTACCCTTGTAGCAAGCGTTAGGCCAACAACTCCCAAACCAGATGGTTTCAGGGTGTTAAGTGAAGAGACACTCCAAAGGGCTTAATAGCTCGAGTTGGAAAGGCTACGAACGTCAACTGGTAATTTTTTTTTTTTTTTTTTCTCAGTTTTTTTTTTTTTTAGGCAACTTAAATCATGCCAAAGATATTCATCTATTAGGTTCATCAAATCAGATTAACTAGGCCAAGGTCAAGGTCGATTAAGTTGCATGCCTCACAGTTAAGTTTCCAATGTGCATCTGTGCATTGTGAAGCTTATAAGAGTGTAAATCCAGCAAGAATCTAATTGAGGCATTTATACAGACTACATTGTATTTGCATGATCACTTCAAATTCAAATTTCTTTATTTTCAAAAATTTCTCAATTGCTTCTATACACAAGGTATTAAACATATGCTTTGTCTCTGATAAGTTCCAAGTTACACTATCATTGCTTTACAAAAATATGATACCTAAAACTATGCCAATAATGCTTTGATGCACCCCCAAACTTAAACTACACAGTGTCCTCAATGTGGGACATGGATGTAAGTTAGAGATAAAAATGATAAAGAGTATAAAAAGGAACAACAATACCCAGGGGGAGGAAATGGCATGGTGATACAAAAACCCCCAAACTTGAATTGGACTGCGCAACCTGGAGAGCATCATGAAGAACAAAAAGAAACAACCACAAACAGCATTAATAGCACAAGCATAAATACAGAAAAAGAATGTACCGAAAGTTAACAGAACAGAAAGAATTTGCATTTCAAAAAGAGTTTACATGATTACAAAAAGAGCTGTACAGGGATCATGTCTACTAGAGCAACCTATACATAGCAAATTCTTACAGTTCAAAAGGAAAACAAAAGATACAAGAGAAATAGTTACATATGAAACAAAAAGATAAGGTCCAACACTCGCAACAAGCTACGGTCCAGAGGGTAAACGGGCGAGGATGGAATGGAGGAGAGATTGAGTCTTACGCCGTTCAGCAGAAGCCAAACGACGTTCCTCAGCTGCGACACGACGGTCTTCAGCAGCAAGACGACGATCTTCATCAGCACGTGAAGAAGTCTCACATAGAGTCCGAGTGTACGCGGACAAAGAATTCTCAAAACGATCCAGTCGCTCATGAATACCGGCAATGCTAGCCCGGATGAAAGCCTGGTCCTGGTGAGAGTCGACCGGAGGCTCTACCCTTGCAGCGGTTGCTGCGGTGGAAGCATCCTCAGAAGGAGGAGGAGGTGGAGCGTGGATGAACAGGGGGGCAGCAGGCTGAGGGTACTAGAATGGCTAAGAACATTGATCCACCGGCGCTTGGTAAAAATTTTAATCTTTTCGCCTTTTGGTTCATGGGGAGGAACAACGAAACCCTTGTGCTGAAGGAGCCGAGTGATGAAAAACGGCAAAGGCAATTTCTGATTTTCAACTCGCGGAACCCGTGCATTATGAGCGTCATGCCAAAACTTCATAAATGTGGTCCAAATGAGCTCTGGGATGGAGAACCATTGGCCTTGGTCCATGGCATATAAGGCTTGCAAAAGGAGGCCCCGACGCTCGGTGCTATACACCAAAGGGCAGACATTGTGCTTGAAGACAGTGTTAATGAACCAGAGGCGTTCCGGAAGATTGGTTTTGCGGATAAAAGACCGGGGCCTAGTAGGATCGTCAACAGTGCAAATGGCAGCGGCAATCTGCTCCACAGTTAATGTATCCGGCTCCTCATATAAAGGGAGATTCTCACGATTGACAATGTCATCGGGGCACTCAATGGGGCAACCAGAAACCTGAATGATGTCAGTCATAGTGAAAGCATAGGTGGTGCCATCAATGGATGTAGTGAGAGAAATGGGTGGCTCTTCAGGGCATTGGAGATTTTGATAGAAGAGGCGCACTACACGGGGGTAGGCAACCCTGGCAAGGGGCGCGCAAATGTGCTGCAGACGCCAGTTAGTCAATTCGGCTATAGCCCACGAAGTTGTGGGGAGAATATCAAAGGCATCGATGAGCGGAAAAGAAAGCTCGTAGTTGAGTTGTTTACGATCCTAAGGATCACGTGGTCGCTCACGATTGACAGCACGGGCACCCGCAGAGGGTCTAGGAGGGCGAGAAGGACCGGCACGAGACATTTAGAGAGGTGGACTTGGTTAAGGACTTTCAGCGAGCACCTGGCGTGCACCACAAAAGAGAGAATGTGAAGATGAGTGGGAGGGATGAAGAAAACCAAAAATTTTTACAACCAAACCAAGCTCTAGCATAGAGCAATCATCAACCACATACAACACAACCTCCACAATGCATTCCCATCCACCTTATAAAGGAAATAAAGACAAGGAATTGAGAAGAATATGAAGCTCACATACCTTGAGAAGAAGAATAAGAATGGAGGCACATGGATTGAATGCATGCATGCATTAGAGTGAAAACTGGGAAGGTAGGGTGGAAGTGAGAGAAGGTTGTGTGGTTTTAAAAGAGAGAGGGAAGCTTGGTTCGAGCACTCGAAGGGTGTCTTCGAGTGCTCGAAATTGGGGCAGTGGCCTCGGCTGAGGATGGTGCATTGTGCTCCACACTTCGAGCACTCGAAATGGGACTTCGAGTGCTCGAAGTCTTGGCAGTGAGCTCAGGTGTGAGCTTCAAACAAGCTCGAGCACTCAAGAGGGAAGTGAGAGGGCTCGGGTGAGGGCTTCAAGCAAGCTCGGCAGATAGAGCAAGGAAACTTGAGCACTCGAATGGGGCTTGGGAGTGTTTGAAATTTGCAGCCAAGGTGAAGTTTTCAGCCAACTTGAATGCAGGGAGCTTGCATGGATGGATGGTTTGTTGTAGAGGGGTTGAGATGCTAGGGTGAGGTTTGGTGTGTCATGAGAGGTGGTGGTGTGTGAAGTGGGGGTTGGTTGGTTGTTGGGGGCATGCATGGGCATGCATGGTGGAGGAAGTGGGTTGGAGAGAGAGAAAGAGTGCTGTGTGTGGGAGGTTATGGGATTAGGGAGGGTTGGTTGGTGTTGCCGAGGGGTGGCATGCATGATGTGTGGGGTTACTTGGGTTGAGAGTGGTGTTTCGAGCACTCGGCGGGGGAGGTTGGAGAGGTTTTGAGGTGGCCGAGTAGTGGAGGTTGGCTGCGTGGGTTTTCATGCATGGGCATGCAGGGTTGTGGGTTTAAGATGAGGTTGGTTTTGAGAAGTGGGAAGCCGAGAGTTGGCATGCATGATGTGTGGATGCATGAGGGTTGCATGGTTGTTCAAGGTTGGTGTGATGAGGTTGATTATTGGAAGTGGGTGGCGTGGGAGAAAGAGGGGGGTGCAGTGGTAAATGGTGTTGGGGTGTTGTTGATGTTGTGCATGGCATGGTGAGGGTTGATGGTGGCTGAGAGAGAGGGTGATGCAGGGAATTTTTGAGCACTCCACAAAGGAGCTAGAGTGCTCGACAATTAGGCAGCGAGCAGACTAAGGAATTGGTGAAGCTTCGAGCACTCGAAGCTTGGCCTTCGAGCGCTCGAATTGGAGACAGTGGCTGCGGGATGTTGGGCTAAAAATTTAGAGCACTCTAAATAGAAGCTAGAGTGCTCTAAATGAAGGCAGTAGGCTCATGGAATCTTGGTTAAAGCCTTGGAGCACTCGGCAGTGAGCATTGAGGTTGAGAGATGAATTTTTACATGCATTGTAACATTATGTGCTTCATTCTTATGCATTGTGAATGTGAAAATGATCAACTGAGAGCTGAAGAATTGATAAAAAATTGCAATATGCTTCCAAATCAATGCATGGATAGAATAGTTTCACCTTGCATACATGGATAGAAAGTGAAACTTGGCATGGAAAATTATGAAACTTGGCACAGTATTCTAATGCAATGGCTAAGCTTTAAGCTTCAATGCAATGCATGGAAAATTTTGAAATTTTTTCAGACTAAGCAATTTTTCTCCAATGCTTGGATGAAATTGAAATTGAAATTGAAATTGCACATCATCTCAAATGCATGGAAATTTTTTTAAAACTTAGCAACTCCATTTTAATTCAATGCATGGAAAAATTTAAACTTTGCACTTCAGCTCAAATGCATGGATGAAATTTGGAAAAAATTTGAGACCTTGCAACTACTCTCTACTGCATGAATGAATTTAAGAAACTTTTCAAACTTTCGCAACATCACACAAATGCATGGATTAAATTTCTGAATGTTTTTTTTTTTTTTTTTTTTTTTTTTTAAATTCATTCCAATGTAATGCATGGATGGAAAATTTTGAAAACTTTTCAACTTCTTTCTAATGCATGGACAATTTGGAAAAAATTTCAAAATGCAGCACCTTTCCAACGCATGGATGATTTTGAGAAACCATGATCCAACAATGCATTGAAGATGAAAGGCTATGCATGTGAGAGCCATGTCGCAAGTCCGAGAAAATTGCCTGATAGAGCCAAAAACTTCCGGGAATGAAAACAAGAGTTGAGAGGGTCTAAGAAGCCAGTCTAAAAATGTGGAACACAGCTTAAGATAGTTCCAGAGAAAGTTAAATTTTGGCATTTCTACACCGTTTCCCAGAAAATTTGCAAGGCACAAGCAATTTCAAAGAGAAGGAAGCTTGGAAATTGAAAGAATTGCTTCCCTTGAGTTGCTAAATTTAATGTCGATAGCTAGACAAAGCTAGAGCAGGCACTAATCCTCATAAATTGGATCCGTCAAGAGGACTTCCTCAACTTTTTGGGTTAGGATTATGCCGTCAATGCAAGGCTTAAGCCGTTGGCCATTTACCTTGAAGAGTGATCCACTTGCAGGATCATGAAGTTCGATTGCTCCATGAGGAAAGACGGTAGTGATAATGTATGGACCATCCCATCTTGACCGGAGTTTACCGGGAAAGAGTTTCAAGCGGGAATTGAAAAGCCAGACCTTTTGTCCCGGGGCAAAAGACTTCTTGATGATGTGTTTGTCATGAAAAGCTTTAGTCTTTGCCTTGTAAATTTTTGCGCTTTCATACGCGTCATTACGCAATTCCTCAAGTTCATTTAATTGCAACGCACGATTAGAGCCGGCTTGTTTGAGATCAAAATTGAACCTTTTTATGGCCCAATAAGCACGGTGCTCTAATTCTACCGGGAGATGACATGCTTTGCCAAAGACAAGTCGATATGGTGACATGCCAATGGGTGTCTTATAAGCTGTCTGGTAAGCCCAAAGTGCATCGTTTAGCCTTAATGACCAATCTTTGCGGTCCGGTCTAACCGTTTTTTCCAAAATGTGCTTAATCTCCCGGTTAGAAATCTCTACTTGACCACTCGTTTCAGGGTGGTAAGGTGTAGCAACCTTATGAATGACGGAATACTTAGCAAGGACGGATTTTAGATAACGATTTCGGAAATGAGATCCACCATCACTAATGATTGCTCAGGGCGTACCAAAACGACTAAAGATGTGAGACTGAATGAAATGGACCACGACTTTATGATCATCGGTTTTGGTAGCCTCGGCTTCAACCCATTTAGACACATAATCCACCGCTACAAGGATGTATTCATAGCCATAAGAAGATGGAAATGGTCCCATGAAGTCAATCCCCCACACATCAAAAATTTCAACAATAAAAATGTTGGTAAGGGGCATCATGTCTCTTCGGGACATGGATCCAAGTTTTTGACATCATTCACACGATTTGCAAAAATTGTATGCATCCCGAAACAAGGTAGGCCAAAAGAATCCGCTTTGAAGAACTTTGTTAGCGGTCTTTTTGGCACTAAAATGGCCTCCACAAGCAAGAGTATGGCAAAAATTTAGAATGCTTGTGGCCTCGGTTTTAGGAATGCATCGCCGGATGATTTGGTCCGGGCAATACTTGAATAGTTCCGGATCTTCCCAAAAGAAATGCTTGACTTGGGAGAAAAACCAGTCTCTCTCTTGTTTGGACCAATGGGCTGGAATTTTGCCAACCGCAAGATAATTGACAATATCCGCAAACCATGGAATAGTAGAATGTGAAACTTGAAGAAGTTGCTCATCCGGAAAGGAATCACGGATGGCTGCGAATTCTGAAGATTTCTCAATAAGTAAGCGAGAGAGATGATCGACGACAACATTGTCGATCCCTTTTTTGTCCCGGATGTCAATGTCAAACTCTTGAAGTAAGAGGATCCATCGAATTAAACGGGGTTTTGTCTCTTTTTTCACTAACAAATGCCTAAGAGCAGCATGATCTGAAAAGACGATGACCTTGGAGCCAAGAAGATAAGAGTGAAATTTATCTAAGGCATACACCACGGCTAGCAATTCTTTTTCAGTGGTGGTGTAGTTCAATTGGGCATCGTAGAGAGTTTTTCTAGCATAATAAATGACATGCGGAAGTTTATCCACACGTTGGCCCAAAACCGCCCCTAATGCATAGTCGGATGCATCACACATGATCTCAAAGGGAAGAGACCAATTAGGGGGTTTCATGATTGGGGCGGATGAGAGAAGAGTACGAAGTTTGATGAAAGCTTCCATGCAAGCGTCATCAAAATTGAACAGAACATCCTTGGCTAAGAGATTACACAAGGGCCGTGAGATTTTGCTGAAATCTTTGATGAAGCGACGATAGAATCCGGCATGGCCAAGAAAAGAACGGATTTGACGGACGGAATTCAGAGGAGGAAGATTAGAGATTAACTCAACTTTTGCCTTGTCTACCTCGATTCCCTGCTTAGAAATGACATGTCCTAAAACAATGCCTTCTTGGACCATGAAGTGGCTTTTCTCCCAACTTAGAATTAGATTCGTCTCTTTACATCTTTGGAGCACAAGAGATAAAATTTTTGAGACACGAGTCAAAGGAGGGGCCAAATACGGAAAAATCGTCCATGAAAACTTCCAAGAACTTTTCAACCATATCGGAGAATATGGACATCATGCACCTTTGGAATGTTGCCGGCGCATTGCATAGACCAAAAGGCATGCGTCGATAGGCAAACGTACCAAAGGGACATGCGAATGTTGTTTTCTCTTGATCTTGGGGGGCGATTGCCACTTGGTTATAGCCGGAATAACCATCAAGAAAACAATAGAAGCTTTGGCCGGCTAACCTTTCTAGGATTTGATCAATAAATGGGAGCGGGAAATGATCCTTCCTAGTTGATGAATTGAGTTTCCGGTAGTCAATGCACACACGCCACCCGGTGGTGGTTCGTTGTGGCACGAGCTCACCCGCTGAATTTTCAACAACGGTGAGACCGGATTTCTTGGGGACAACTTGTGTGGGGCTCACCCACTTGCTATCAGAGATAGGGTAGATGATTCCCGCATCTAGCAATTTGATCACTTCTTTCATGACCACTTCCTTCATATTTGGATTTAACCGGCGCTGGACCTCTCTAGTAGGCTTTGCGTCATCCTCCATATGAATGCGGTGCATACAAATAGAGGGGTCAATTCCTTTCAAATCTGCCACTGTCCAACCAATAACTTCTTTATGCTCTTGGAGCACCGCTAAAAGGTTGGTCTCTTGGTCTTTTTGAAGGTCCGAGGCAATAATGACCGGAAGGGTTTGCTTTGGACCAAGGAACATATACTTGAGATGGGCCGGGAGTGGCTTAAGCTCAAGTTGTGGCGGAGATAACAATGATGGGACCGGAGGAGTGGTGGAAAGTTGGGGAAGTGGTTCTTTTGGAATTTTCCAAGGAGGTACATCCATGATAGCATTAATATCAAGCAAGGAATTGACTTCTTGAATGGCCTGATCAACATCAAAGTTTGAGAAGTCAAAATGGGACATGCAAGTTTCAAGAGGATCTTTGCTTAGAATGAAGGGGAGAGATTCTTCGACCACTTCATCAATGACATCCATAACAAAACAATCATCCTCATTGGAGGGATGTTGAGTTGCATGAAAGATGTGGAGTTTGACTTGCATGTTTCCAAAAGCAATGTCCATCACCCCAGTTCGGCAATTAATTGATGCATTAGCCGTGGCTAAAAATGGCCTACCAAGGATCACGGGAATGTGCTTTTTTGGGTCATGGACCAACGTATCAAAAACCACGAAATCTACCGGGAAGTAGAATTTGTCCACTTTGATGATAACGTCCTCGAGAATACCTCGTGGATGCTTGACCGATCTATCGGCAAGTTGCAAAACCACGGAAGTTGGCTTAAGATCTCCCAAACCAAGTTGTAGGAGACTGAATATGGAATTAAATTCACACTAGCTCCTAAGTCAAGGAGGGCCCTCTCGATTTTCCTGTCACCAATGACGCAAGAGATTGTGGGGGCACCCGGATCCTTATACTTCGGAGGAGTGTTGTGCTGAATGATAGCACTAACATTTTCAGTCAACCTCACTTTTTTTGGCAAATGATTTTTAGAAGTGCGCTTTTGAGTGCACAAATCTTTAAGAAATTATGCATAGGGAGGGATTTGCTTGATAGCATCCAAGAGGGGCAAGTTAATCTTCACTTGCTTGAAAACTTCCCACATGTCTTGAATTTTACAATTCTTGTTCCCAAAATGTGTCGACTCTTGAAGACGTTGAGGAAACGGAGCTTTTGGCTCATAAGTAGTTTCCACATTTGGGGTGACATGTGTGGGATTTTCGTGAATGGTATTTGGACAAGAATTTGGATTAGAAGAGCTTGAATTTGGATTAGAAGAGCTTGGATTTGGATTTTTCAAAGGAGAAACTTCCTCACTTTTGTCTCCATCGACCTTGTTGTCAACCACTCTACCACTCCGAAGGGTGGTGATAGCTTGAACTTGTTCATGAGTCGGCCCACTCGGAGGAGGGGTTTCGTCAATCACATGCATTCCTCTAGGATTTTCAAAAGGTTGAGAGGGAAGCTTGCCCTTGTCCTTTTGAAGTAATTGATTCACCGAGTTAGCTATTTGGCCCACTTGATTTTCGAGATTAGCTATGGATTGAGTATGAGAGTGAACCATTTGGAGAGTAGGCTGCAAGGATGTCAAGAGTTGCTTGTTGGCATCCATTATTTGCTTATTTAATGATTCCATCATTTGCTTGTTTGCAGCTACTATCTCGTCAATTGGACACACAGGAGGTTGATTGGAGACATTTGGATTGTAAGGAGGACGGTAGCTTGAAGAGGCTTGGAAAGGTCTACCTTGATATTGAGAAGAGGGCTGATTTTGCTGCCCTTGGTTTTGGAATTGGGAATTTTGTGGGGCTTGTTGCCGTCACGAGAAATTTAGATGATCTCGCCAACCCGGATTGTAGGTGTTGGAATATGGATTGTTCCCGGGCCGCGAGAACATGGCATTAGCTTGCTCTTGGTTGGGATTGGGAAATTGCTCCGGTGTGGGGCAATCTTCCGAGAGATGGAATGGACTAGTACATGAAGCACAAACTGAACTTGCCGAATTTTGAGACAATGAAGGAGGAAGATGTGGTGCCATCAATTGGTAGAATTTATGAGCGATGGCATGCACTTGAGATGATTCCTCCCTTATTGATTTTGGTTGACAAGGGTTGGTGTTGTTTGGAGTGGTTGCGGTCGGAGCCCTACGAGAATTGTGTTGAAGTGAATTTTCACTCAAATTCTCAAGTAAGGTCCAAGCCTCATCCGCATTCTTGGACATGAACATCCCACCACAAGAAGAATCAACCATGAATCTATGGGTTTCGGTCAAGCCGGCATAGAAAGCTTGCACTAATTGCCATTTTGGGATCAAATGATAAGGACACTTCCGAAGAAGATCTTGTAACCTTTCCCAAGTCTCGTGGAGTTGTTCTCCATCAACTTGAGAAAAGCTTAGAATGGAACGCCTCATTTGGTTGGTTTTACTCACCGGATAATACTTCTTAAGAAATTCTTGTTGCAATTGAGCCCAAGAAGTAATAGATTTGGGAGCGAGGGAGTTCAACCAATATTTTGCCCTATCCTTTAGGGAGAATGGGAAAAGATGGAGATGAAGTGCATTATCCGGAAAACCTCTCAACCGGATGGTCGAACAGATTTCAAGGAACTCATCAAGGTACTTATATGGATCTTCATTATCAAAGCCATGAAATGATGGAAGCATTTGGATGGTGCTTGATTTGATCTCATATTGAGTTGCATCGATGTTTGGCATTACTATGCAAGAAGGAGAAGCATAGGTGGTAGGAATGAAATGATCTCTAAGAGTCATTGGTTCTACATTAGGAATTTCAGCCCTTTCATTCCCCGGATTTCCTACGTTATCCCCCATTGTATTGAATTCAGTGTCAAAATCCCTTGTAAGAGTGTCCCTAAGGTTCCATTTAAGAGTTCTTTCAAGTGAATTTATATCAATAGGCGAGTCAAGTGTGGGTAGAGAGAGTGACCTACGGCCAAACATCAATAACAAAGCATATATTCAATAACACAATTCATCATCAATACTCCACATACGATGTTCCCTTTCTCCTCAATTATCAAGACAGAAAATAAATGGCCTGGCAAGGACCGATGCTTGTACACGAATTTAAACAAGATAATAGCCTCTACAAGGGCTTCACAACTAAATTAGCTACTTCTAAAATTAACACATGTACTGTATCTACAAGTCAAAACTAGAAGTCAAGAGACTTACCTGGGGTCCTCTAGACTTACAATTTGCTAGCGTTCCCACGGCGCTTCAAGTCCCTAGAATCTTACAACACTTAAAACACAAAGATGGTCAAAACACACAAGTTCACAAGACACAATATTCACAATCAAACTAAAATTAACCCTAGAACCTTGGTTGCTAAACCGTATGCAATCCCCGGCAACGGCGCCAAAAATTGATCAGTTGATCAACTATACATCAACCTTCACAATAGCACGAATCATTGTAAAATAGGGCTATTGGTCGGGTAAGTCAAACCACTGGGACTGCGCTAGTTTAAGGCAACCTAAGCGTCTAGAATCGTTTTAGAATGATAAGGGGGAATAGGGTTTTTTGCTTGGTTTGTCACTAAAGCTATGAAATTAAGATGCATAAAATAGTAGATTGCAAGGAATATAACGAGGTGAAATGGAAGTAGAGAAGACTAGGGAGATGAATCCGTCTCCATCCCTATACACATGCTAGATTAGAACTAATTAAGGAGAAAAATAACATATAATGGTCAAGAATTACATAACAACACATGGTTGCCATGTAATTGATCAAGAAGTACATTAAGTCTCAAACAAGTATAATCTATCAAAAGGGTAAACATGCTTAGACTACCTAACTAAAGTGTAGCTTATACACATTTACTTAAATGAAAGACTATCAAGTTCTTGACAAAATGATGAAGCACATGGAGCTAGAGATTAAGCATACACCATCAAAGGATTTCCTAAGCAATGGTCTATCAAAGTCACCTATCAACATGCCATGAAACCATTTCATAACCTTGTTCCCATTCTCACCATGAAAACTCAAGCAATAAGATTCATACAAGACATCACCTAACACTCAAGATAATGAACTTGAAGAAATCAACCATGCATATATAAACATTCATTACAACAAATGAAAGGCTCTAAGTATGAAAAAGACCATAGAAATATACATTGCAATCCCCCAAAATAGACTACCCTAAGACATGCTTACAAGGGAGGGACTTCATCACCTCCCTAGAAGAAGAGTTAGTTACCCATTAGAGCCTTAGAATGAAGAAGAAGCTTGAACTCCATCTCCAATTTTCGAGCTCCCTCCTTTAAGCTTTAAGAACACCTTCTTTTCTTGCTCTCTTCTCTCCCTCTATCTTGCAAAAATTCAAGGATAGGATGCATGTGGCCCTTAGTTACCTTATATCTATCAACTAAGCTCTCTCTCTCCTCCAAAGACATTCCCAACCACTCCATAAAGAAGGAGGGTGGAAATGTGGAAACCAATGCACAAGTGGGCTGAAGAGGGGTTCATTTCTGAGCTGCAATCTGGGTGATTTTCGAGCACTCGAAGAGTGGTCTCGAGCACTCTAAATTAGTGTAATGTGCAACATGCTCTTCTTGCTCAGCACTGACCTACTTTGGTAAAACTGCTATAACTTTGTGCCCCAAACTCCGAATGATGATCTGTTTGAAGATTTGGAGAGCTGATTCAGTGCTTCAAAAACTTTATGTTTTGATGAAGACCCAATTCTCAAGTCTGATTGGTCGAAAATGGGGAGAAAGGCAGTACTTCAGTGCTGCCAGGCAGTTCTGTGCACCTCTGTTAAGAAGATCATAACTCTCTGTTCCGAACTCCGAATGACAAACCGCTTGAAGATTTGGAAAGCTGATTCAGAGCTCTAAATCTTTTATGTTATGATGGAAGTCCAGTTCTTGAGTTTACTATGTCGAAAATGGCAACAAAAGTCAGGTTCTACCGCTGCCAGAAATTCAGAATTGGCACCCTTTTTGTTCATAATTCCACAAGGCATCATTTTTGCTTCCTTTTTGCACTTTAACCTGAAAATGCACAAAAACATGCAAACGGAGTTAGTCTACATAAAATAATCAATTAATGGACTTTGTTAATGTAATTTAGGGTGCCTGAATATACAGTATTCAGCGCTTATCAGTATACCATGGGTGTATAGTATTTTGGAAGCTAATGTAACTTCCTTGATGTGTAATGATACTTAAGTATTTACTTTTGACATTGTAAGTATGTTTACTTTTGTACCTATATTCACTTGGTATCAAATTTTTGCTTTAAAAAATGCATTTTAACCAACTTTGGAGGTTTGGCATATGAAATTCTTGTAATGGATATGTATAAGGCCATAAGTTGTTGTAATACATTCATTTATTCATTTTTAGGTTGTTGACATGCTCACATACTCAAATCTCGTTGAAAAATTAGTTTTAAACTTTTATTTTTGAATGAATTCATAAGGGGATTTGAAGCATGGGTTAAACCTTAACACATTTGGCATATAGCAGGTCTTACAACAGCTTTTCGAGGTATTTTGGTCATCTGAAACTCCATTTCGGTCGACCGATGGCTTTTGGAAAATTCTTTGTACAGTAAATCACTCATTAGGCTTTTGCACTGTTCAGGGTCATTTCGGCCGACCTAAACTCTATTTCGGTCTACCGAAATAACCTCCTCTCAAAAAACGTGTTTTCAGCAAATTTATGTCCAGTTTGGTCATCCGAAACTGCAGTTCGGTCGACCGAAACAGCCCTCATACACCAGCCTTCCATATTATGTTTCAGCACTGAAGTTCCAACTTCAAAGGGTCATAACTTCTTCGTTTCTAATCCAAATATGGTTATTCTTGAGCCTAAACTTAAGGATTTTGAGTCAGCATTCCAATGGTAACTATGCCATTCTCATTTTCTAATCACAGTGGGAATTATTCATATTTTAGTGATGTAGTGTCAGTTTTCGCTTAAACCAGGAAAGGGCAATTTTGTGGGATTCTTGGCCAATGTTCTTGGAACCTCTTGGAATGTTGTGAAATGATTAGATTAGGTTTTATTCACCTTGTTTGAATTGTTTAGAGTCAATTTTCTCCTTTTAATTGTGAATTGACCATTTTGCCCTTAATTAACGGATTTAGCCCGTTTTAACTCTAGTTTCCTCTTTCGCTCTCCTCAAGTTCCGTGACCTCATGGAATGTCACATTGGTGTATTAGAGATGATTTATATCTCAAAGGACTATGGTTTCATATTTTGCTTCCGCATTTCGGATCCGTTATCAGGTCAACTTTTGGGTCATCACTGATGCACCGGGTACAAAAACTTAGGCCGTCACAAGTGGTATCAGAGCTCCTAGGTTTGAACACCTTTGGACGAAGGGTTTTGGGTGCATCTCATACTTTTGTTGATCTACTTTGATATATTTGCATGCTTTTGATAACATGTTTCGGCATTATAACATATTTATGTGTTTCTTGGTAACACGCTTGGTAGTATAACATGTATTTATGCTTATATGCCTATGTGGTTAAGAGCATCTTTGTTTGACATGTATGCTTATTTGCTTAAGTACTTAACTGTTTTAAGGGCTTTCTATGATTAGTTTAGCATGACCATATGTTGCATACCTTGTCTTGCTTCATGTTTTTATGCATTCATAGTATGAGTTGCATTTGGTCATAATAACTTGTGTTATTATTGATCTCTTTCCTTATATACATTTAGCATCATGGTTGTCACGCATGGAGAGTCTTCACGTTGGGGTACTAAGGAGCAGGTGGATGACACCGAGTTCATGAGGGGTCCGGGAAGGCCCAGGATTCCAGTTCGTGGCGTGGATGCTAATCCGCCGCGGGCACTGACTTATGAGGAGCGAGTGGCTCAGGGAATCAATCAGGGGATCGATGAATCCCTATAGGAATTGATACGTAGACAAGTGGTAAGGATACAGATTTCGGCATCGGCACCAGCACCGATAGTCAATGAGGCGATGGAGTACTTTATGCGACTATAGAGGGTTAAGATTGATCCATTTGCGAGGAGTTCAGATCCGCTAGTCTCAGAAGCTTGGTTGGACCTTATGGTTCGCAAGTTGGACAGTATGGCGGTACCCATGGATAGGTTGAGGATTTCCTTGATAGCTTCTATGTTCATGAGGGATGCAGATATTTGGTGGAGGTCTATGACCAATGTCCATAATGTTGAGTTGATGACTTGGAATGAGTTCAGAGATTTGTTCTTCGAGCGCTTGTTTCCTCGAGCTATGAGGCGGGAGATGAGGATACAGTTCATAGGTCTTTATTAGGGCACTATGAGTGTCATTGAGTATGAGACACAATTTACTTCTCTCTCTCGTTATGCAAAGGATATGGTGGCGACGGATAAGGCCAGGGTAATGAAGTTTAGGATGGGCTACACCTTGACATCAGGCCACGGGTCTCAATTCTTGATTTGAGGACTTACAGAGAAGTGGTCCAGAGGGCTATGCTAGCTAAAACAGAGGAACGAGATCAGTCACAGATCAGGGGTTCACACAAGCAGCCTCGCGGAGACAATCCATCATCTTCCAGGAGTTAGTGGAAGAAGGCCAGGGCAGGGAACAATACTCACTCACAGGGGGCACCGCAGCAGACTCGTCCTACACCCACAGTTCTTGTATCTACAAGATTAGCCCAGAGTATGGTTTGTTACCATTGTCAGCAGCCGGGGCACATTAAGCCATCAGACTTCAGTTTCTATAAAAACAGAGCAGGGAGCTTACTTCTATTGCAAGTGACCAAGTCATCTCAAGAAGGATTGTCCAAAGTTGTTGAATAAGTCACGTAGTGGCATAGATTCACAGATAGTACCGGCACAGTCTGCAGTGGTTCAGTCTGGTTTCAGAGTTCCTCAAGTACCACAGCCAATGGCGCCAGTTAGCACTTATCCAGCCAGTGGTTCTACACCCACTGCTTCTACACATCAGTTAGGCTATCATGGCAATTCACTGCAGGGC
The DNA here is from genome assembly GCF_030987335.1 of Cornus florida. NCBI lineage: Eukaryota > Viridiplantae > Streptophyta > Magnoliopsida > Cornales > Cornaceae > Cornus > Cornus florida. The sequence continues at coordinate 52,336,075 of NW_026775572.1, forward strand.
TCATGGACTCAGGGATGAGCCTACGCTCTTCCACAGGCGGATGCTTCCGCAGGCACCTCTTTAGTTCGAGGTATTTTTCCAGTTTTCAATTCTTGGGCATGATTTCTTGTTGACAAAGTTGTATTAGATTCTTTTATCTCTACATCATTTGCACATTCATTGGGTCTGGAGGTCACACTTCGGGATAGTCTTCTCTGTGTTGACACACCAGTTGGGGGTCCAGTATCTTTGGATCGTGTTTGTCAGGGTTGTGCTATTGAGATAGCTGGGTGGACCTTAGAGTTTGATTTTTTTATTCTTGACGTGACAGGCTTTGATGTCATTCTCAGGATGGATTGGTTGTAACGACCCGGGTTTTGATTCAACCCAGTACTACAGTGATGAACCGAAGATTGACCCGTTAACGGATCCAGATGCGGAAGCAAAGAATGAAACAACGGTCTCCTAAGGCACAACACACCTTTGAGACCCTAAGATAACCTTCCATGAGGTCATCGAACCCGAAGGAACAACATGCGGAAGCAAAACAAAGACAACGGTATAAAAACCCTACCAAAGGAAGGACCAAGGGTAAAATGGTCATTTTACCCTAAGAGGAAGGAATTTGACTTTTAACAAGTCAATTTTGATTAAAAACATCTAAAACCATCCTTTGGTAACTTCACATGAAGTCCCAAGGCCAAAGGAAGAGAAATCCCAGATGAACCCTATACCGGTTCGAACCAAATCCGACACCCTCTCACTAAAATAAGGATATCTTAAGCTAGGAAAAGAATCTAAAGTTCAAATTGGTACCATTGGAAATCTAACTTTGACGTGGTCAGTTTAGACTCAAGAACAAACCAATTCCGAGTTGGAATAAAGAAGTTACATCAGTTTGAAGTTCGAAGTCCAAAACTGAAAAACTCTGGAAGACTTGAACCGGCTCAACATATCTTGAACCGGTTCAACTTTGGAAAAACACCCAAAGCTGAACAAAAATGACCCTTGAACCGGTTCAGCCCACCCTGAACCGGTTCAACCCACCCAGGTTACAAAAAAAACAGCAGGAACATTGTTTTAGCAGAAAAATGAGTTTAGAGCGCGGTTTTCGAGACCAAGATGACATTTTCTGAAAAAATGTTGTGAAGAAACTTCCCCTAAAATCCCATTTTTTATGTGAAAAAGTCAAGAATGGAATTTATTTCCCAAAGGAAATCCCCAAAATGCCCTTGGGCCGAGTTTTTCAACAAAACGGTGAAATGAGGCCATAGGAGGCTCAAAACACAAACGAAAGGGTTTTTCATGGAAACGATCATTCATGCAAACGTAAATGATGATTTTGAGCATGCGGGAATGGTCCGCGGCTCCCGAAAATGGCCGAGTCAAAATCCGACCCCCCCTACGGCCAAAAAGGCGAAAATAAACTTGAAATGGGAATAGTGAAAACCAAAATTATCAAATAACTTTAAATGACCATTTGGCGCTTGGCCACACTTCATACATATGAAATAGCTCCTAGTGGATATGCCGTAACATACGTCACACCACCCAATTTGAAAATGAACCCTTGAAGGCTCGAATTCTACTATTTAGCCCCAAACATGCAATATGTGAAACAATAATACAAAAGTGGAAACAAAATGGTGTTTGGCCTTTGGCCACACCTCATACATGGTAAATGAATGGCAAATAATGAATTTCATACACAATGGACACTCCAGTGCAAAAATGACATGTTGAAACCCTAATTTTTCATACTTTTCTCATTAAGGGCAAGATTCAACATTTATGTGCATACATGGATTTCAAGTGAAATTTGGCCCTTGGCCACATATCATACATGTCCAATACATTAAAAAGAGTGTACTTATGTACACTTTACATACATAGAATCAAGAATACAAGTTTTGTCATGTGAAGCCGCAATCACCCAAGCAATGAAATCTTCAAGTCTTGAGTCCTGTACCTGAAATATGCCCCATTAACGTAGGGGTGAGCAACATAAAGCTACTCGTAGGAGATGAGCATGCGTTGACCTAGCATTTTATAATTTATCACCTTAAGGTGAAACATGTTAAGAAGACTTATACCACCTAACGTCTATGTCACAATGAGACTCAGGGAGCATCATAAGTTACCTTAGAGTAATAACAACAAGAATCATGATATATACTCATATGAAACAAGTCAAGATTTGGGACAACCCAAGAACACGACAAGAAGCATAGCATAATATCTATGCAAGTAAATAAGGATAGAATACACGACATGAAGTATACTTGAATCACGAATAAGGCATAATGTCTACACTAATGACAAGATTAGAACATTCTAATTTACATGATACGAGTCATACAAGGAATCAAGAACAAGGCATAATATCAATGCAAATAACAAGATTGGTATAATCCAATTAGCAAGACAAGAGTTATACAAGAAATCAAGAACAAGGCATAATATCTATGCAAATAACAAGGATGGAACATTCCATGAAACACAAAAAGAGTTATACATGAATCAAGAACAGGGCATAATATCTATGCAAGTAAACAGGATTGGAGCATTTCACATACACGATAAGTTGAAATTTAAAGAGAGTGAAATCAACTAATGTGGAAACTCAGATATCGCCCGGATTAAAACCGTACTCTTGAGATCAATTTAGGGCTACTAACCCATAGGTACCTTTCCCCTAGTGTGCACTATAGTGTAGGAGGACATTCCCCCGTACTAGGACCGAGTCCTAGCCATGTCAATTCTTGATTGATATCTCCAAGTCCCAAAATCAACAAGTTATGCAAACCAAGATAGTATCAAAATACTAGAAATGCATTCACCACGTCTCATGCACAACCAAGATTTTGGAACACACAAGTCATGCCCTAAGTTCATCAACTATAATGGCATATGAAATGTCATGAAATCAAGGTATGCATCTATATAGATTAGAACCAAGATATATAGTACATGCAATCCATTGAAGTAAATATACCACAAGTATAAGATACATGATTCATTAAGTACATTAATGAAACCTAGATACAAGGAGTCACGATGCTTGATAAAATATACAAGTTTATGAAAGACAAGTCCACTTCACAAATTCAACAACAATTCAACATCAAGGCATGATTAACACGATGGAAGCATATAAAGAAATTTAATCTACTTAAGATATTAAATTAACAATATTACAAGGCAAGTCCAATGGTCATGTCATGGACAAGTTCAATATCAATTTATAAGTTCTTTTCATGCAAAACACAACCATGTGAGTTAAGATCCATACAAAGGAATTGATTTGATATAAGTTTCAAAACTTATCCGTTTATTCTCGAATTGCTACACGTGAAGGAACTTGTTAAGAAATCATGAATACAAGGTTAGAAACTTAATCTAGCTCATGGAACCATTGATTGGATTTTAATTAATTCATTTAATTAAAATATCTAGATTTTAAAAGTCATCCAAGTGACCTCAATTAAATGTATGTTATACAACATGTCAAGACTTGTTTTAAAAACACAATACAAGTGAATTATATGCAAGATATGACCATGAGTATTAAACTTTAATACTAGAAAAATAATAATTGATAGATTTCAAAACCTAATCAAATATTATAGATCAAATATATGTGAAACTACATAGCATGCACATCATGAATGCCAAGTCGAAATTTTAATGGAGTGAATAGTACACTCGGAATAAATTAATTAATCAATTAATTAAATATTCTCTAGATTTTAAAACATCACCGTTTACTCTCAAATTAATCTATGTTGAAGAGTATGCTAGGGTCTAATTAAATATGCTAACACATATCGATTTCAAGTTAATTAAGGCCACGTGAATTAATCTTTCTTTCAAGATAAATATTAAATAAAAGCTTTAATACTTATTCAAATGTTCCAAATTTAATACACGACAATGAGCATATCAAGGGGTAATATAATATCATGCTATATGTTTAAACCAAGTCATGAGCAACTGTAATACCCCTAAATTTAAAAAGGACATAATTGAAATTTTATTTTTTATTTTATTATTCTTAGGTGTTTTCATGACTTTTGTTACGTGGCTTCCTGTTTTGTTGTTTAAATGAATTAACTATTTTATTGTAAGTGTGCGTGATGAAGTGGCATTTGAATGTTAAATTAAATGTATTGTTTTTATTTTATTTTATTTTTAATCGAACTTGGGCTTGGATATGATTAACGAACTATTTGGATAGTGTAAATGGGTATCGTTTTACCCATGGAAGTATATACATGTATATATATGGATATATATGTATATAGAGTTAGTTTTAATTATTGGTATTTATTAATAATTAAACTTGAGGTATTAATCATAATTTAATATAGGTTATAATTTTAGGGTTACATATGTTCTCACGTTTTTAGCCGACTTACATTATAACTTTTATGGTTGTTTTTCTTTCTCGGATTAAAATTAGAATTAGGGTTTTAGTTTTTCTAAACCTATAAATATATCATTATGTTGACTTAGGGTTTTAAAAAAAATATATGTAAACCCTTTTCACGTACCAGAGAGATAGAGAGGAACAGAGCGTAAATTGTGGACAATAACAGACCATCTTTGGTGAGAGTTTCAACTGTGGATAAAGGATTGGTCATAGCAGAAGGGAAGGTTGAGTAGTAGGAGGCTTAATGGCAGCCATGATCGCCGGAAAAAAACCTAGGAAGATGGCGACAAGGTTTTGATTCCAAAACCGCAAAGGCAAGTTCTTTCCTTTCTCTTTCCCGTTGCCTGTGTTCTGTGCATCTGTAGATAGTCTCTAGGGCTTTAATGGACTAAGAAATTGAATCTTAGATGCTTAGTATTTGTTTAATCAATTATCTGTATGTAGGCGTGAATTAATTTTGTTACAGTTCATGCAAGTTTGGTTTGGTTGCAGTGCTTGCTCTTTCTAAGCATGTTGGATCGGTAAATGTTTTAAGTTTTAATTTGATGCAAATTGACTTAAGTAAGGATTTGGGATGGTTTTAGATATACTTAGGACTCCTAGGAACAATTTTAAAAACCAACAAAGGGAGTGGAAGTGGCCGGTGCTGAAGCAGATGGTCGAAAAAACATAGCTGGAGGAGAACAGAGGCTCAGAGGGATGAAGAGCCGGCTCTGGGGATTGAAGAGCCGGCTCCCATCATTCAAGAGCCGGCTCCATGCTTGCAAGAGCCGGCTCCATGCTTGCAAGAGCCTGCTCTTGCATTTTAGAGCAGGCTCTCTCCTATTTTGACGTATTTTAGTGTTTTCTGATTTTCTGGGCACCGTTTGGATGATTTTAATTCTTTTGAATTGTGTTGTGAGGGCATTTGGGTTCTTAATTTAAACTTCAAGTGTATTTAAACCTCTTATTGCGTAGTTTATATATTTACGCTAAAGTGTTAAACAGTAGGAAAATAGACAACTTTTCAGTACTGTTAACGGTTGGAGGAAAGTTAAATTGCGTAGTTTAATTTAGTGATTGACGGATTATAAAACCAGTCATGGGGATGATTTTGGGTGTAAATAGGATTTTTAAACTCAGTATTAAAAATGAACCAAAGGTTGGGAATAGCCGGAGACGAAGCTGAAAGACGAAACGGAGCAAAACTGGACAGAGGAGGCTCTAAGCCTTTAAGAGCAAGCTCTAAGTTTTTATAGAGCAGGCTCCATGGTGTGAAGAGCCTGCTCTATGATTTTCAAGAGAAGGCTCTTTGGTTAGGTTACGTTTGGTTGCAATCTGGAGCTATCCAGGAACTGTTTAGGCTATGTTTGGAGTTCTAAATTGTTTTAGGGAGTGAACTAACAATTTTAAAAGTAATTTCAAGAGATCTTAAGCTCTCTAATTGCATAAGTTAGCCTATTATAGGAAGGGAATGATCAGTGTGAAAATTAGATAATTCACATACTGTTAACGGTTGGAAGGGAAGTAGTTGTTAAATTTTTAAATGGGTGACTTAAGTAATTATAACATGATTTTAATCTTGTTTTAAATGCACGTTAGGGTCATTTAATTAATAAATTTGATCTGTGCACACTCGGGAATATAATTGCTGAATTAATAAACCCGTTCTGCAATTATGTAGATTAAGGATAGGAAATTACTTGCTTGTTCTAATATGGCAATTTAATGAGTTATAACATGTTTCTAATTTTTGTTTTAGATGCACAGTAGAGTCTTTTAGTTAACAGATTGGACCTGTGCATGCTTTGGATTTTTATATTGCTGAAACATTAATTTTCCTGCAATTACATGAGTGAAAGGTTTGCTTTAAATTGCTGAATTATTAGATATACTTTTCTGCAATTAATTGGATGATGGTTTTCAACTGGATGATGGTTTTGGACTTAAATTGCTAAACTAAAACATAGGTTTTGTAATTTACATGGGAGTTAACCTAGACTTAATTGAAGAATTAATTGTATATTTTCTGTCAATTATATGAATGGATTTTGGATTTTAAGTTGACGAACGATTAAGTTTTGTCTCGTCAATTTCATAGATATTGTCATGGATATTTAGTTGATAAACTGTTCCAATTTTGTTTTATCAGCTACATGGATTTATGTGGATTCTATTTGGTGTACTGATTGAGTTAATGCATCATTTACGGATCATATGCATGGTATGTACCGGTATGGGACGGTGACATACGGAGAGACGGATTAGATCAAAACGCTAATTCCAACCCATTCATACATACGGAATGGATTAACTAAAACAGTTAAATCCTACATGGTTTCATGTCCTGTCAACTAAAATAGTTGAACGACATATTGGATGGTTGTTTATATTTTCTGTTAATAGGAAGGAAAGGGATTTAATTAAAATATTTAAATCCTAATTATATGTTGTGTTTTGGCGACGAATAGTTGACCGGCTCAACATTATATTTGGATGGGTTGTATATACACTTAATTTATGTTAGTCTGTGCGGCTGAACAAGCTGAACGACTAGCTGGATTTCTTATGGTTGGATAGGATCGGACTTTATATATATAATTATGGTACCGCGATCTGAGCTTGAGTCTCATAGTCGACGGTTAGGGAGCGTATATGCAGTAGGATGCATAGCTAGCTATGTTGGTTGAGGTATACCCTGTTAGGCTTAGATAGTCATGCCCACTCAGGTGCGTTTTTGCATGTTGCCTTCTATTCAGGTTGAGACCCTCAGCATAGTCTAGTGAGAGTCCTGTAGTGTGGTTATATATATATATCTATTTACGAACTATATAGGTATGGTTGAGACATCTAGGATGTATCTACGTATCGGGTCTCTGTTTGGATTGTAGTTAGGATAGAACTTGTTCGTGAGCCTGACCCACTATTATTGTTCAGGTAACGGACGGTTCCAGGTCTTAGATCTTGTTCGTGCTGAGCAGAGATGACTTCTCATTCTTCCGACAACGTAGGCGGTTCCTGTATGGTTTAGCATTGGATTCTTTTTCGGTGGTTCATTTCTCAGTGATGATTTTATTAGGGGTCCACCAGATGGATTCCCGAGTTGTATTAGAAATAGAGAATTTGGATGTATCAGAATAATTCTTTATTAATTTAATTTTATTCTGAGGTTTCAGTATTTGGTTTATCATTCTAGTTTCTTTTCAGCAAATTTTTTTTTTTTATTCCTGTTTCCTTAATTGTATTCTGTGTTCGTTTATTGCTAATTTGTTTGATATCCTCGGGTAGTCGGGCGTGGGCCTAGCCAACCCGCATCCAGAAATCCGGGGGTATCACAGCAACCAGGAAAATCAAATCCCGTACAAGAAAAATAAATAATAAAATCTCTATATTTCATATTTAAACATGTAATCAAGTTGTATAAGCATCAATATCATGCTATATAACAAGAATTAAACCTAAAACATCCCTTACCTCGATTTGAGATGAAAACCTCAAAGGCCCACCAAAATAAAAGCGCTCCGAATTTGACGATACATAGAGGTTTTGTCGGGGACAACACCGTGAACAAGAATCCGTAAGAAGCCCCATGAAATCTCAACTTGACTCCAAACCCGAACTCGAAAAATCGTCGGAAATGGATTCTAAGAAGGGGTAATGGTAGAGCACGACGAGGGGAACAACAATTGCAAAGGCCGAAGACTTTTCGCCAAGGAAAAGTGGACCAAAAGAGGAGAGGGAAAGTGGCAGCCATGGCTGTTAGGAGATCCAGCCAAGAGAGGTGGGGAAGATTGAGTCCCCTTTTATAGAAAATCTCAAAAAGTGTCCCGAAAGGGCCTCAAATATAAATAACGAAAGAAACGGCGTCAAAAACTGAGTCCCGAGCAGAAGGTTATGCCCCGAACAAGTTCGGCGGCAACCGGGTCCAAAAACTCTGAAACTGGAGAAAAATGACCAGAACGGAATTCTAAGAGTCCACTACTCAACGAAATGTGAAAATGAATCCCGTACAAGGATCCAGGCTCCAGACGAGATATTTTGCAATAACTTTCGTTAATTGCATAATGGCCCCTACAAAAAGGGTTAACTGCAAAACTGCCCCTGAAAAAAAATATCTTCCAAAAGATATTTTCTTAGATACCCCTAAAATAAAATATCTTCAAAAGATATTTATGAAAAACACCCCAAGAAAAGAAAAGAATTATAAAGAATTGTGTATCCATGCCCCTATAGACACCGGGAGCAACCAGAGTACTTTCTTGCAAAAGTAAAGATACTTATTCTGAGGCACCAACTGAAGATAAAGACACGTGACGTCAAAAACCAACTCCGAGCATGAAAAGTGAGGTTGTGCCAAAAATTGACAAACGGAGATAAGACAGAATAGGGAAAAGGACGAAATAGCGCACAGTGTCTGAAAAGTGAAAATGCAGATGTGACTCGGTCCTCAAAGGAAGTTGTCAATCCACGAAAAAGAGTCTTAGAAATCATTTCCAAGGACTCAAGACGACACTAAGCGACAAGAAACAGAGTTCAGAAAGGAAAATTAAACGAAAAAAATTCATACGTAAAATTTCAGGAAAAAAGAAAGCGAGGTAAATGACCGGGTCGTTACATTGGTTGTCATTCTTTCGAGCTACGATCGATTGCTTCCGCGGGAGGGTGTCCATTTGCACTCCCAAGGGAGATTATTTCCATTTTGTGGGAGATTGGAATGATTCCCACCCGGCGATGGTTTTCAGCATTGGTGACTGGAGTCGCCATAGATCCTACTTGGCTAATTTGCTAGTTGACGAGGATAACAATTTGGCCGTGTTCTTCCGGCAGTTTTTGAGGAGTTTGTTGATGTCTTTCCAAAGGAACTGACAGAGTTACCTCCTTTAAGGGAAATTATTTTTGCCATTGATGTCATTCCCGGTACAGCACCCATCTCTATGGCACCGTACCGTATAGCACCGGCAGAGTTTGATGAGCTGAAAGGTTAGTTGGATGATTTGAAAGCTAAGGGCTTTATTCGTCCTAGTGCTTCACCATAGGGAGCAGCGGTTCTTTTTACGAAGAAGAATGATAGGTTTTTGAGACTTTGCATCGATTATCGTAAGTTAAATCATGCTACGATCAAGAACAGGTATCATTTGCCTAGGATTGATGACTTATTTGATCAATTAAAGGGAGCGACATGCTTTTTGAAGATTTATTTGAGATCGGGATACTTTCAGTTAAAGGTTAAGGATGAGGATCTATCCAAGACCACTTTCCACACACGGTATGACCATTATGAGTTTCTGGTTATGCCATTTGGTTTGACCAATGCTCCAGCAACTTTCATGGATTCGATGAACCGTGTATTTTGTGACTATCTTGACAGATTTGTGGTGGTGTTCGTTGACGACATTCTAGTATACTCAGCTTCGGTAGAGGAACATGAGTATGATTTGAGGACAAGATCCTTAAGGATAATCAGTTGTATGCCAAATTCGAGAAATGCGAATTTTGGCTACCAGAAGTGAAGTTCCTTGGACAGGCTGTGTCAGGGCCCGGTGTTGCAGTGGATCCGTCGACGATTAAGTTTGTAATGGATTGGGAGCGTCCGAAGACAGTGTTTGAGGTTCGGAGCTTTCTTGGCCTAGCCGGCTACTACAGGAGATTTGTTCAGGATTTTTCTTGTCTAGCGGCACCTATGACTCGACTTACTCGTAAGGGAGTCAAGTTCATATGGAATGAGGCTTGTAATTTTGCTTTTCAGGAGTTGAAGATTAGGTTGACATCAGCTACAGTTTTAATTATACTTGAACGTGGTTTGGGTTACGTGGTCTATTGCGATGCTTCGCGGGAAGGATTGGGTTGTGTTTTGATGCAGACAGAGCGGGTGGTTACTTATGGTCTCGACAGTTAAAGACTCACGAGTTGAACTATCCGACACATGATTGGGAATTGGCAGCAGTTATATTTGCCCTGAAAGAGTGGAGACATTATTTGTATGGGGAGAAGTTTGAAGTTTTTGATAAGTGCTTAAATGTTGCACATTTCAGCATCTAAGCTAGGGTATTTCAGTCTTTGCATCTATCTTAATCTCATGTTTTAGTCTTAATATATGTTTATGTGTATTTCAGTGTAATAAAGTTAAAATGAGCTAATTTTGGTTCACTAAAGCCTTTTTGGAGTCGAGCAAAGATATTCAGAAAAGCTCAGAAAATGGTAAAAAGGAGGTCGCAGCCCATTACTTTATAGTGTGTTTATTCTTCAAAAGCGGTCAATCTTAGGCCTTTGATGATGTTCCCAAAGATGAAGAAGCAAACCAATGAGCTCGGGGCCAAAATGGAGCTAAATAGGGCTTAAAAGAAATTTCCAACTCTTGAGGGATTGATCCCCCAGGGTGGGGGATCGATCCCCCAGGACTTGGCAACATTATAGGATTTTCTTATTGTTTGGGCTTATTTTGTGAACTATTGGGCTTTAATAGGGTTATTATTTAAGGCCCAGTGAGCCATTAGTTTAGGGTTAGTTTTTATTTTATTTAGGAGAGAGTTTTATTATTTTATTATTAAGTTTTTTTTATTAAGGATTATTTTTATTCTGTACCGTGATATCACGTTCTCTCTGGGAAAAAGGAAAAGCTAGGGTTTGAAGAACATTTTTACAGAGGCTTTGTCTACAATTGAAGGAAGAAGAAGAAGGAGCCAAAAGATGGAGATGGAGCTTGTTGACACCATGATCATCTTCTCCATAGCTAGTTCTTCACTTAGGGCTTAGATGAGCCCTAAGTTCATGTAACCCTAACCTTTGTATTTCTTTTCTTGGGGAATTATTATGTTGTAATTAAATTATATGGCCTTGTGATTTCTTTATATATACATGCTTGATTTGATAAATTAGGGTTTGTATTGATGAATTCTTCCATTGAAATCTCCAATTGATTGTATGTCTATGTATGATTAATTAGGGATTTTACTCTTCATTAGATGATTATAACTTAATTCTTTCATTAATTCTATATGTAATTTGCATGTCTATGTGTGATTGCTTTAGGATTATATTCTACATTAAATACTTCTTGTAGTTGTGTTTAGTGATGGCCATAACACGATACTTATTCGATACAACTGTCAATTAATTTGATGGATAAAGGCTTAATCTTGATAGGTTGTTCTACAAATTAGCTTTCTTGTTATTAGTTAATTGTAGTTAAGCAGGCAATTTGTGCTTGATTATGTTAATCCATGCTTCTAATTACAATTAGTATTATTCTCCTGATTGACGTGTGCTCTTATTTGATACATTTGTGAATGTGTATGGTGGGTTATGACGTAGTCTTGAATGGGTTCTACACTTTAGTTTAATTATCATTAAGTAGACAACTCATTCTTAATGTTGATAATCTATGCTTACAATTGTGATTTGTGATGATAATGTGGCTACATCTATAATTACACTAATGAATTCCCCATTAATTGAAAGCATGTGGTTAATTGCATGAGCTTAGTGGTGAATCCTAACCCTAAGACTCTCTTCATATCTCTTTAATTCTTAGTTTAATTTAATTTACTTTACTTAAAATATCATTTCCATTTCCTTGCTTTCAATTGAACTCTAGTTTAATCACTCCACCAAAATCTTTTTCTCTCACAGTCTTTCTCTCTCTTTTCTCTCTTTTACAATCTAATTAACTTTAAAACCAAGTTTAATCCTAACACGTGTTCAATCCCTTCGGTTCGATCCCTTCTCACTTCATACTACATAGTATAAGTGTCTAGCGGTTTATAAATGTAAACTATGATGCCCGCTTAATACCATTTCCAAAACCAAAGTGTGGTACATTATTTTGTGCACACGCTCGGGTAGCATCATAATTTTGGCGTCATTGCCAGGGATTGACGGTTTAGTTGGAATTGAATTAGGCATTAGGGTTAATTTGATTGTTTTCTTTAAATTACTATTTTCTTACAAATCCCTCTTGTTCAATTAGGTACTTGAAAAGAAGAGGAGCAAGCATTGGATCTTAGCACGATTGTGACGTTGTTGCTACGGACTTTCGTGAGCTTCCTTGAATTTCTTTAACTATAATTGTTCAATTCCCTACATGCTTGCGAGATAGCCCTTGTCGAGGCTATCACATTGTTTAAATTCTTGTCCAAGCATAAGCCCAAAATGAGGCTATTACTTTCTTGATAGAAAGCATCGGCCCGTGTGGAGGCAATTTAATTTTGTGCATTGATATAACATGGGAGTATGGGAACATCGTATGTGGAGGTGGTGAAATGTTGTTGATTGTTGTTGTGGTTTGTTGTTTCTAGGAGAATTCTTCCCATTCTTGACTATCCCAAACTTAATGGAAAATCAATTCTAAGATCTAGGGCATATGGATAATCTAGGTGAGTATCACCCTCTTAATGGGCATCCACCTCAAGGTGTGCATCCACCCTTGAGAATTCCACATCCTAATGTGTTTCCACAACCCAATCAAATACAACAACCTCCAATAATACAAATCCATCCTCAAGATCATGTAGTTTATCCCCCAAATCCTAAATTATCTCTTCGAGATCACTACACTCCAAATGAATACAATGCACCAACATGCATCAGGTTGCCAAACTTTCGGGCAAACCATTATGAAATCAAGCCCGCAACCATCCAAATGTGCCCCATTTTCTATGGGGTGAGCAATGAAGAACCACATAAACATTTGGATGAGTTTTTGGAAGTTTGTTCAACCGTGAAAATCACGGACCTTCCGGAAGAAGTCTTAAAAATGAAGCTTTTCCCTTTCACTCTTCGGGAAAAGGCTAAATATTGGTTCAATAACTTGAGGGCAAATTCAATCACATCTTGGGCTCAACTACAATATGAATTCCTAAAAAAAATTTATCCCGCAAGTAGAACCGATGCTATGAGAGCTTCTATCCGTGAATTCTCCCAAAATGTGGGAGAACCTTTACATGAAGCATGGGAGCGTTTGAACGATTTGCTACGGAAGTGTCCACATCACGACATTCCAAAGTGGCAGTTAGTTCACTACTTCTATGAAAGCTTATCCGATGCCCAAAAAGATATGGTTGATGCTTCATGTGGAGGAGCCTATTTGGACAAAAATGAAGATGATGTGTGGCATCTTTTTGATCGCATGAGCGAAAATTCAATGCATCGTTCTTCATCATCCCGATTTGGCCAAAATTTAAATGAAGGAGGGAAGAAAACCTCCAGTCTTTCTCGAGTGGAGAGTTCCATGGAAATTGCCGCCGAGGTAAAAAATCTGACTCTAAGGTTTGATAAATTTCTTTCGAGCCAAAACCCGGCAATTCAATCATCCAACTCTTTCCATTCTCAAAGTGTGATGTGCATGACTTGCTCTAGTTATACTCACAATACTTTCAATTGTCCTCTTGGACAAGTTTTTCCGAGTAAGTATCAAGAACAAGTCAATGTTGTTTTCATTCATCCGGGAAGTAATCCAAATTCTAACTCCTACAATTCCGAATGGAGTGATCCTTACTTCTCTTGGAGAAATCAAGGAGGAGGTATCATTCCTCCTCTTCATAAAAATTCTCAAGAAAAGTATTTACCTCCCCACCTCCGAAATGCGAACTCTCAAGCATACCACTCTCTATCTTATCTTCCTCCAAATGTGAATCAATTCTCCAATTCTCAATCTTCAAATCATCAATTTTACTCTCATCCACCTCAAGAGCCTCCTAGAAATTCCACTTTTGAGAACAAGGTTTTAGAAGCTTTGGGTGATCTTCGAAAGGAAAATCAAGTGTTTCATTCGCATTCTCAATCAATTGAAAAACTTAAAGCCCAAATTGGGCAAATGGTTCAAACAATGAAAGGGAAAGGGCCTATTCAACCCAAACTTAACCAAAAGGCATACTCCATTTCCACCTTGAGAAGTGGGAGAAAAATTGATAACAAAGTTGAGAGACCTAGTGAAGTTAGTGTTCTGGTGCAACCAAGTGTCAGCCCATTTACCATTCCCAATTCCATCCCTACTTCACTAGAGACAAATGGTCACATTAAGGAGCAAATTCCATCATCATCATCTTCCTCCCATGTAGAGAAGCCTTATGAGCCAAAAGCTCCATTTCCTCAAGCTTCAAACTTGACTCCACTTTCGAGGCAAGAAGGAAAAATCCATGACATGATGGAAGTTTTTAAACAAGTTAAAATCAACCTTCTTCTTCTAGATGCTATTCAACAAATTCCACCATATGTCAAGTTCTTGAAGGACTTGTGTACTCAAAAGCGGAAGAACAAGGGACCAAGCCCAAAGAAAGTGCTTCTCATGGAGCAAGTGAGCTCTATCATTAAGCTTAACACCCCACCTAAGTTTAAAGACCCCGGCGCGCCAACCCTCTCTTGTACCATAGGGAACCATGAGGTCAAAAGGGCTTTTCTTGACTTAGGGGCTAGTGTTAATGTTATTCCTTACTCCGTGTATCTTCAATTAGGTTTGGGAAACCTTAAGCCAACTTCGGTAGTTATTCAACTCGCCGATAGGTCTATAAAACAACCAAGGGGAATTGTTGAGGACATCCTCATCAAAGTTGATAAATTCTATTTTCCGGTTGATTTTGTTGTGCTTGACACTGAGCCGGTTCCCAGTCCTACCACTTATATTCCAATAATCTTAGGAAGACCATTCCTTGCCACTACTAATGCGACAATCAATTATAGGTACAGAATTATGGATATATCTTTTGGCAATATGATGGTTAAGCTTAATATGTTCAACACGAGCCAACATCCTATCAATGAAGGCGAGTGTTTCATGGTGAATGTCTTGGATGAAATTGTTGAAGAAGCTATTCCTTCCATTCATTCTAGTCTTTCTGAAGATCCTCTTGAGGCATGCCTCTCTCACTTCAATATGGATGCATTTGACATTGAAAGTTCCATATATGAAGTGAATTCTCTAATGGACTCCGTGGCCATCTTAGACTTCCCGCCATGGAAAAACTCAGAAGAACCTCTTCCTCCAATCACAAGTACTCTTTCTTATCAAAAAGAGGAAGAAGTTGTAAGTTCATCCAATGGCCAATCCAATTTATGAGGACATTCCTTGTAATATTGAGCATGAAGTCATTGAGGCGACCTTAGTGAAGGAGGAGAAAGTGATCAATGTGGAAGTTGACAAAAAGAATGAAGAGATTGAGTTTCCTAATAATCCAACCGAGTCTTTGAAAGACATTACCTTGCCAAGTGTAAGGCCGATCATGATGGACTTTATTTTCAAGACCGTGGATGAAAGGGAACAAATTGCATCTTCCATCATTTCTTTCCAAATCATTCTTTTAGGAGATGTATTCATTGTTGTGAGAGAATATCCATTGGGGAAAATTGATAAACGGATCAACGAGGGTGTCTCCTATCCGGTTTTTTATTCTTTCGACTAGTGAGTCACAACAACGTCTTGCTAGAGACGTTAAACACTTTTTTTTTCATAGAGTTTCCCGACTTTACTTCTCCCTCATTTCTCTTTATTTTTTCTCGTACATCTTCATCTAAATAAAATTTTATTTTATTTTCTTCTTTTACTTTATTTTATTTTTTGTATAATTCTGCTTTCAGAAATTCAAAAAAATAAAATAAAAAAAAAAAATTTTGTAATGGGTGATGTATGTTAGTATTTTATTTTATTTTTAATTTAATTTATTTTTATGTATATATTTCTTTTTAATTTTGCTTTGTTTAAAAAAATAAAATAAAAAATAAAGGGGATTGATTAATCCCCATGCTGGGCAGAAAGCACAAAAAAAAAAGGCCCTAGTGGATTGATCCCCCACCCACGTGGATCGAACCCCTTTGAACTTGTGCTTCCATTTTCTGTAACACAGTGAAGGGACAAATTTTTGTCTAAATTTATCCATACCTCACTTAAGGTGATCTAGCGCCTTATTCTTTAGCCTTGCCTTCCATTCACTGTCCTAAGCTTTAATTCCCAACTACATTCCTCTCTTCCCCGTCGAATTCCTCAAGCAAATTTCTATTCCTCCCCATAAATTTCTTCACCCAATTTTCTTCCTGGCGTTCGAGTGGAACACGAACCGAAATCTCCCGCTGTTCTCTTGTTCTCTTCACTCGTCGTATCTGTTCGCTGTTCTTCGTCGAATCTGGGTCGCTCTTCGGCAATCAAGGCTGTTTCGGCCTTTATTTTTTCGGCGTTGCGATCTCGGCTAGGACACTGTTCTTTTCTGATCGCGTCTGTTCTGTTCTTCTTTGGTCGCACCATCTGATCGTCTTTCCGGTGATCAAATCTGTTCGTATTCCGGCGTCGGATATGGGTCACGGCTGCTTCATATTCCAGCAATTTTGACTGGGCTTATGCAGCGATTCGCAGGTGGTTCTTCTCACATCGCAACTGGATTACGGATCTTTCTGGCCAGAATACGAAACGTCGTTCTCTAGCGATTTTGGCTGGATTTCTACTGGTTCTGTTTCAGATCTCGGTTGGGTCGCGATGGGTCGCTGTTCTTCGCTGATTTTTCTGGATTGCGTTTCCTTCCGGCGAATTTCTGAATCGCCGTTTTCTTCCGGCGAGCTTTTGAATCGCCGGGTTCTTCTCTGATCGCGATCGCGGCTGGGTTTTCGCCGGCGATTTCGGCTTGGTCGCTGCTTTTCTTCGGCGATCAAGGCTGGGTCTTTGCGGCGTCGCGGCTCTTCGTTGTTCTCGCCGGCGATTCTTGGCCGGTTTACCCAGCTCTGCCGGTTGTCTTCTCCGGCGAGCTTGTGATGTTTAAAAAAATAAAAAATAAAAAAAAGAAATGGAAAAAATTAAATAAATAATAAAAAAAAAAAGAAAAGAAAAAATAAATTAAATAAATATAAAATAAATTAAATATAAAAATAATAATAATAAATTAAATAAATATATATATATATATATATATAATTTATTCTTTTAAAGAAAAAAATTTGCATTCATGTTTTAAAAAAAATAAATAAATAATATGTATTCCCGTTATGCCCTTCTGCTTAGTTATACATGTTTTCATCTTTTACAAAGGGCTTGATATCATATCTCTTCACATCTTGTTCTATATTGTTTTGGAATGTATGCTTTACTTATCCCATTTGATATTTGATGTGAGTTGCTAGTGTGGCTTTTCTAGTAGGTTTTTGCATCCAAGTTTGGGGAAGACCTCTTTCGTCATGGATCATTGCCGGGCATCATTAACTTTTGCCATCACGGTATACTCTTTCCATTTCTTCCATTGTTCTCATTGCACATTGAGGACAATGTGCAGTTTAAGTTTGGGGGTAAGGTAGTCGTGTTACATTCTACTTTAAGTTGAGCTTTAAATACATAATTGAGATTTGAGATATGTTTGGCAATGATTTCGAACTTTTGAAACATAGTGCCATTGAAAAGCAAGTTGTTAGAGTCTAATACTTCTTGTATGCTCTATGATGCCATTTAGGGGTAAATTTTAATTTTTGACATCATGTTTGCTTTTGTAGTACACATCATCTTGTTGGTTGAAAATGCTTTAAAAGTTGATTCTAGAATTCTACACTTGCACTTGCGCACATTAGAATTCAATTTGTGGGGTGCATGCTTAGTTGATTATTGTCTTGATTTATCCCAATTGAGCTAGTATGCTTTGAAAGTTTTCATTCTTGATAAAATGATCTTGTAAAGAAAAGAAATAAAAGCACTCACCAAAGGTGAGGAAAAAAAAACTGCATTCTTTCAACATGTCATCTGATTAAAAAGGAAGACAAGGAAAGAATGTAAGATGTATGATTAGTTTGAATTCGTAGCCTAACCATTCCGAGTCATTACGCCCTTAGGAGTGTCTTTACACTTAACGCCCTAAGACCATCTGGTTTGGGAGTCGTTGGCTCAACGCTTGTTACATGGGGTGATTAGAGAGCTTAAGGAACTTGGACATTGCACATGGTCATACATAAAAAATAATAATAAAAAAAAAAATAATGAAATCAATAATAAAATAAATAAATAAATGTTTGATTGAATAACAAGGTTCATTCCATGTCTTAATGTCTGGTACTATATCTGTATGCTAGTTTAAGGGTAAGGCTATGCCATTACTTTGATTTGCTAAGATAGCAACACATTTTGATGCCGGTTCACTCAAAAAGGATGATAGAATTGATTCAATTTGCATGATTAATTAATTAATGTGTGAAGGACCATTTTTGCTTACATGATGTTAAAATGTTGATAATAGCTTAGAAATGGCAGAAATTTGCATACTTGAGGTAGTCTACTTTCAACACTTGTTTAATATGTGTCGTTGCTTCTCAAGTAAGAAAGAGCTTTTGATGTTTGTGGGTACCATTTCTGGAAACCCTCACGAGACTTCACTCGTCCACTAGGGGTAACCTAGGGGTTTAAAAGGCTTGTTGCATATCCTAAATGCAACCGTGATCCCTACGAAAGTGGTGTTATCTTTATTTGTTTTATTAGTTCATAGTTGTATATATGTTTGTTTCATTTTCATGCTTTAGTTCATTGCTAGGGACTAGCAATATCTAAGTTTGGGGGCGTGATAAGTGCTTAAATGTTGCACATTTCAGCACCTAAGTTAGGGTATTTCAGTCTTTGCATCTATCTTAATTTCATGTTTTAGTCCAAATTTATGTTTATGTGTATTTCAGGGTTATAAAGTTAAAATGAGTTAATTTTGGTTCACTAAAGCCTTTTTGGAGTCGAGCAAAGATATTCAGAAAAGCTCAGAAAATGGCAAAAAGGAGGTCGCAGCCCATTGCTTTATAGTGTGTTTATTCTTCAAAAGCGGTCAATCTCAGGCCTTTGATGATGTTCCCAAAGATGAAGAAGCAAACCAATGAGCTCGGGGCCAAAATGGAGCTAAATAGGACTTAAAGGAAATTTCCAACTCTTGGGGGATCGATCCCCCAGGGTGGGGGATCGATCCCCCAGGACTTGGCAATATTATAGGATTTTCTTATTGTTTGGGCTTATTTTGTGAACTATTGGGCTTTAATAGGGTTATTATTTAAGGCCCAGTGAGCCATTAGTTTAGGGTTAGTTTTTATTTTATTTAGGAGAGAGTTTTATTATTTTATTATTAAGTTTTTTTTATTAAGGATTATTTTTATTCTGTACCGTGATGTCTCGTTCTCTCTGGGAAAAAGGAAAAGCTACGGTTTGAAAAACATTTTTACAGAGGCTTTGTCTACAATTGAAGGAAGAAGAAGAAGGAGCCAAAAGATGGAGATGGAGCTTGTTGACACCATGATCATCTTCTCCATGAGCTAGTTCTTCACTTAGGGTTTGGATGAGCCCTAAGTTTATGTAACCCTAACCTTTGTATTTCTTTTCTTGGGGAATTATTATGTTGTAATTAAATTATATGGCCTTGTGATTTCTTTATATATACATGCTTGATTTGATAAATTAGGGTTTGTATTGATGAATTCTTCCATTGAAATCTCCAATTGATTGTATATCTATGTATGATTAATTAGGGATTTTATTCTTCATTAGATGATTAGAACTTTCTTTCATTAATTCTATATCTAATTTGCATGTCTATGTGTGATTGCTTTAGGATTATATTCTACATTAAATACTTCTTGTAGTTGTGTTTAGTGATGGCCATAACATGATACTTATTTGATACAATTGTCAATTAATTTGATGGATAAAGGCTTAATCTTGATGGGTTGTTCTACAAATTAGCTTTCTTGTTATTAGTTAATTGTAGTTAAGTAGGCAATTTGTGCTTGATTATGTTAATCCATGCTTCTAATTACAATTAGTATTATTCTCTTGATTGATGTATGCTCTTATTTGATACATTTGTGAATGTGTATGGTGGGTTATGACGTAGTCTTGAATGGGTTCTACACTTTAGTTTAATTGTCATTAAGTAGACAACTCATTCTTGATGTTGATAATCTATGCTTACAATTGTGATTTGTGATGATAATGTGGCTACATCTGTAATTACACTAATGAATTCCCCATTACTTGAAAGCATGTAGTTAATTGCATGAGCTTAGTGGTGAATCCTAACCCTAAGACTCTCTTCATATCTCTTTAATTCTTAGTTTAATTTAATTTAATTTAATTTACTTGCAATATCATTTCCATTTCCATGCTTTTAATTGAACTCTAGTTTAATCACTCCACCAAAATCTTTTTCTCTCACACTCTTTCTCTCTCTTTTACAATCTAATTAACTTTAAAACCAAGTTTAATCCCAACACGTGTTCAATCCCTTGGGTTCGATCCTTTCTCACTTCATACTACATAGTATACGTGTCTAGCGGTTTATAAATGTAAACTATGATGCCCGCTTGATACCATTTCCAAAACCAAAGTGTGGTGCATTATTTTGTGCACACGTTCGGGTCGCATCAGTTTTCTTCGATTACAAGAGTCTCAAATATCTCTTTTCGCAAAAGGATTTGAATTTAAGATAGCGCAGATGGGTTGAGTTCATGGAGGACTACGACTTTGAGTTGCAGTATCATCCGGGGAAGGCCAATGTGGTGGTTGATGCATTGAGTAGAAAGTCACGGGGTACTCTTGCCAGCATTTCCGTCCATAAATGGAAGATGCTAGAAGAGCTTGCAGATCTTGGTTTACAGTTGTGTGAGGATGTTTCACCGACTATCTTGTTTAGCCTTATGGCTCAACCGGCTCTTGTTAGCAAAGTTGTTGAGGCACAACAGGAGGATGGGGAGATGAAGTCCATCCACAATCAAATTTCAGGTGGCAAGAATGTAGAGGGTTGGACCTTGCATTCAGATAGTGGTCTCAGGTACAAAGGGAGGATGTTTGTTCCTTTGTCTTATCGTGACGCTGTTCTTTAGGATTTTCACCATTCTCGACTCGCAGTTCATCCTGGTGGTACGAAGATGTATCACAATTTGTGGAGATAGTTTTGGTGGAAAGGCATGAAACGGGGTGTTTCTCAGTTCGTGGCTAAATGCTTTATTTGTCAGCAAGTGAAGGCAGAGCATCAGAGACCGGCAGGTTTATTGCAACCACTACCAGTGGCAGAGTGGAAGTGGGAGCACATCACTATGAATTTCGTGATGGGACTTCCGAGATCCAAGCCAGGGAATGATGCCGTTTGGGTCATTGTTGACAAATTTACTAAGACGGCTCACTTTTTGCCTATAGCAATGACATATGACGTAGAGAGACTTAGTGGACTGTATGTGGGGTAGATTGTCAGGCTTCATAGGTTCTAGTATCCATTGTTTCAGATAGGGATCCCAGGTTCACGTCTCACTTTTGGCAGAGTTTTCAGGAGGCTCTTGACACGGGGCTTCATTTCAGCACGGCATTCCATCCTTAGACTGATGGTCAGTTGGAACGTACTATTCAGATATTGGAGGATATGCTACGGGCTTGCAATTTGGATTTTGGGGGTAGTTGGGAAGACTACTTACCCTTGGTTGAGTTTGCCTACAACAACAGTTACCAGACCAGTATTGGTATGGCACCTTTTGAGGCATTGTATGGCAGACCTTGCAGATCTCCAGTTTGTTGGACCGAGGTAGGTGATGCAGTCACCTTGGGTCCCAATATTGTCTTTGAGACTACAGAAAAGATTAAGTTGATTCGGCAGCGGTTGGCTACAGCTCAGAGCAGGCAGAAGAGTTATGCCGATAAGCGTAGGAGATCCTTATCTTTTGAGGTAGGGGACCATGTCTTTCTCAAGATTTCTCCACGAAAGGGACTTCTGAGATTTCGGTAGACAGCCAAGTTATCTCCTAGGTACATTGGACCATTTCCGATTTTGGAGCGCGTCGGTGAAGTTGCTTATCATTTGGCGTTACCGCTAGACCTGGATAGGGTTCACAACATCTTCCATGTATCTACGTTGAGGAAGTACGAGCCGGATCCATTACATGTTTTACGGTGAACAGATGTTGTTGATAAGGATGTGACCTACGAGAAGGGTCCAGCCCAGATTCTTGATTCACGGGAATAGGTCTTGCGAACCAAGACCATTCCATTGGTTAAGGTCTTATGGAGACATCACGGCATTGAGGAGGCTACCTAGGAGCTTGAACAGAGGTTCACTCCCGGTATCCCAATTTGTTATCTCTTTCAGGTACTACTCGATTTTGAGTACGAAATCCTTTTAAGGAGGGTAGGTTGTAATGACCTGATCATTTTTCTCCCTTTCCTTTTTTGGTGATTTTCTTTTTTCGTCTTTTTCCTATTTTGTATTTTCTTTATTTTGTATTTTTACCGTTTATCATTATTCCTTGCATAACCTCACTTTTTGTGCTCGGATTTGATTCCGGTTTTGCACGCATTTATGATATTTGATTCCCTTGATATTTGTATTTTTACTTTTGTAGAAAAGCATGCTAGTTACTTGCTTTTTTCGTAAAGGGTATGGATGCATACTTTATTGTAATTATTATTGATTTTGGAGTTTTAGTGTAATTATGTAAAATAATTATTTTTTGTCTTAGGGGCCTTTTTGCAATTAAATTTGGAAGATATTTTGAAAAAGGACTTTTTTGCAATTATATTCTCATGGTGCCACTTGTTGGCATTGGGGTGGAGTGACTTGGAAACATAATCTATTGACTTTTGGAGGGTGGAGATTCACCCACTTGTTGGCCTAGGATTGGTGCACTTGTTGGCTTTGATGGTTGACTAGTGTAAGCTTAGGATTAAGCCTAGGAAGGAGCCTTAGATTTTTGACAAGTGTAAGCTCACCATTTAGTCTGCATTATGTGTGTGTGTGAGGTAGTGTAAGAACACATAGTGAGTAGAGGATTTCTAGACCATCCACTCACCATTTTACACTTTATCCTTTTCATTTCATTTGTTCTTCTTAACACTAAACCTAGCCACCATTGGAGGAAAGCTTGGTTAATAACTTATTCCTTCATTTTGGCCTCCTTCCACTCTTCTTGGACCAAAAACCTTGGGAGACAAAAGTTTCTTCTTACTCTTCTCTTCAAAACCCTATAATTACTTTCCATTTTTAAGCTTGGTAGCTTGGATTATAGAGATTCAATTCTCTATTGAGGTAGGGGTGGTAGTATGTTTATATTCTAAGTGTTTTATATTTCTTTGGGATTTTATATATATTGTGTACATGCATTTAGAATTGTAGTATTGGATAATATAGGAAATCCTTATGATTGACTTAGGATTTATTGATTCAAGCATGTATATTGTGTATGTATCTTAAGTAGGATTATTAATGTTGTATAGAACTTTTATTGATTTGAATTACTATACTATTGTAATGTTAATCCTACATTCTAGTTGAATACTATTGGTAGTTGTAATTATTTTAGATGCTTGTTACTATATAATGTTGTAATCTAGTATATAAAGCTTATTGTTGAGGCATGATTTAAAATGAAAAGTTAGTGGTATGGTATTGTGCATAATATCATGATGAGGACTTGTAATTTGGTATGCCATTTTAGACTTGGAACCCTAAGACATGGTTTGTGTGGTTCCAAAATACTTGTGCATGGAAGGTGGTGGTTTATATGCCTTAATTATAGTGTATGAGTATTGAACTTGATTATGATTTTGGATTCTCTTAGGACATTGTTACAAGTGATATGACTAGATTTTGGCTCTAGTACGGGAGGTATGAGTTCTCCCCAATTGAGATAGTGCGCACTAGGGTGGTCTTCCCAGCGGGTTTGCGACGACCCAAGTTTTTCAACCCGATGCGTCAGTGATGAACCGAAAGATGACCCGATAACGAATCCGAAATGCGGAAGTAAAAGATAAAACAATGGTTTCTAGAGATACAACATGACTTTAAGACGCCAATGCGACTCTCAACGAGGTCACGAAACCCAAAGGAAACAAATGCGGAAGTAACGTTTTCAAAAATGAACAAGAATGAACCTAGGGCAAAAATGTCATTTTCAGCTTAAAATTGGGTGCCACCGAGCACACCATTGGAAAGACAACAAAAATTAATAAATTTAGACTCAAGAATCACTTGATTCGGAGTTCGGATGAAGAGGATATGGCTAATGGAAGAAGAAGGGGCAAAACGGTCAAAAAGTCAACCCAAGACCATCTAACCGCTTAGGAGACCCTTTCTAACCAGTTAGAAAGCAAAAATCAGTGACCAACTCACTGCCCACGCTCATCTAACCGGTTACGAGATTCACCACCCGTACACTTGACCCGTACACTTCTACTACAACTCAGCAAAAACTTGGCAGTAGGGGTTTTTCCGGAAAAAATGGGATTTTGAGGCTCTAGATGACATTTTCTAGAAAAACACAAAGAAGAAACCCTCCTCAAAATTGAGTTTTCTACGTGATTATTGATAAAAATAAAAAAAATACTCACTATGAAATGCCCAAAATGCCCTCCCAAGAAAACTGGTCCAGAGGGTCCAAAAAACTGTTAAATGGAAAAATAGAAGCTAAACTTTGCGAACGATTTCTGATACCAAGATGGCATTTTCTGGAAAAACATGAAGAAAAAACCCCCTAAAATCACATTTTCTAAGTGACCATGTGAAGAACGGAATTTATTTCCCAAAGAAATTTCCCAAAATACCCTTAGGTCAGATTATGCAACAAAAGTGTAAAATGAGTCCGTAGGAGGCTCATTTCACCAAAGAAGAAGCTTTGCCTGGAAACGACCATGCACGCAAACGTAACTTACCTAATAAGATGTGCTACAATGGTCCATGGCTCAAAAATATGGCCGATACAAAATATGACCCCCCAACGGCCAAAATGCCAAAAATGAAATTTGGAATGAAAACTTGGAATTCAAAATCATGAAATGGTTTCAAAATGCCGTTTGGCCCTTGGACACACTTCGTACATGATGAATGAATGTTAATGGATGAGTTTCATACACAATGCACACCCCGGTGCGAAATATCATACCAAAACGCATGATTTTTCATATATTCTCATTAAGACAAAAATTAACATCCATGATATAAATGTGATTCCAACAGAAGTTTGGCCCTTGGCCTCATGTCATATACACAAAATGAGAATCAAAAAGTGTGCTTAGGCACACATTACAAGTTTAGAATCAAATATACACATTTGTCATATAAAGCTACAAATGCATTTCAAGCCAATCTTCACAAAATGGAAATCTTCAAGTCTACAAGTCATCCAAGCATAACGGGAGTCTCAACTTTAATTCTTGTACTTGAAATATGCCCCAGTATCGTAGGGGTGAGTAACATAAAGCTACTCGTAGGAAATGAGTATGCATTGACCTACGTTTTATAAGTTTGCATGATTTAATTATTGTGGTTCATTCTACCTAACGTCTATGTCAAAGGTGAAACTCAAGGAGCATCCTAGCTACCTAAGATCATTTCTAGCATCAATCACCTCATTCATGCAATTTTAGGAACATAGGGTGATGTTTACACAAAGCAACAACATATAGATTCTTAAGGTTATCAACTTGAAGTCTAAAATGCAACATCAACTAAATATAACAATTTAGCATAATTAGAATATCTAATACCACACATCAAGACATAGATTCTCTAGGTTATCAACTAGAAATCTAAAAGTGTGAAATCAACTAAATATAGCAATTTAGTATAGATGTACTTAACAACATCAAAATTGCCAATAGCCAAAACCACAAGTCAACAAGGCAAACATGATTGTCAACTTGGAATTGAATGCGAAAACAAATAGTGGAAGACATGGACATCACGTCTCGGATTTCTGCCGAGAACAAAATGGTTGTTCCGGGCACTAACCCGTAGGGAAAACCACCCTAAGTGCACACTATCTCAATTGGGGAGAACTCATACCTCCCGCACTAAAGCCGAACTTTAGCCATATCACATGTAACAACAATGTCTCAAGACTCCAAAATAAACCAAATAAGTTCATAACTTATACATATTACTACTACATAGTAACAAGTTAGCAATATAACTCTCAATTGTGCATAATAAGCATTTCATATCCATAATGCTATGAAATCACAAGCCAACAATATATTCATATTAGAAACATACTCTCATGAATATAAATTTAACAACAATGTTCTTCAATGCATATAACACAATCAAGTGAATACATCACAAGTCTAAATCCATGCTCTTAAAATAGAAACAACTTCTAAAACATGATTAGATCTATGGATAAACAAGATAGAATTTAATTACATCAAAATAATTAAACTCTCTAGATTTCAAATCATTTCCAATTGGCCCCAATTTAATATATGCTAATAGACATATCATGGTCATTACACATATTCACACAAAAACTTAATTAGGCCCATGAAACCGCAAAAATAGATTTTAATTAATTCTTTTAATTAAAGTCTCTAAATTTTCAAACTCAACCAAATGCTCTCAAATTAATGTATGTTAACAAACATGCCAAAACTTAATTTAGAAGCATAATACAACTCAATTTCATGCAAGGTACGGCCATAAACTTTAATCTTTCACAAAAGATAAATATTAATTAAAAAGAGCAATTCTTATTTAATTAATCCAATTTAAATATATGTTAACCAACACATTAAAACAAGATTTTATAGCATGCCCCAATTCAAATCCAAGTTACACATCATCATGAATTTTAAATCTTATACAAGTAAATAAAAATTACTAACTTTCTAGATTTGATACAAGGCATACATATATGTTATATAATCATGACAAACACACAATACAACACACAAATAATCCTAAAACATTCCCTACCTCCATTTGAGATGAAATCTCAAATTCCCACCAAAATAAATCGGCTCCGAATCCGACGAAACTCCTAGGTTTTGTCGGGGACAACATCACGGACATGAATCCCAAGGAAGCCCCATCAAAAACACAACTTGACTTCAAACCCAAACTCAAGAAATGACCAAAACGAGATTCCAATCGATTGGAATCGAAGGCCTCGCCGAGGGGAACAATAAACATAAAAGCATCACCACTTTTTAGTGAGGGGAGGAAGCTCAAAAGAAGAGAGAGAAGATGGCAGCCATGGCTGCCATGAGATCCGGCCAAGAAAGGGGAGAGAGAGAGTGAAATCTGATTTTTTCACTAAAGACCTCATATATATAGAAAAACTCAAAAAGTGCCCCGAATGGGCCCTACTAGGTCCGAAAAAGTGAAATTTGAGCAGACACCCTCAAACGGCAAAACTCCGTGAACGAAAAAGATTCCAAATGAGAAAATATGAACAACGGAAGAAATAGCGACGAAAACCAAGTCCCGAGCAGAGAGTTATGCCTAAAACAAGTTTGGCGCAAACTGGGGCCAAAAACCCTGAAATTGGAAAACATAGTCCAGGAGGAAATTCTAAGAGTCCGCAACTCGACGAAATGTGAAAATGAATCCCATACGAGGATCCAGGCTCAAAATAAGGTATTGAGCAATAACTTTCATTAATTGCACAATAGCCCCTCTAAAAAGTGAAAACTGCGAAACTGCCCCAGAATGAAAATATTTTCCAAAAAATATTTTCTTAAATACCCCTGAAATAAAATATTTTCAAAAGATATTTATGAAAAACACTTCAAGAAAAGAAAAGGTTTCCAAAGAACTTTGCATTTATGCCCCTATGGGCACCGGAAGCAACTAGAGTACTTCCTCACGAAAGTAAAGATACGTATCTCATAGAAATCATTGAGAATGAAGATACGTAAAGTCAGAAACTAACTCCGAATACAAGAAGTGTGGTTACGCAAATAGAGTGACAAACGAGGAAAAGACGAAATAGGGAAAAGACAAAATAGGGAAAAGACAAAAAGTGAATAGTGTCGAAAAACGAAAAATGCGGAATTGACTCGGTACTCAAAGGAAGTTGTCAATTCACAAAAAAGAGTCTCAGAAGTCACTCTAGAGTACTCGAGAGCATTCGAGACGACACTAAGTGACGAGGAATTGAACTCAGAAAGGAAAAGACAATGGAAAAAATTTATCCGAAAAATCCGGGTCATTACAGGGTTAATGCCTGGAATAACCATTTTGATCTTGGTTTATTCCGAGACGTGATGTCCAAGTTTTTCACTCATTGATTTCGCATTCAATTCCAAGTTGACAACTAATGCTTAATTGTAACTTGTAATTTTTGTTACTAGCGAATTGATGTTGTTAAGTACATTGATGTTGATATGTGTTGTTAAAGAATCATTTAAGTTCGCTTAAGATGATCCCTTAGAACACCTTGAACATAGATGTTAAGTGGAATGATCCCTTATATTCGTCTATATTGATCTTGCAATGATATTGAAATTTTAGAATATATGCATATGCTTCTTCCTACGAGTAACTTGATTACTCACCCTAGTAGTTTGGGTTGTTTTACAGGTAAAGAGACTATATTCTTGGATGCTCATCATCCTTAGGAACTTATGAGCAATTTGAAGTATTTTTGTATATTGACATGCAAATGTTTAGCATGCTTTACTTTCGATATCATATTTTGTATACCATGGGTGTATGATATTTTGGAAGCTAATGTAACTTCCTTGATGTGTAATGATACTTAAGTATTTACTTTTGACATTGTAAGCATGTTTACTTTTGTACTTATATTCACTTGGTATCAAACTTTTGCTTTAAAAAATGCATTTTAACCAACTTTGGAGGTTTGGCATATAAAATTCTTGTAATGGACATGTATAAGGCCATAAGTTGTTGTAATACATTCATTTATTCATTTTAAGGTTGTTGACATGCTCACATACTCAAATCTCATTGAAAAATCAGTTTTAACTTTCATTTTTGAACGAATTCATGAGGAGATTTGAAGCATGGGTTAAACCTTAAAACATTTGGCATATAGCAGGTCTTACAGCAGCTTTTCGAGGTGTTTCAATCGTCCAAAACTCTATTTCGGTCGACCGATGGCTTTTGGAAAATTCTTTGTACAATAAATCACTCATTCCAGTAGGTTTTTGCACTGTTCAGGGTCATTTCGGCTGATCGAAACTCTGTTTCAGTCTACTAAAACAACCTCCTCTCAAAAAACATGTTTTCAACAAATTTATGTCCAGTTCGGTTGACCAAAACAGCCCTCATACGCCAGCCTTCCAGATTATGTTTCAGCACTGAAGTTCCAACTTCAAAGGGTCATAACTTATTCGTTTCTAATCCAAAATGGGTGATTCTTGAGCCTAAACTCAAAGATTTTGAGTCAGCTTTCCAATGGTACCTATGTCATTCTTAAATTTCAATCACAGTAGGAGTTATTCATGTTTTAGTGAAGTAATGTCAGTTTTCTCTTAAACCAGGAAAGGGCAATTTTGTGGGATTCTTGGCTAATTGGAACCTCTTGGAATGTTGTGAAATGATTAGATTAGGTTGTATTCACCTTGTTTGACTTGTTTAGAGTCAATTTTCTCCTTTTAATTATGAATTGACCAATTTGCCCTTAGTTAACGAATTTAGCCCGTTTTAACTCTAGTTTCATCTTTCGTTCTCCTCAAGTTCCGTGACCTCATGGAATATCACATTGGTGTCTTAGAGATGATTTATATCTCAAAGGACTATGGTTTCATCTTTTGCTTTCGCATTTCGGATCCGTTATCAGTCAACTTTCGGGTCATCACTAACGCACCGGGTACAAAAAATTGGGCCGTCACAAAACCGGTTCAGATGGACTCAACCGATTCAAGTTGATCAGTTAAACTTTGAAAATTAATGCATTCTTCTCATCATCAAAGAGTGTATCGAATTATGAATATAATGAAACTTCAATTCCACTTCTAATCTTGAATCTTGACAAATCAAATTAAAATTTTACAACTCAATCAATGTTGATTTAATAACTAAATTAGCCAAAATACAGTGACACAACTCACATATTTGTGAAGATTGTCATCTTGTAACATTGCACTTGAATCATTGAAACCTAAAATTCCTCTCTGTGGGCCACGAGTTTGACTTGCACATGAGTGCATTGGAAAGCGACCACTTTTTAGTCGTCTATGAGTACTAGATGGTGTGCTGGGCGGTGGCCACCGGCCCCATCATGCACTGATAGAAAAACTTGATTGGACATCCAGCATAAATGATAGAAAAAATACCAGTGCATGACAGAAAACCAACATGCTATTTTTGCCAAAACAAAACGGGATATAAATCTCGGCTTGTTATGTTCACACCGTGAATGCATCATGACTACTGTAATGTCATGTCATTGTTGTACATGGCAGCGTAGGTGCATGTCCTTGTAATCGATCGGCATGATGTCAATATAATGAAAGTGTTACAATCCCATCCTGCTGTCAAATTTATTTTTCTTTGATAGTAGTCAAAAAAATTTAATCAATGCTAGCTGCATCAGATGACCATAGTTGAGTGACTGAAAGTAATGTTGGTGATTACAAACTTAACTTCACATTATTTGCGTAAACTATGACTACATTTGAACTGAATGTGTGTTCTCATGCTTGCATGTAGCTAGTAATATATTTACATGTCACTTTTACCATATACTGTCACTCAATATGTTGTAATATTACTTTCAATTTTAACAATTACTGGATTTAGATTGAAGAAGTTGATAGTAAAGAAGAGGAGAGAGTTCACCTCTTATTTACTTTAAAATTAATGACTTTAAATTTTTTTTTTTCTAAAGCGTGAAATATCTGAGACACCCTTGTTTGTGTGTAAAGAAAATATTATATATTAACATATATGATAAATGATATATTTGTATAAGATAAAAAAACCTAAACCTCAAGGATTTTAAAAAAAAATGAAGTACACCTGTTGTTCAACAATAGAGATGAAGATGAAGACCTAAAACACTTGCACTTGTCGTTTTCATCTTTGCTTTCGCCTTTTGTAATCAATTAGGTCCATTTCTTCGGGGCTAATGATAATTGATCATCAATTTCTATGGACTCAATTTAATTAGCCCATCACCTATTGAGGAGTTACTGAATAAATCAAACTAATTATTAATTAATATGAAATCCATACTTCTTTAATGATTGAGAATCATTTGACGATGAATAAAGAGCAATTGTTACGATGATTATCTGAATCAGCTCAACTTATTCTTAATTCAGTTCATTTTCCAAATTGATGAATAAGATAATTCACCAATTATACATATAACGCATTTAATTAAAACACCATAAATGTTTGGTATAACAGGCATTCAAAACCATCAATAGCAATCGAGGTTGCCTCACTCAGGGCCCAAAGGGATTAAGTGTCGCAAATTAAGTGACAATGATTGGCTTATGCGAAGAGAATGTGAGAGAAAATACCAACAAATGTGAAAGAGAGAGGATGATTGGATTCTCTTTTTTACCAAAACAATTCAAAAGAGAGGGATAGGATATCCCAATCAAGCTAGCTGGATTTTGTCATATAATATATATACATATATTCTTGGATTTTTCTAAGAAATTCAATTAAATAATTAGGTCATGTATGGATATCCCAATCAAAGCTAGCTGTGTTTTCATTGGGGGATAAAGTTAAATTCAAGATTTTGACTAATATTAGTCATGCTAGATATTGACTTGTATATTCCAAATATTGATAATATGTGTGAACTTAATGTAAAATTATTTATTAATTGTGTAGCCTACATGATTTGGACATGCATATATTTTATTAATTAATGGTTAAATAAATAGTATTAGATTAAAATTATATTATTTGGTCAACTTATAAATTACCTTTTTGGTAATTAATTATTGGAGAAGTGTTTTCCTATTTATTCCTTAGTTTGATGGAAAGTAGAATTAAAGTTACTAAAAGGAAAACTGATCATCTCCCTGCCTCTATAAAAGTGCATATTCTCATCAATTATGTACGCTAACAGTTTCCACCATTTGCCTATTATTCAAAGTCAGCTTAGTTTGTTGTTAAATGATCTCGACATTGGACTTGATCTCAACAAAGTTTTCTATAATGGATCGAGGTATTTATATCTAACTATATTTATTTATGCATTATAGGTATGTAAGAATAATAAAGTTCTAGGATTTGGGATTTATGTTTTTTTTGTGATTAATGATTTGTATGAATAATTAGAGTTTACAAGTGGTATCAGAGCTTAAGGTTTAGGGACTCATTATTTTTCTTTAATGTTACATAAATAATATTTAATATATAATGATGATTGCATGATTGAATAATGTGTTGTTTTGAATCTGCACTGTGGATATGTTTTGATCAGTATTTTTCGTGGGTTTCTTTAAATGAAGTTTTGTGTTCTAATTTTAGTTTCCATACATAGATTTCTGAATTTTATGTAATTGCATGAAAGTCAATTATCTAATGATGCATGTATGCATATGTATAATAAGATGAAGAAGTTTCATTTTCGTACATGATTTTGAAAAGGAATATGTGTATTATTATATACTAATTTTAATATCATTATGGATGAATTTTGTCGAAACCAAACTAACTTGGGTATCTTGATTTCCGAGCCTAGTTTAATTGCTGGAAGTTTTAATGGCAACTTGTTACTATTTGAAAGAAGCTCACTGTTTTACCAATTATTATCGGATGATATGAACGATTTTATTTTTAATTATCTAAAAAATAATAAATAATTAAATACATAAAATTTATTTATTTTATTAGAAATTAGAATTTCTAGAATAATATGTGAGTCTAGAAATTTAACTTTATTGAAAATGCAAATAAATTATTGTTTAGTACCCAAACATGCATACATGATGGAGAATCAATTTTAAATTGATTCAATTATGATCTTGAAGTTCATAGATAAAAAAAAATAATGTTTTATTTTGTATATAAAATAAAATCATATTTTTATTGTATTTTCGGACTATTAAGTTTTTGGGATCGAACTTTCCTAAAGTTGGATCGATTAGTATGAGTATGTGTGTATAATATTAAATGGGTAAATTAATGATTAATTAGTTACTAAATAATTTAATATTCATATTATGTGAGGGTTGGTAGCTACCAAAGTGGCTTAACCATGATAATTGATGAATATTAATTCTAGTGGTAAACATAATTAATGATAAATTAGTCACTACCTAATTTAATATTCATATTATGTGAAAGTTGGTAGTTGTCAAAGTGGCCTAATCATAATAATTGATGAATATTAATTTTAGTAGTAGACATAATTGCAATATTTCCTAAATTATTGATGCTTATGATTTCTTGTGATATTCATGAATATTGATTTTAATTGATCATGAGAAATAATTCTTCAAATGGAATTGATTTTCAAGTGATTAAATAAAAATTAAGGGGTTGTATGTATTTTTTAATTAGGTAGATATAAGATATCCAAAAGTAATTTATCTGTTTAATTAAATAATTCATCACCAATAAAGGTATACATATAAATACAAATAAGCATTATTATTAGTATTTTATAGTAGCCACCCAAAGTGGTATTATAGTTATACATTGTATTTATTTTTTAAGTTATATATATATGTGTTATTAACTCAAAATATTATTGTTGTGAACATTTTATCTTATTATGTTTGTTTTATTGCATCTCTTAATTCGCATACTGCATTTGTTCTGATTCTCAATAATACTAAATTCTCATAATGGAATGAGTAAATTAAGTTTAAAATTTAGATGTGTTAAGTATTTTAAATTGAGAAATCTACTGTTATTATTGATAAAGACAGCGAAGAAGAAAAGATTCTCCATAAAGCTTAGAAGAGATCGAGCAAATTAAGCATTATGGTTATGCGAATAATTGTTCCCCATAGTGATAGTGCTAAGGAATATTTGACTAGAAGAATATTTTCGTATTGTAGATAAATATCTAAAACGAAAATTATTGATTGATATTACTACTATGCATTTTTTTGTTGGTACTCGTATCATGTATGAACATAATTTTGAGATGACTAATGTGGTGAAAAATTAAGAACCTTAGGGATGATTGTGCATGAGAATTTTCTCGTTCAATTTATTATCAATTTCTTGTTTACTCAGTATGGGTTATTTCGAATTAACACTGTAAGACAAGTGGACAGTGAACTAATTGACCATTATGTTAATTTAGAAAGAGACAATTAAAACTTAACCAGTAAGGTAATCATTAACTCATCTCATGACCCAAGAAGTTAGAAAGAAATTTGGGAAGAAACTTGAAAGGGCATTAAGTGAGCAGCACCCAAAAATAAAAGACTTTGATTAATCTATTAAAAGAAAGGAATGTAATAATGCAAAAGAGTCATTTATGTATTGAATACTTTTAGAAACATTACATGAAAAATAAAGAATGATTTGAAAAGAAAGTCAAGTCTTTTGACTTTTATATATTTTGAATCACTTATTGATATTCCTTCTAATACACGATCGGTTGACCTAAGTACTAAAACTTATGTTTTTAATATATGCAAGGATTTCTTATGGCCTAAACCACAAATTCAAATGAGAATTTCTTATTTATGAAAATTGGGAAATTTTTTTGTTGAAACCATTGAGACATTTTGTTTAGTCTTAGACAATGGATTTTATTTAAATTGTTTTAAACTCTTTATATGTCTTCAATTTCTCTCAATTTGATTTTATTTCAAAACTTTATGTTAATGATTTTTCCTTTAAGTTTGATAATGATGTTTATTCAAGAAATTCTAATTTGTGAGTTATGGTATTATTGTTGATAATTTCTGTAAATTTAAACTTAATAGTTTATTTATTAAAACCCTTTTGACCTTACATCATAATGTTAGAATTAAGCGTAACTCAATTAATAAAAATTCATTTATCTTGTGACATAAAAGATTGGAAAATATTTAGTGAAAGGTTAGGAAAATTAGTAAAGGATATGATTCTTCTGTATCTAAACTTTATTGATTTTGGTGTGTGTGTAGATTGTATTAAGGGTATACAAAACAAACATACAAAGAAATGAGTCACAAGAAATATTGAGCTTCTTGAAATTATTCATACAAACATTTGTAGACTTTCTGATCTTCCATCTTTTGGTGAAGAAAAGTATTTTAACATTATGGATATATCTATTTGTTGTATGAAAAATCTCAAGCAATAGGTATTCTTGAAGTATACAAAAATGAGGTTGAAAAACAACTAGATAGAAAAGTAAAAATCATAAGGTCATATAGAGGTGGTGAATATTATGAAAATTATGATGAAACGGGTTAATACTCTAAGCGTTTGCTAAACTCCTTAAAATGCATAACATTTGTACTTAATACACTATGTCAGGCATGCCACATCAGAAGCATGTAACTGAAAGGCATAATCATACTTTTATGGATATGGTTAGGAGTATGTTAAGTAATTTCTCATTACCCATAACGTTGTGGATGTTAAGTAATCTAAATGGTACAAGTTTTACTATCCTAAAATTTGATGAAAGATAAAATAAAATATTTCAATTTTGTAAATAAATAAAGTTTTTTTTTTTTTAATTGGTACTCACACACATGTCTCCATAGAGCCTCGAACCCCTGACTTCCCTTTAAGGAGTAGAAGTCTGGTACTGCCAGGCCACGGATCTGTTGGTAATAAATAAAGTTTATAATAAGTAATACAAATTTATTATGTTAATGGCTATTTCTTTCCTTCATCTCTTCACTAAGACACTCATGTTACATTTGATGTGTAAGAATGAAATGTAATGCAAGTCGGAATGGAACGGAATGGAATGAGAATGGGACCATTCTCATTCTCATTTTATTATTTGGTTGTAAATATGAAATGTGTAGGATGGAATGATAATAACAATTCTAGTGTTTGGTTGGACTAATTTAAAATTTAGAATAGAATAAATTTCAAATTGAGTTCTCCAAAATATTCCTATTAGTAACAAATAAATTAAATTAACAAAAAGACATTTTTATTTAATTTTTTTTTAATATAAATGGTGGCAGTGGCAGTGGTGGATGATGGTGACTATGGTGGTGGAGGTGGGAAGTGGTAGTGGTGTAGGTGGTGGTGTTGGAAGGCGGTGGCAGTAGTGTGATGGTGGTGGTGGAAGGAGATAGTAGTGTAGGTGACAGTGGTGGAAGCCAATAGAGGTGATTGAGGTGGTAGTGATGGTAGAAGACAATGGAGGTGGTAGTGGTGAAAGGCAGTAACGGTGGTGGTGGAAGACAGTGGAGGTGGTGGATGGTGAAAGGCGGTAGCATTTGCGGTAGTGAAAGGCATTGGCTATGGTGGTGGTGAAATATGGTAACAGTGGCAGTTGTAAAAAGTGGTGGCAGTGGTGGTGGTGAAAGGCGGTGGCGGTGAAAGGCGGTGACGATGGCAGTGGTGGTGGTGATACAAGACGGTGACGGTGGAAAGCGATGGTAGTGGTGATAGGCGGCGGCTTAAGTGGTAGTGGTGGTGAAAAGCGATGGCAGTGGTGGTGATGGTGATGGTGACTATGGTGAAAGGCAATGCCGGTGGCGGTGGTTGATGGTAGTAGCGGTGGTGAAAGGCGACGGTGGTGGAAAGCGGTGGGCGGTGGTGGTGGTGGAATGCAGTACTACTGATAATTAAGTGCACAAAACTTGCTATTTTATACTTAATAATAAATGATTAATTAGTATTTTCAATTAAATAAATATGTTTATCCCTGTTTTCATGTTTTATAAGGCTGATTTCTAAATTAGAAGAAAATAGAAAAAAAAAAAAATAGTAAAAATATGAGATTATACGATTAATCAAAGTCAAATTCAAAATTGGCCTTTTTATCAAATCAGCAAAGATTAAGCCAAATTGAAAAGCAGCAAGATTTTATTTTATTTTCACTTTTGTAATTAGAATTTTCCCCACCCAATCGTTCCATTCTAAACTCTATAAATTGGGACATATGTAGAGGAGTTTGGATGTACAAAGTTAGTGAGAGAAAATAATAAAAATTGAGAATTCTTGTCTTTAAATTTCTTTTGTGCATTTTTAATTTTATATTTTATTTTATTATAAATATACTAGTTTAAACACCCCTTCTCAATGGAATAATGAAGCCACTGTGAGATATTATTTATTTATTGGCAATTATCGTAGACATAACAAGTCCAAGTTGAGTTGTAATTTATTTTACTTGTCCTACAAGTCATTAAGGTCAACAGGAATTACACAACTGGGAAGGAGTTCAAACTTACCATACTTGAAGAGTTTGTGATGAAAAGGGTAAGGACACTACATTAGGAAGAAATATGAACAAGGTTGGACATTCTACACTTTCTAAGTTAGTCTATAATTTTCGTAGAATAAAACAAGGCATAAAGAATTCGAAATCCATAAGTCTGCCAACTTTGAACCGATTCAGCTTCCTTGAACCGGTTCAAGATGTTCAAGTTTGACACACTGCCAAACTTGAACCGGTTCAACTTTCCTTGAACCGGTTCAAAGATGTCCTGTATGCAATACAATTGCAGTTTCCTTATTCTGATTTATTTCCCAGTTGGTCTAGAATTATACCAAATCCTATGCACGAAATTTACCTTATTTTCAGAGGGATTAGGTCATTCTATAATCTATATAAACCATGTCATATATATTGGTTTATTCACGGCTTTTACATTCTAATTCAGATATTATTCAAAGCCTTAGGAAGATTATTTGTGCAGAAAATTAGAGTTGATTTTTTGATATCTTTCTAGAACACATACACATATTCTCCTAGATAGGTTAGAGTTGTGGTGTTCGAATCCTGATCGTGATCATACGGTTTTATCAACATCGATCAGACGAAGCAGATCTTCTTCTACATCATTCAGGCGATTGAAGAACAGAAGTAAACGCAGTCACACTTTGGAAGGATTGGAGCATTCGTGGAGTGCTGTCTGATCTACCTGTTACTCTTCTACAAATATCAAGTGTAAGCCTAAGATCAAGTTGCTGTTGGACGGGGAGTCGCAAAGCCAGAGGCTCGTCAGCGGTTGGTGTGGTGTAGAACGATAGGGTGTGAGCCAGAGTCAAAGTTCAGTATACTTTGTTCTAAGCATAGTGGATTAGTTTACTTTGGACTACACAA
Source organism: Cornus florida (assembly GCF_030987335.1). Classification (NCBI taxonomy): domain Eukaryota; kingdom Viridiplantae; phylum Streptophyta; class Magnoliopsida; order Cornales; family Cornaceae; genus Cornus; species Cornus florida. Next base: position 52,374,332 of record NW_026775572.1, read on the forward strand.
GTCCACGAGGTTTTTCCCATAACAGTTGACGTATTTTATCAACTGGGGTTTCCTCGCTAAAATCCTAGTGTCATCTCTAACTTTATACTTTGCTTTATTTTATCTGCATGTGATTAACTGTTTAATTGCTAAAACATAAAATAAGTAAAGTAGTTAAAGACACAGATCTATTTTTTAAAACAAACAAAAAATTTCCTATATACATTCCGCTATGTATGACTCACAATTTGGTATCAGAGCAGATCTCTATACACTGAGTTGATCCTTGTTGGAAAGTTTTGTTTTGTGTTCAAAAAATTGTTTTAATCATGTCTTATACGTTGAAAGAAGGCGGTTCTAATTTACGTGGTCCTTTATTTGAAGGAAATAATTACAATTTTTGGAAATCAAAGATGAGAGCCTATTCGCAAAATTCTGGTGGTAAAATTTGGGCAATAGTTGAATCTGGCTATACACCTCCTACAGTAGATACAACTATGGATGGTAAAATAGTCAAAGAGTTAAAAGATACTTTGGCTTTAACTGCTATTGAAACTAAGCGTAATGATGCTAATGGCAAAGCTTTATATTCAATTATTAATTCTGTTGTTCCATCTGAATATGCTAGAATTTCTGATTGTAAAATTGCTAAAGAAGTTTGGGATATTTTGCAGGTTACTCATGAAGGAACTTCAAAAGTGAAGCTGTCCAAAATTCAGTTGCTCTCTAATAAATTTGGCAACATCGTGATGAAAGAAGATGAATCCTTTTCTGACTTTTATTCTAGTCTTCTTGAAATAATTTCTGAACTGCGTCACTTAGGGAAAAACGTTAGTGATAAAAAAATCTGTGAGAAAATCTTAAGGTCTTTACCTAAGAGATTCCAGATTAGGGTTGAAACCATCTCTGAACATTGGGATTTGACTACTTGTAGAATTGATGAGATGGTAGGTTCACTAAAAACTTTTGAGATGCATAATTTTGATTTAAATCAGAAGGAGAAAAATCTTACTTTAAAATCTACACTGGTTGACAATTCTGTGAATGATGACTCTGATGATGATATTGCATTCTTGTCAAGGCAATTCAGTCAGATTTTGCAAAGGCAATAGAAGAGAAGGAATAACAACAAGGCTAATCCTCAAAATTTTGACAAAACGTCAAAGTTTAGATTTAATGAAAAGAAAGTAGAAGAATCAAAAGAAACATAATTTACTTGCTGGAATTGTGGTGGCAAAGGTCATGCAGCCAATGTTTGTCCTAGTCTTAGGAAAGAACAAAAGGATAGGAATAAAGGAAAACCAATGAAAGTTTCTATGGTTGAAAATTCTACTTTAAGTGATAGTGATTCTCCTCAGGATGATACTAATGATTTTTCATGTCGCTTTTCTTGATAGGGGTCCTCATGTCGTTCATTTATCTGACTCTGACAGTTCAGATAACGAAGAGAATAGAGTTTATGATGAACAGATTGAAGAAGCTGAAAAGGACGATGAAAGATTGAAGAAGATGGTCAAAGAAACCATTGAAACCAAACAGGCAATTAATAAGCTAGCAAATGAGCTTATCTAAGCAAAAGGATAGAATGAAGATCTAAAGAAACAGATTGCTGAAGGCAAACAGAAGGCTGTTGAAAGAGAGACAGTCATCACTGAGCTTGAGAAACAGATCATCATTCTTGAGGATAAGGTAAGTGTTGCTAACTCATTAAAGGAAAGTCTTGCTTTGAAAGCTGATTATCTTGAAATTAAGTTGAAATCTGAAAGAGATAAACTGAAAGGGTTCAATATGAGTCAAAACAGTTTGAATAAGATAATCAATATGGGTAAGGATGTGAATGATAAAACAGGGTTAGGATTTGTTAAAGGTTCTTGGTAATCAAGGTAAAACAATGTTTGTCAAACTTGCTATTATGCCTAAACCATGTTTGCCTGATGCGTCACATTCTGCTATAACTTATGTGCCTAAATTGTTGCATTACACTTTTTGTGGGAAAATGGACATAAATATAACTCATACTTTCATAGGAAAAAAAAAGATTTTTCTAAAAATGAGTCTCACAATTTTCATGCTAAAAACAAGGTGCGTTCTAAAGGGAAAAAGAAATTGTCACCTAAGGTTTCTAGAACTGAAATTTTGCCTAAGAAAGAGGTAAAGAGATAAAAAGAATTTCAGGAAGTGAGAGTGAGAACTGTGTGGATCAAAAAGTTTGATTTAATCAATTTTGTGCCTATTGAGTCCTTGAAACAAGTTTCCAATAGGACTTTACCCTCAAACTGAGTTCTACAAAATTCGATGATCATGGCATGTGTTTAAAAAAATGTTTTTGTTCCCACTGGATCACTTGCTAGGGTTTGGTTAGGGTTTTGAGTTTCTGATCATAGTCTTCATGAAATATCTGTGAAAATTCTTTCTTTGAATTTATGATCTATCTTGAATGCAAATTTGGATACATGATTTTTGATTAAAAATATATTCTTGACTTGTAATCTATACAATGAAAGTTCATTTACATTGATTAAGGGATGTTTAGATTTTAATCTCTTAAGTTCATAACCTTTTGTGTACTGGTCCAAATCTGAAAATTTTGATTGAAAATCTTTAATTTGTTGACTAGGGTGTATTGATCATAAAAGCCATAAAGGTTATTGTTTAAAAAAATAGGAGCTTTAAAAACAAAATGAAAAAATTCAGATTGAAAAAAAAAAGGAAAAAAAAATGTTAAATTCTCTGTTTAGGAAAAGGCTACCTATTGAGATGTGTTCGAAAGCTCTCATTAGACTTTGAAAAGGAGCTAAATGAGTAAAAAAAAAAAGTGGAGATAAGTTGAATTGGGGAATTACTGTCTGCTCTTTAGAGTGAAAGCCACCTAACTTAGAAAAATTGCTCAAAGACAATTTTATCTTGATGTTTTTCGATCAATATAGTTTAGACAAATGTTTTATTGGTAATTGATTGAAAATAGAAGAGATGGATTACACACACACACTTGAAATTGCTAGATTGATTTCTAACTGTTTCATTAATATTTGCAAGTGAAAATTCATGTTGTGATTACTTCCTAAGAAGTGATATTGACTGACTAATCTGTGGTGTCAAGAATTTTGTTCATAGATATCTCTATAATTCTCTGGGAAATTGGATCAGGTATGGACTTGAAAATCTTTGGTTAAATTGCTCAATGATTTGTGTTTTGTTTTATTTTATTTTAAAAATAAAAAATAAAAAGAAAAAAAAAACTAAAAAAATTCAAAAAGATTTTTGTTTTCAGCTTATAGTTTTTTTTTTTTTTTTTTTTTTTTTTTTTTTTTTTTTTTTGGGGTTGATTTGATCATTGAGTGTATTCAAAAAGTCCAATGAAAATTTATGGAAAAATTTCAAGTTGAAATAACATACTGTCATGTTCCTACCAGTCCCCAAAGCCCCTACTGGTTCAAGCATGTCATTTGGCCATAAACATGTGACTGACCATCTTGAACCGGCTCAAGATTGTGGAACCGGTTCAAGTCTTGTGCCCTAAAGAGCACTGCCCTTCTTGAACCGGTACAAGAAGGCTGAACCGGTTCAAGAGCACGAGTTTTGGTTTTTAAAACAAGCCTCAGGCCTCATTTTTGCATACCATACTCCATCTCTCTTACTCTCCTTCACTCCAAATCTATACATGATAAGCACCGAATATTGTATATTCAAGCGCCCTAAATTGCATTAGTTAAGTCCATCGTTTGATTATTTAAGTAAATTATCTTCATTTGTGTGTATGTATATATTTTCAGGTCCACTTGCCAAAAAAGGAGCAAAATCAAGGCTTTGTGGAGTTTTGGCCATCAAAAGGCACAATTCTGAATTTCTGGCAGCAGTAGAGTCAGTACTTTGCTCGCCATTTTGACCTTGCAAACTAGAGAACTGGACTTCCATTATAAAATGGCATATTTAGAGCTCTGAATTAGCTTTCTAAATCTTCAAACGGTTTGTCATTCGGAGCTCGGAGCAGAGAGTTATGGCCTTGTTACCAGAGGTGCGCAGAACTGCCTGGCAGCACTGAAGTACTGCCTTTCTCCCCATTTTCGACCAACCAGACTTGAGATTTGGGTCTTCATCAAAACATGAAGTTTTTAAAGCTCTGAATCAGCTCTCCAAATCTTTAAACAGTTCATCATTCGGAGTTCAGAGCTCAAAGTTATGGTCATTTCATCAAAGTAGGTCTGGGCGGAGCAAGTGAAGCATGGAGCTTTTTACACTAAATTCGAGTGCTCGAGGCCCTATTTCGAGCACTCGAAATTTGGGCAGTTTGCTCCACGAGACAGCCCACTTGTGCTCTAAAATTTCCAATTTTGGATGGCCCTCTTTATGAGGTGGTTGGGGATGTTTTTTGGAGGAGAGAGAGGGTTCTGTTGGAGGACAAAAGGCAACCAAAGGCCACACATTTCAGATCCTACATTTCTACAAGATTAGAGGAGAGAGAAGAGAGCAAGAAGAAAGGTGTTCTTGAAGCTCCAAGGAGGTTGCACGAAAATGGCCATGAAGATGGAACTTCTTCCTTCTTCTAGCTTGGCAATGGGTAACTAACTCCCTTCTAGGGAGGTGATGAAACTCCTTCTTGTAAGCATGTCTTGTTTTTTATTTACATTTGGGGATGTAATGTATATATATGACCTTTCCATGAACTAGAGCTTTATTTGATGTGAAGAGCTTCACTGTCTATTAATGATGATTTTGAGTTTAAGATCTTGTCTTAAGATTGTTTCCTCTTATGATTATTTTGCTTCCATTTTCATAGTGACAATGAAGATGAGTTTATGGAAATATTTTTATTTGCATGATGCTTGGGAAATTTGATACTCTATAGCTTAGGGTTCTCTTTTGATAGATTATTCTTGATTCCTAATGTCATGTGCTTCTACTATGTGATTAAGGGCTTGATAACTCTATGCTTAGTGAGTATGTCTAAGGTTGCAACCTAGTTTAGGTAACCAAAACATGCAATACTTTGATAAGTTATTCTTGCCTATTGATTTCATAAAAATTCTTGAAGGTAATGTAGCAATTTTATGTTGTTGCATTTCATGGTTATGTGTATATATTATTCCCCAAGTAAATCATGTATTAACATGCTTATGGATAGGTAGTGGATTCACTTCCCTAGCCCTCTCTACCTAGATCTCCTTCCTTTACATTTACTAGCGTTCTTGTTTTATGCACACTTCAATTACTAGCTTAGTGACAAACCAATCAGCAACTCCTTATTACACCTTATCATTCTTAAATAACTCTAGATACTTAGGTTGCCTTAAGACTAGCGCAGTCCTAGCGGTTCGACTTACCCGACCAATAGCCCTATTTTACAATGATTCGTGCTATTGCGAAGGTTGATGTATAATTGACCAACCGATCAATACACCACTCACATATATATATGCATCATATCAATTTCTTGTCATTCATCCATGATATATAATTGATCATTACATAGTCTATATGAGATTGAAAACAAGAATTGAAGATTGTGAGGGTTGAAAGTTAACAAATGGGTTTGGATGAGTTTTATGGAGTTTGGGATTAGAACTTAGAGGATTGGTTAATCTTTTGCATTGTTTAAAGAGATTGAAGCTTGATTGTACTTGGGGAATATCACTTTGTGTTTGTTGATTGATTTTAGGGTGAAGTAAAGATCAAAACAAGGTTTACTACAAACACTTTTGGGGTTGCACACCAAGTGTTTGATAAAATTCCTGAATGAGTTTCAAAGCTTCAAAGTGAGAAATTTTGTAAACAACATGCCTCCTAAATTATCTAAAGAAGCTAAAGGAAAAGGAATTGCAAATCCTAGACCACCAAAGAGGTCTAAAACCGGCATTTCTATTCAAGAACCCCAAAGTGGTTCTCAAGCTCCAAGCATGACTCCTATTCGTTATCCTTCAGTTTCTACCACTGGAAGGATTGAATTTACAGTATCACATTTTTATAATGAAGAGGCTTGGAGAGTGTATAACTCTGTTTACAAGGATGGGCCAATCAAAACAGAGAGAAATGTTAATCTACAGAAGCTACAAGACACTGCAGGACAAGATCTAGTGAACTACATCAAGGCTCATCATTGGCTTTATTTCACTAGACTCAGTAAAGGTGTTTATTGTCCGGATATGATTAGCTATTTCTATGCTAATATCCGTGAAGTTCATGACTCCTACTTCATTGTATCTCTGTTTGGAGTTGATCATACTATTGAAAAGGAGGACATTGAAACTATCCTTGGTCTTCAGGACAGTCGTCTTTTGAGTGGACATACTCTGCCTTTAACAGTCTCAGGTCCTGATTTTTCCCGGATTGTTCCAAAGATATGTGTGCCAAATTTTTCACTAGACCAAGATAGTATTCCAGCTCGATTTCTGACAGATGAAACTGCTTTCTTCAATCTGTTTGCTATGGCAAATCTGGGCTACTTTGGGAAGAAGAATGAAATCTCTCTTGAGCGCGCACAAGTGCTTTAGTTTCTTGCTAATAATGAGTATATTATGCTTGGAGAGTCTATTGTGCAGCTTATGATAGCTCATTATAAGAAAAACTCGCGCAAGTACTCTTCTCCCTTCCCGATGATTATCATGGAGATTGTGAAAATGAAGAATGTGCCAATTCCTCCAAGGGCTAATCATAAGCCTATAATGACTGAGTTAGACCCTCACGCTTTGAACAAGTCAAAAATTGCTCGTGAGAATGCTAGAAGGGCGAGGAGATCTGTTGAGGAGGGGCCATCACAAGGTTCAGAATTTACTCAGCTATTTTCTACAAGAGGGACTTTCATGAAATCCGATGCTAACCTCATGTATTCTCACCTACTTTAGCATCAGAGTTCATTATTTGAGAAGATGATGGTTGAGATCCGAGATCTCAAATTACAGGTCGCTCAGCTGAGAGGACAACCATTTGGGATTCCGGATGAGGATGTCTACAGGCCTATGCCTTCAGATCCGTCTCTGCAAGCTGAAGATGAGGGAGATGATGAAGAGGGGGCTGAGTATAAAGATGAGGATGAGGAGGATGAGGATGAAGAAGAAAGTGATGAAGACTAGAGACGCTTTTTTCTCTGAGTGGTTAAGGGGACATAGTGCTGCTTTTATTGATTATTCATCATGCATCATGACATCATGTTTTGTTTTAATTATTGCACAACTTGTCTCTATTTTTGGATATTCCTGGAATATGCTTTCATAGCCTTTATTATGCTTTGGAATATGCTTTCATAGCTTTTATTATGCTTATCCGGATTGTGCTTTCATTGACTTCTTTGATTTGGAATTTACTGTTCTAGTATTCTTTTTCCTCCTTTGTCAATTTGTTACAAAAAGGGGGAGATACCTTTCAATAAAGATGAAGATAAAAAATGACAAAATTGGATATTTACTTCAGGGGGAGTTTTTAAATTCTTATTTATTAAATTTCACTGGTAGTTGTTGCTTGCTAGTGTGCAGGAAAGAGGTCAAGTTTTAAATCCAAGACGAACAGTGTTCCTATTACCTTTAAGCAAATCATGTAATTTACTTTTCTGCTTTGGGTAGATTGCAAATATTGTTTTTAGGGTTTTGTCACGAAATTATCAAAGGGGGAGATTGTGAGATATTATTTATTTATTGGCAATTATCGTAGACATAACAAGTCTAAGTTGAATTGTAATTTATATTACTTGTCCTACAAGTCATCAAGGTTAACAGGAATTACACAACTGGGAAGGAGTTCAAACTTACCATACTTGAAGAGTTTGTGATGAAAAGGGTAAGGACACTACATTAGGAAGGAATATGAATAAGGTTGGACATTTTATACTTTCCAAGTTAGTCTACAATTTCCGTAAAATGAACCAAGGCTGAAAGAATTCGAAATCCACAAGTCTGCCAACTTTGAACCGATTCAGCTTCCTTGAACCGGTTCAAGATGTTCAAGTTTGACACACTGCCAAACTTGAACTGGTTCAACTTTCCTTGAACCGGTTCAAAGATGTCCTATATGCAATATAATTGCAGTTTACTTATTCTGATTTATTTCCCAGTTTGTCTAGAATTGTACCAAATCCTATGCACGAAATTTACCTTATTTTCAGAGGGATTAGGTCATTCTATAATCTATATAAACCATGTCATATACATTGATTTATTCACGGCTATTACATTCTAATTCAGATATTATTCAAAGCCTTAGGAAGATTAGTTGTGCAGAAAATCAGAGTTGATTTTTCTGATATCTTTCTAGAACACATACACATATTCTCCTAGATAGGTTAGATTTGTGGTGTTCGAATCCTGATCGTGATCATACAGTTGTATCAACATCAATCAGATGAAGCAGATCTTCTTCTACATCATTCAGACGATTGAAGAATAGAAGTAAACACAGTCACACTTTGGAAGGATTGGAGCATTCGTGGAGTGCTATCTGATCTACCTGTTACTCTTCTACAAATATCAAGTGTAAGCCTGAGATCAAGTTGCTATTGGACGAGGAGTCGCAAAGCCAAAGGATCGTCAACGGTTGGTGTGGTGTAGAACAATAGGGTATGAACTAGAGTCAAAGTTCAGTACACTTTGTTCCAAGCATAGTGGATTGGTTTACTTTGGACTGCACAAGTCCACGAGGTTTTTCCCATAACAGTTGACGTATTTTATCAACTGGGGTTTTCTCGCTAAAATCCTGGTGTTATCTCTAACTTTATACTTTGCTTTATTTTATCTGCATGTGATTAACTGTTTAATTGTTAAAACATAAAATAAGTAAAGTAGTTATGGACATAGATCTATTTTTTAAAACAAACAAAAACTTTCTTATATACATTCCGCTGCGTACGACTCACAGCCACCATGGTTGAAATATAAGTAAATTTAGTTTATTTCTTTCATTAAATTTTCTATTGAGAGCATTAATTTTATTCTTCTATTCTAATTTTTTTATGTAAAAAATACAGAGGAAGGAATTTTTGTGTTTGCCAAGTAATGGTAATATGAATAATGCCTACTTCTATTTGCATTTTTTTTAGCAAAGCTAAAACAGATAAAATAAAAAGTATTCACTCATATAAGCAACTATTACATAATGTCATATTTTCCTTCATCTTTCCAAGTTGTAATTGGACTGGTAGTGATTTGCTTGAGAAAAAAAAAATCATATAAGATAAATAAAAATTTATTTATATTGAGTTGTGGTGATGGATTTTTTCCTTTGAGATTTTTTTTACCATTATTTGATTACAACTCATCAATTCTAGTTTTAATTTCATTATTCAAACATTCAAAATTTGATTTTAAAAAAAAATTCTTTCTCCATCCCTTTTAATTGATTTTTTGAATCTATGTTCGGAATCTAACTTGAGAATGGTTCGACCCTGCTTATTATTATATTATTTTTATTAAGTATTTGTGAGTTTTTATTATTTTTGCACGAGGTGTAGAAGAACAATGACGAATATGCCTAAATCTACATTCGTCAACTAGTAATGGTGGAAATCAGTGTTGGTGGTGGTGAAGGCCAGAGGTGGTTGTGGTGGGAAGTAGCAGTGGATTTTGGACTTAGAACATTAGGATTTTTTGGGAAGTTGAGTTTTTAAAAAAATGTATTTGGGAATGGAATGGTCATTTCATAGGTTTAGTTGTGGAAATAGAATGTCCATTCCCACTTTAAATTACATACTAAACAAATAAATGATTAGAATGAATATTTCATTTCATTCCATTTCTGCACACCAAACACTGCCTCACATATATCTCCTCTCATCAACCTCATCAATCCTTTCCCTCCAAAAAGAGCATAAGATAGTATTCTAGAGAGAGAAGGAATCTCAATCAAACTCAATTTACTAATTTCTTCCAAGTGAAAGAACAAGAGTTTGATAATGTTCAAATTCTTAAGAAAATTTGAGGTATAGATATCACTCTCAAACCTTTCACCATTGCACCACCAATTTGCAAGCTTTCCAAGTACGCACTAAGAAATTTCTCTCCCTCGTGAGAGTTCTCCCATTTCTAGAGAACCCTAGCCGCCATCGCCATCACCATCACCAGCATCTCCCACCTTAGAGGGTTTTATTGTCAATTGGGTTGTTCGTCGCACGTCCAGGTTCTCTGTTTATCTTTGTTTCTCAGCGATGGGTTTGTTTCCGTAGGCGTTTATCTGTGGGTGGGTGTCCAAACTTTCTTTCCTTTGCCGCTCTCGCCGGAGGGGATCGGGTGAGCTGCTTGTGGGTCAATCAAGTGCTTTGACTGCCGGACGGATTATTGGCTCATCCTTGTCGCTTTTTCCCTTTAATCAAGGTAGTTTTAATGTTTTTGTGGTTGCCTATTATGTCCTAAATTTCTATTTGTGATGTTTTGTTTTTTCGTCTATTGGTTGGCCTTCCTCTGTCCTTCTCCATCCGCGTATCGGCAGCGCTGCACGTTATTCTGTGGCCATAGATATCGATCATTGGATGGAGTTTGTTGGTCCCCGTCCTACGAAAGGTGGGTTTTATGCTTAGGTTAGGTATGCCTCTCCTTCAGTTGCCATCGACTATGGGTTGTGGCTAGATGTTGCAGGAATACGAGGGAAAGTTCGATATCGCGATACTACGCGATGTTTCTTGGTAGGGGTTTTTGCTTTGCAACTGAGGGAACCGTTGGTGGCTTTTTATGGCTATGATTATGCTGACTTAGGTAGTGGATCGGTTAAGGTGATCAAGAATTCCCAAGTTTGTGCCCATGGTTTTGATCTTCTTGATGCCGATTTACTAAAAATTTGGCCGAAAGTTGTGATTCCGATTCCGGCTAGTACTCCTATGTTGGGCCAGCAGTGGATGTCAAAGTCCAGTCTTAGGCTAGCTGTTTGTGGCGACGACGTCATGACACGTAGTTCCCACAAGTTTCTGGAGCTTGTATTTGCCTTCGTGTGGGTGCTACTGCAGATTGGGTTTTCGCCTAGCAAGGGCCACGTATTGTGTGGAATGGTGGGGCTGGCATATTTCCGCATTTGACTCAAAGGTCTAAAAAACAAAGGCTAATGTATTCAAATGAAAATTGACTTTCGATGTTCCTAAGATCTATTTAGTGTGAATCACAAAGAAAACTAATTCATTTTAAAATTTAACAGCCTACGTGTGTTCCCCTCATATAATAATACCATCTACTCATGTCTTCTCGTTGTATTCAACAAAATTTTAGATAAGTTATATTGACCTTTCTTGATGTAAGGACAAATACACACAAATAGACCGTTTTAAATAGTCGTAACTTTTAGTATGAAAAAAGCATCCTTATATTAAAATAATATATTATATTACAAATATTTATTAACCTTAAAATTCACATGAGCAGTGTGTAATTTTTCCAAACTTCATAGAAGGTCGGTGTAACCTATTATCTTTTCGAAAAGGAAAAAGGCAAAATTGTTATTTTATAAAATTTGATCGACATGTTTGGTGAAAAGAAAAAGTTATGAGTGTGGTTCAACACACATGCTTACACTCGGAAGTCAAAATAATAAATGTTAAACATTCTATCCTTTAATTTACTCAAATCTCAAAGGATGTTACTGCATGGTTCGCCGTCTTGATCGATAAGCGACGCATCGGCTGGTTCGTAATCCTTTTTCGATCGGTTTATATCGATATTTGTCCGAGTCTGTTACACCGCGACCCGATACTGCGACTATAAACCATGGGTAAGTGTAATTTGTTCAATTTTCAATCATGTTCAATGTTGGTTGAAAGTTGTGGTTGAAGCTTTCAAAAGGGAGTAATGTTATTTTTTGGCAATGAATGTGAAGGCCGAAGATGAATGCAACCTGTTAAAATGCTTTTATAAAAATAAAAAAAATAAAAACTTTTTAAGGGTTATTTACTTATTTTATTTTAATTTACTTATTATTTTAACTAGGGCCATTTCCAAATTGGGGTTGTTTAGTATACAAGCATAATACAATTGACTAGTCTAGGTCAAATGTACGTGGTCCGTGAAGCAGTCTGGTGGATATGAACACCACCAATCCAAATCCATATCAACAACACAATCAATTTGCAATTTAATGTTTGAAGAGACATCTAAAAACATATTTAGAGCCACTGATCAGTCTTTTTCAATTTGTATTTTTTGTAGAAAATGGCACATATTTGGCGGGAAGATATAATAATTGTTTGCAATACATTTAGTCTTTTACGCTATAGGCCATAAGGTACATATATGGTACCTGACACTAGTGAACAAAATTTCAAACCTTTCATTCGTTACCTTCCTTCTTCTTCTTTTTTAAGTGCTATATACTGCTACTTATTACTGCACTACAATGACTCTTGTCAGCTACCCAAATTAAATGGACAAATGGTCCCATTGATGGACACTTCCAAATAGATTCTTGAAATCTTTCTCCGTATTATGGTTCGTTTGGGTCACAAGTATTTGTTATAGTCGCGGTTTAATACTTGATATATCATGTATTAGACGATAAAACGAACAATGAAATTTAAAACACAACATTTATGAATTTTTCATCACCATTGTTCAAACAAAACACAACATTGCGTGTGTGTGTGTGTTTTTTATAAATTTTTTATCCCTAAGACTTGGTACTTCATGAGGCACTAGAACTCAAGTCTTTTTCAACTAATGCTTTGTTTGGTAGGAAAGAAAAAATTGAATTAAAGGGAGAGAAGAAGGGATGGATGAGACATTCCTAGGGAAGAGATTGTGTATTTCCTTCTTTTTGTTCGGTTGAATAGAAGAGAAGAGAATAAACTTAAAAAAATTTATATTCGTTAAGAGAGAACGAAATAAAAAGTTTTAATTGTTTTTACTATTATATTCAATAATATTTATAATATTTTAATTTATAGAGGATAATACTGTAATTTAAAACTTGTATAATTTTGGATAGTATTTAATTCAAAACTTCTAAAATAATCCGTTTGTCTTCCCTCATTTCTTCCGCCTTTGGGTGGATGAAAATTTGTAAAAGATGAAGGATCATTTCTTTTATTTCCTTGTATCATATCTACTAAACAAAGGAAATTTCTTCTTTTTTTTCTATTTTCTCTCCACACCCCTTCATTCCTTCTTACCAAATATAACATAAGTCTATCTAGTTTGAGTTTTTTCACTGAGAGACGAGACATGAGTTTAAATGATGCACTAATTCGTAGATTATTGCTTGCATTTCGAGTTCGCCAATTATCCAAGTAATCAAATAACTTTCATCTGGAGTTTACAAATTATTGGAGAATTCAAAATGACTAACGAATAGGTTAGAAAAAGTATAAGTTTAAATGATGCATGTGATTGCTTACCAAAAGTGGCACGTGAGTTTAAATGATGCACGTAGTCTCTAAACGATATCCCAATTCAATGGCTAGATTGATTAATTTCAATTAGATAATGCTTCAAATTTTTTTTCTTTTTTAAATCCGACAAAGAGGGGGTGGAGGATGGAGAAGGCCAAATCTGGACAACTGAACCCCTATGTAACTCAGGAAAGTGTCTCTGTCGATGAGGCTACCAGCTCAACTCATCATGCATGCATTTAAAGGGCGCAAATACTCTGCTGTGGGAATTCTATGCGGTTCCTTGCTGTGAGCGTTAAGTGGTCTTGGTTTTGCCACATCATTCTTCATTTAATAGCTCTTGAGGCAGCTTTTGGATGCACAATTACAAAAAATTAAAAACCTTCTTCACCACCATTTATAACTATCTTCACCCTCAATATAAGTTATGCACATAATGCAGATTAAGTAATGTCACATACAAACGTAACTCAATTTTTTATTTTTTATTCATAATTGGTGTTTGTGTAAATAAAAGATAAAAATATTTATAGGTGCACAGAGGGCATACCCTAGAACAATGCTGAAAATGAAACAAACAATGAAAGATAGGAATCATTTCCAACACTAAAGAAACCAAACAAATCTAAACTAAACAATGTCTTGAATAGAGACATTATAAATATCAAGAACTTCAAACAAAATATGCCGATCCACTGTAGAATGAGTTCTAGTTGTTTGATCATGCAATCTTCTATTTCTCTCTTGTCAAATAGTCCATAGGCCAGCAACAAAAAGAGTGTGCACCAGTTTACTTAACTAAGTTAAACACCAGTTCAATAAACTATCCACTGTTGTGATATATGAAAAATCTATCCTCCATCTAAGAGAATCATCAAGCCACATCCAGAAATCCCTAGAGAAGATACAATCAACAAACACATGATCCCTAGTGTCTATAGCGTGAAGGCAAAGAGAACATCTTGAAGCCAAGCTCACATTCCTCTTCTGCAAATTATACCTGGTTGGTTGAATTGAGTTACATTTGTATGTGACATTACTTAGTCTGCATTATGTGCATACTTATAAATGGTGGTGAATTGAGTTACAATTATATATGACATTACTTAGTCTGTATTATGTACAAACCTTATTTTGAGGGTGAAGATACTTATAAATGGTGGCGAAATGTTACTTATAAATAGTGATGAATTGAGTTACATTTATATGTGACATTACTTAGTCTGCATTAAATACAAACCTTATTTTGAGGGTGAAGATACTTATAAATAGTGGTGAAATATTACTTATAAATGGTGGTGTAATTGCCAAACATAGTCTTAGTGTATATTAATTGAAGTAAAACGTGGCCAAATTAAGACCACTTAACACTCACGATAGGAGACAGCATGGAAATCGTACAATAGAGGATTTGCGCCTACATTTAAATGAAACTTGAAGCACGTGTGCGGTTTAGGTGGTAGAATTAAATTCATTGGGTACAAATTCGACTCTTGCATTGGCAGTGACTGCAAAAGTAGTATCATAATTGTGGTCTCTATTGATCCAATTGAGAGGGGTCAATCACAAAGTCTCTTCTCTCACTAATCTTGCAAAAACTTGAGTGTTCAAAAGACATACTAGTGGGGTATGTGGTATCTTTTTGAGGATGTACATTTGTCACAACACCTAATTAAATCATTAACTCTAACAATGGAGTTAATGAGTGATTTGCAACATAAATAATGAGTTCAAACTACTCTAGTTTAGCCAATGAGCTGAATTCTTAATGAGTCAAGTCAAACTATTCATTCACAACCCTAAAATAATAAGACAAAATATTTTTTACACCACTGTAAATTACTAGATCTGTAAGTATTCGGTGTAAGTATCACTACTCTAATAATAATAATGACATAAAGAAGAAAAATGAGAAAGGGAATTTTGGATTATTATTTGGCAATATAAACAAAAATTATTATACTTATGTGATTCTGACCGATCATAATTTGACATGTACATAAAAGGCCAGTGTGACGACCCTAGATTTTTAAACCCAGTGCGTCCTGTGCTGACCCGTTGATGGGTCCGAATGCGGAAACAAAGTATCGGAAATATGACAAAAATAGTCCCAAGGTCAAAATGGTCATTTCTAAAAATATAGATTTAGGTACTGCCGAGCACACCGCTAGAAAGACAATGAAAAACTAATCGAGATGGACTCAAGAATCACATGATTCGGAGTCCGGATGAAGGAGAAACAATAAAACAAACAAAACGAGCAATAATGCTAAAAGGATAAACTGGTAATTATCCAGAAATATTTGGGTATAACTGAGCACACCATTGGATACACAATGAAAAATTAATCAATTTCAACAAAAAATTCACTCGATTTGGAGTCCGGACAAGGGAGAAAGGTTAAAAACAAAATCGACGTCGCGGCGAGCCGACGAAGGCCGTGACAGCTACAGTGCTGTCAACCACTGCTGCTACAACTGAGAGTAAAAATGGGTATCCAAACGGATTTTTTTGGAAAAACTCAAAGAAGAAACCTTTCCTAAAATCAAGTTTTCTAGCTGAACACATAAATGGAAACAAAAAAAATATACTGTGAAATGCCCAAAATACCCTTAAGAAAATCAGGTCTAGAAGTTGAAAATCGTTCCGAGCTACTGCCTAAGGAAAGGAAATGGGGCTTCGGAAGGTTTTTAAATTTCCTAAATTGAAAATACAATCTTAAAATACACCCACAAGATCCCTGAAAGTTTCGGATCGGTCGTCACACTTTTCAAAAAAAAAAGTCGATGAATAGTACCAAGTACACGTGTATTGAAACTCAACAAAAACCTGGCAACAAGGATTTTTCAGAAAATATGGGTTTTTGAGGACAAAGATGACATTTTCTAGAAAAACACAAAGAAACCCCCCCAAAAATCGAGTTTTCTACTCATCAACGCGAGCAAAAATGAAAAAAACATATTATGAAATACCCGAAAGGCCCCTGGACATAAAAGGGTGAAAACTCAAGAAAATGCCACTTTAAGTTTTTATTTCGTCAAAAATGGTATTGTGTGTCAAGTGAATATGCAAGCATACATAATGTGATAAATTAGATGTACTACAATGGCCTACGGCCTCATGGCTTGTTGTATGCAAAATATGACTCTTCAATTCATGAAATCTCCTAACTTCCATAAGCAACGATGAAATTAAAAATTAGCATACACATCACATAAGTGTCTTTAGCCCTTGGCCTCATTACATATACATCTAAGGAGTATCAAAAGGTGCACTTAAGTGCACATTACATAGTTTAGATAATAAATACAAGTTTTTATACAATACACCAAAAAGGATCATGATATGCTAACAAATGCATATTCAATGTCACCAAAAATACTCCAAGGATTCTAGCAAGTCTAAGAGTGTTGTGCATCCCACAATAAAACTTCCTTACCTGAAAAACACCCAGTAACTTCAGGATGAATAAACAAGTTTATTCGTAGGGAATGTGTATATATAAGTTTAACTTATTTCAAAGTTTACAATTCAATAGGATTTAGTACATGCAATTAAAATGACATTGGAACTTTTCACATGGCACAATGAGATGCAATACCACATAGTTATCAAATTTGGAATTTAAATGCGAAATCAAACCAAAGTGGATACTTGGACATCACGCCGGATCAAACCGACACCATAGTTACTTTAGGGTTACTAGCCCATGGGTAACCTCCCTATGTGCGCACTAGACTTGTAGAGGGACGATCCCCCGTACTAGAACCATGCCCTAGCCTTAGTCATAATAACGACATCCCAAGTTTCCAAAATCAACAACTTGTGCAACAACATATATGTATCAACATAACATATATATAAACAATGTAAAGCCATCAACCATGCACAAACCAATTTTGGAAACACAATACATGCCCTAAGTTCTCAACTACAATGGAATGAAGAATATTGAATAATCATTATACAATTTGTTACTATTTATAACAATATCATTCAACAACAAGAACATAGCTTCACAAGTATGATATAAGTTTAAAATCATAATTTAAACATGCAATCAACATAGGATACATACTCATTCACTAAAACAACAAGGATAGAAATTAATTAAATAAAACAACTAATTTCCCTAGATTTCACTTCTCATCGAAACATGCTCAATTTAATATATGTTGTAGTACCTATCATGGTCATTATATAAATCACTTCAAAACTTGATTTAAGTCATAAGAACATATAAATGAAAATTAATTAAATTAATTCATTAATCCCTCTAGATTTTAAAACAACCCTAAATGACCTCAAATTAACATAAGTTATGAATCAAGTCATGGCATTTCCAAAGATCATATCCTAGCTAAGTTTCATGCAAGATACCATTAACTATCAACTTGAAAATTTACATTAAAGACATATAATCCATTTGTATCAAGATATTACAACATATAAAACATCAAGACATAATTTAGAACACCCCCTACCTCACAAGAGGATTGTTCCTCTTGAATCCAAGGAAGGCAAAGGAATTTCAAGTTTTCCTTCTAGGGTTATGAAGAGGAAGATGAGGCAAGGCTTTTGTATTCCAAGCTCAATGATCTAAGGTGAGTGGAAGGGCTTCAAAAATTAAGGTCAAAGCTTAAGGTTTTAAGCTTCTTCCATGAGGCTAGGATTTTCTTTACAAGAGAGGGAGATGATGAAGTCAAGTGTGATAGAATGTGAGTGGAGGACATAGAAATCCTCCACTCACTATGTGGTCTTACACCATGGTCAACACACACTAGTTTGGGTCAATTGTACAAAAACCCTTCTTTAAAACAATAATCCCAAAGTGGCCCAAAAGTAATTTGCAAGACTAAATGTGAGACCTACACTTGTCATTCATCTAAGGTTCCTTTCTAGGCTTAATCCTAAGCCTACACTTATCAACCATCCAAACCAACATGTGGTCCAATCCTAGGCCAACAAATGGGTGAATCTCCACCCTCCATGTGTCAAGGGTTTAAGCCTCCAAGTGGTTCCTTCACAATATCAACAAGTGACACCTTAGGAATGTGACACTTGTCACATTTTCCATAAATTGAAACATCAAAGCAATTCTAACCATGGTTCAATGTATGTATATGTACTATAATTTTTTATTTAATTGGTTTATTACATTAGTTAAAGTTGTACAAAAAAAACTAAAATTATAATTACAAGGAATGATTTTTGTGCATAAGTTGATTTAGATTTGAATGAAATTGTGATGATATCGTGGGCCGGTGTGTGAGAGTGTGTGCAAGTGGCACCAATAAACTATCACACTGAACGAAATACAGGTGCACAATGTCACATTGCCTGAGTGTGGATGGGGCATGTGTTATATGTAAATTCAAGGTTTTCCTATGACATAATGCGTTTTAAAGTCGTGATGGTCGTGAACCTACCAGAACTTTAGAGTTGGATGTCTCTAGTCTAGGTGAGCCAAAAGCGGACAATATCGGAGTGAAAATTATTTTTGAGTGTTATATGTGAAAATTGGAGATTTATTAGTCCTACATTAGGGTGTTAAACAAACTTTGAGCTAAATAAGATAATTTGAACTATCTTACTTAAATTTTAGGTAAAACCAAATTGATTCATATCGTCCTGTATCGATTTACTTTAATTGGGTGAATAAAATTTTATTTAAGCAAAAACATAATTGTTATATTTAGGTAAGTTAATTAACTAGTAACATATATACTATGTTTTTACTCTTTAAGTAAGTTAATTAACTAGTAAAAGTAAATAAATCCAAAACATTTTTATACAATTAGAGCATCTCCAGCGGTATGTTAAGATACTCTTTTGTGTAAAATATACACTGTCACCTATGATGTGTAAATTTTTTCCATCTCCAGCAGTCTGTTAAGATACATTGCCACATCACCAATGTGTAAAAGGGTTGTGTATTACCTTTTTATACTGCCAAATCAACATATTTCTTTTCTTATCCCTCTTTCTCATTCCATTAATGAATAAACCATATATTAAGCAGGTTTGTAAAAATTATATGGGGTCCTGACATGACATATGGTTGATTGTTATTGGGAGATACTCCCTCTATTCCATTTTACATGTCGGCTTTGGGAATCGTGACTTACAAATTTGTGAGTCATAGTTCCCGAAACCGACATTTAAAAGGGACGGAGGTAGTATATTTTTACACAAAAGGTATAAAATAACTGTTGTATCTAAAATTAAATAATTCAAAATTTTTGTATAAATCCATCACGACACATCAGATTTACACAAAAAAATATACACAACGGTTGGAGATGCTCTTAAAATTGATATGGATTAGACAATACTATTTAATTCACTTTAATCTCAACTTTTTTATAAAAGGAAAAAATATATTTTATTTTATTTCAATGATGTAACAATTGAATAGGATAAGAAAAATAAAGGAAACAATATCATCAATCATTATTATGTAAATCTCAAATGAATATATCATAAGAAAGTAACTAAATTTGTTTCAATAATCAACTTATTTAGTCCGCTTCTATATCGTTTCTCTTTATAAAATCTAAATAAGCTGTGATAGAAGGAAAAACTAAAAACTATCCAGAGTAGAGTTATTCAATTAAAACCTCCCCTTTACCTTGATAATATGAAATGTTGTGTTGTGATTGTTCAGGATATTTAATAATCGCTATCCTGAATACCTACATATTTTAGCATCTAACATTTAGCAAGTAAGCATGTCTTTTAAAACCGTTAACAACTAATAAAGAAATTGATATAATTATTGACTCTATTTTACTTGCTACATAACTTAGCGTGATATTACAAGATTTGACATATTTAACCAAATGAAAGCTAACATGTGCATGTTTACAAAATACGTAAAATATTTCAAGCAATCAAGTAAACATAGGGATGTTGTGTATCCCAAAACAAGGTTCCCGTAGCTGAAAATATCCCAAACAACTAGGGTGAGTAAACAAGTTACTAGCAGGAAGAAGTCCATGCATATACCCTAAAGTTTCAAGTGTAATGTAAGTTCAATATAGATCAACACAAGGAATCATTTCACCTAGCGTTTATGTTACAAGGAGAACTAAGGAATCATCTCAAGCTACATAAGCATTTGAAATGATAAATACAAGGCGTACAAGTATACAAGCACAAGTATACTAAACGAAATCGAAACATATACGAAACAAGTATACAAGGCGCAAGTATACTAAATAAAATTGCAAGACATACGAACCAAGCATACATGGCACAAGTATACTAAGTGTAATTGAAAAACACATGAAGCAAGAATACAAGGTTCAAGTATACTAAATGGAATTGAAAACGAAATAGGCAAGTATACAAGGTTCAAGGATACTAAATGAAATTGAAAACGCAAGAGGCAAGCATACAAGGCTCAAGTATACTAAATGAAATTCAAAGTGCAAACACCAAATCACAAGCTACAAGTAATCAATGATTAAGAACTTGGAATTGAATGCGAAATCAAGTAGTTGGAAAGATTAGGACATGTAGTCTCTAGACCAAGCAAGTATTTTCGGGTAATTACGACTCACAAAGTACCACCTAGTGCGCACTCTAATGATGTAGGGAGAACTTGTTCCTCCTGTACTAAGACCAATCCCTAGCTATATCATTTTTCAAGTCCTTACAAGCTTTCCAAAATCAACAATTTCATGACATATATTCAAAAACAATGCATGAAACTACCTACCAAGCACAAGTAGGGTCGAACCACACAAACCATGTCCTAAGGTTTCATGTTTACAATGGCATACACCATGTCGAATCTTCAATGTGTGATTTGTTACACTTACAATGAACGTCAAATGTCAAATTTTTAATGTACGATTCGTTACATGCAAGTCAATAACATTATATATAACACTAAACCAATTTGCCATCAATGTAAGCCACGACTACTAATCCACACAATATAGTAATAAGCTAACAAGGTAATTACGAGTGTAGTCTACAAGATTTTCATAATACAATCTCTATGAAATCTCTAATGATGTAGGGAGAACTTGTTCCTCCTGTACTAGGACCAATCCCTAGCTATATCATTTTTCAAGTCCTTACAAGCTTTCCAAAATCAACAATTTCATGACATATATTCAAAAACAATGCATGAAACTACCTACCAAGCACAAGTAGGGTCGAACCACACAAACCATGTCCTAAGGTTTCATATTTACAATGGCATACACCATGTCGAATCTTCAATGTGTGATTTGTTACACTTACAATGAACGTCAAATGTCAAATTTTTAATGTACGAATCGTTACATGCAAGTCAATAACATTATATATAACACTAAACCAATTTGCCATCAATGTAAGCCACGACTACTAATCCACACAATATAGTAATAAGCTAACAAGGTAATTACGAGTGTAGTCTACAAGATTTTCATAATACAATCTCTATGAAATCTCTAGAATTAAGTAAGTCATTAAACAATATCATCCTTACACATTCTAAATATAACTATACATGCTTTAAATCACAAACCCTAAGTCAAGCATACAATAATCAACTAATTCAAATTATCATCAAGTAAGTTAAAAGTACTAAATATTCTACAACTTAGTAACAAGCTTCTAAGGTAAACATAATAATACATAACAAGATAAATCTCTAGAAATTTACAAGTTATTAAATCAAACAACATCTCTACACAATATTTATAAGTTACACATGTTTTGAATTTCTAAATATTAATTCAATCAAGTTACTATCATGCAAGCTGTAATTACTAAATATACTACAATCTAGTAATAAGCCTCCAAAGTAAACATTATTGATATTACATAAGACTTCATCATCACAACAACAAAATCTCTAGAATTTTGAAATCTAGTAAATGAAACAATTTACTTACAACATGAAATACATATATATATACTAAACATGATTTTAAATCAATAAACCTTAAATCATATCAAAGGTTTTCCATCTATACGTGGTGTGTCACGGACCAAAGCATGCAAAAAGATGATGTGTAGTGTGGCCAAGTTTAAATTTAGAGATTGCCACTACCACTTCTAACTGTAAATGTAGATAGAGTGAGTAGGGATCATCCCAAGGGAAATGGAGTGTATTTAGCTTGGAAATCAATGTTGGATTAGTAGGTCGAATGATCAAAGATGGTTTGCTGGTTGAATTAAACTATAATGTAAACTAAGTAAATGTAATGCAAATCAATTAAAGTAAAGTGAGGTATAGAGAGTATAAGAGAGGGATCTTGGGACTTAGAGTTTACCACTAACCCTTACCTTCCTAGACATTTAATGTTTGATGGATTAGGGGGACTATATGTTACAATAAAAGTGTGTGCCATTAATTGAATCAACAAGTATGGATGGCCAATTAAGCATACATTGTCTAATCAAACTAGTAAATAGTACAACATAACAAATCAAGCCATTATTCCTTCCCTTAAGTCCACAATTAATGAACATCATCAAATTAGAGAAATATACTACTTGCATTCATAAGTATGGAACATCGAACAACAAGTATAGATTGTCCACCTATTTAAGAAAATAAGGCAACTACACTACAACTAAACTAGTGACATTAAAATTAAACTAACTAAACTAAGGGTATGGCATAATCCATTAAGAAATAAGTATGAACCATCAAATAAACCACAAGAGTAATCTATTTAAGCACTATGCCTTGATCATCACTAGATTCATAATATCAATACATATACATGCATCAATGTCACAAAATCTAGTAATAAACATATGAACATTCATCCTAGCATACATAGATATATGGATAGAATTAAATGATCAATTAGAAGTATTAGATTACACAAATCATTGTAAAACAAAGATTCATATATATAAGATGTCAAGACAATAATTACAACACAAATCCCCTTTAATTACAAAACATCAAAGTCTAGGAAGCATGATTAGGGTTATCTCTGGCCCCAATAGAATGGTTTAGCCACTCATTGATGTAGTCATCCAACCCTCAAGGGCTATCTCCATGGTAGAAATAATCTTCTTCTTCTTGATAAAAACCCTAAATGAGTGGAAGAACTCTCCCAAATGGTGTGTATCTCTCCCTTAATCTCTAGACTCCTCCAACCTCTCTCTTGTATATGGCTCCCCTCTAAAAGCATATGATTGTAAAAATGGCCAAAATCATTATATAGGTAGCTCAAATATCACACCCAATGGTCAGACCTCGTGCACTAGGACCTCCAAATGATTGCACCACGAGCACACCTTTTAATTGGCTGGAACTCTATTTTTCACGCACTTGAGGAGGTTCGATCGATCACAAATGTGCTTTGATTGATCGAACTATGGCGGCGTCTTTTTGGAATAATGACAAAGCTGAGATATTTTTGGGATATTTTAGGAAAAAGGACAAAAGTGGTAGGTGAGAATAAGATAAAAAATGTTCGATTGATTGAAGGAATGTTGGATCGATCGAAAAGGGAAATTTCTTGAGGATAAGGACAAAAAGCTCGATCCATCATGGCATGGTTGGAATAATTACTATATGATTGCTCGGAGCTTAGTTCGATCAATCGAAAAATGCAGTTTTTCACCATTTTGCTTCCACTTTGCTCCTTTCTTCCACTAAGCTTGAGGTCGCATCTTTTATACTCTAATTCAGCTAAATTGACTTATTTTGGGGATAAGTGCCTAAAAAGGGAAATATCATGAAATTAGACTAAAACGGGAAAATAAGATAGAATAAGGTCTTAAAACGTTCAAGCTTAAAGGGTTTAAATGCGCACTTTTCAACGTTTATCAATATGCCAGACTATGATTCAATAAGCATGTACACAATATCTATTAAACTACAAAAACATATAAAACACTTAGGAAATAAACATACAACAACCCCTACCTCAATAGAGAATTGGATCTCTATAATCCAAGACAAACCAAAGAGTTTCAAGAAATTATTTTAGGGTTTTGTAGAGGAGGATGAGGGGAAGCTTTTACCTTCCAAAGGTTAGGCCAAAGGGTGAAGGGAAATTGATCAAAACAATGGAGGTAAGTCTAGGTTAAGGTGGTTCTTCAATGGAGGCAAGAGAGAAGGTTTGTGAGGAAGAAGAAGAGTTAGTGGAGAAATGTGTATTTCTCTACTAACCAAGGGCTTATTGGCTCAACACACACACTCCTACACTACCTCTCTCTCACACACACAATACAAGACTTAAAATGAAGCCTACAATTGTCACAATCTTAAGCATCCATCCAAGGCTTAATTATAAGCCTACACTTGTCAAGAATCTAAGCCAATAAGTGTTCTAATCCTAGGCCAACAAGTGGGTGAATCTCCGCCCTCCACATGTCATGATCCAAGGCATCCAAGTATCACCACACAATTGCCTACAAGTGGACAAATGAGAGTGTGACACTTGTCACACTTTTTAAAAATTACAAAAAGGTTCTTTTCTAAAATATCTTGCAAATTAAATTGCAAGACGGTCCTTAAAATGAAAAATAATTACAAAATTTAACTACACAATTACCCCAAAAAATAAGAATGTTTCTGAAGAAACGATGCATCAATACCCTTACATAAAAAGTAAACAAGTAGCATACTTTTCTAAAAAAGTAAAACTACGCATTTCATGTAAATCAAATGTAATGGATGCATGCAAAGTCGAGATTAAATCCTAGCACAAAAAGTGAGGTTACACGAAAGAAAATGATAAATGGGAAAATGACGAAAGAAAAAGAAAAATGCCAGAAAAAGAAAAGAGAAGATTGCACGGCCATGACAAGGACGAAACCAATATTCCAAAAGGAAAAGTGTCAAGAGCTATTCCCGAGAACTCATGAAGACCCGAAGGGACAAAACCCGAACTTAGAAAAGAAAACATCAACGAAAAAAAAGAAAATCCGTAAAATTAGGAAAAAAAGAAAGGAAGGAAAATGATCGGGTCATTACAAAGCTCCATTCTCTTAACGTCTCAAGGAACCCTCCTACTTTGTCAAACAAGCAGAGAAAATTTAAGACATGATGGAGGTCTTTAAGCAAGTATAAGTTAATATTTCTCTCATTGATGCCATCAAAGAAATCCCAGTTTATTAAAAAAATTTAAAGAACTTGTGCACTCAAAATAGGAAATCAAAAAGCCAAGTTCCTTAGAAAATTTGCCTTACCGAGCAAGGGAGGGCAATAATCCAATATAGCACTCCTCCAAAGTTCAAAGATCCTGGTGCTTCTACAATTTCATGTGTCATTAGAAACAATGCAACAGAGAGAGCACTTCTTGATCTTGGTGCTAGTGTAAACTCATTCCTTAGTCGGTGTAATTATAATTGGGGTTAGGAGAGCTTAAACTCACACCGGTTGTGTTATAACTTGCTGATCAATATATTAAATAACCACGTGGGAAAATTGAAGATGTTCTCATTAAAGTGGATCAGTTCTATTTTCCAGTAGCATTTTTTGTTCTTGATACAGAGCCTGTCCATGATCCTAATAGATGTATTCCTGTGATCCTTGGTCATTCATTTTTAGCTTCAACAAATACTAACATTAACTATAGCATTGGGGCTATGGATATTTCTTTTGGGAACATGAAGGTCAAATTAAACATCTTCAATGCCATTCCATATTTCTTGGAAAAAGATGAGTGCTTTATTTTTGATGTCATTGATGAGGATTTAGTCATAATCTTTCCAACAAAAGAGCCTCCTCCTTTGATTTTGAGTTTTCCTCATTGTCTTTCTCGTGAGTCTACCACAAGATTGAGCCTAAGCCACCACCGGATAAGCTTGAGTACTCTTTCTTGGGTCTTAATGGAACCACACCGGTTTCCATTGCAATGACCCGGTCATTTTCCTTCATTTCTTTTTTCGGTAATTTCTTTTTTTCGTCTTTTTTCCGTTTATCATTTTCCTTTACATAAACTCACTTTTTGTGCTCAGATTTGATTATGGCTTTGCATGCAACCATAATATTTAATTTCCAAGATAATTGTATTTTTACTTTCGTAGAAAAGCATGCTAGTTGCTTACATTTTCGTAAAGGGTATGGATGTATAGTTTCTTTGGAAACATTCTTGAATTTTGTTGTTTTAGTGTAATTAAATAAAGTAATTATTTTTAATCTTAGGGACTATTTTGTAATTTAATTTGGAAGATATTTTGAAAAAAGACCTTTCTGTAATTTTTGAAAAGTGTGACAAGTGTCACACACTCATGGAGCAACTTGTTGGCATTAGGGTGGAGTTACTTGGAAACCTAATCTTATGACATGTGGAGGGTGGAGATTCACCCACTTGTTGGCCTATGATAGGCGCACTTGTTGGCTTCGATAGTTGACAGGTGTCGACTCAGGATTAAGCCTATAAAGGATCCATGGATTACTGACAAGTGTAGGCTCCAAATTTAGTCTTGCACTTAGTGTGTTTTGGTGGTGTTTTTCGTCGTCACTACACCACAAGCTTAGAGAGTGTGCATTAAGGCGAGGGCCAAGTTTTAAATTTATAATTTGCCACTACTACCTTTCACTAAAAATATAGTTAGGGTGAGTAGGAATCGTCCCAAGGGATTGTAAGGGTCGCAAAAGGTTGTGGAATCAAAATTAGGGTTAGTAGGTCGAGTGTTCAAAAGATTGGTTGGTGGTTGAATTAAGCTAAAATGCACTTTAAACTAAACAATAATGCAATAGAGGTAAAATGAGAGAGAGAGAGAGATCTTGGGGTTTAGAGATCAACACTAAGCATAACTCCTCTACACCTTTAATGAATGATTAATGATGGGAAAGGCATGTATTATGACAATGGTGTGTGTGTGTGGTTGTTTCAACAAGCATGGATGACAAATTAAGCATATATTGTCTAAGCAACATAGTGGATAGCACAACATATCAAATAAAGCCATTAATCCTTTCTTTAAGCTCACAACCAAACACAACACAAAATTAGAGAAATATGCCACTTGCTTTCATGAGTATGGAACATCAAACAACAAGCATGGATTGTCCTCCTATTTAACATCTAGCTACCACTACACTACAACTAAGCTAATTAAACTAAGGGAGAGGCACAATCCATCAAGAAATAAGCATGAACCATCAAATAAACCATAAGGACATTCCATTAAGCACTATGTCTTGACAATCTCTAGATCTATAGCATTAACACCATAGACATGCCTCAATAACACAAGAAATAGAAGCAAACACATGAACATCTATTCTAGCATACATAGACATATAGATAGAATGAATGATTAATTGGAAGCATTAAACCATACAAATCATTGAATAAACAAGATCTATATATAAATATGTCAAAACAAGTATCACAATACAAATCCCCTCAAAAATACATAAATCAATATGTAGGAAGCATGCTTAGGGCTGACTCTAGCCCCAAGTGGATGTCTAGCCTCTCATGGATGGTGTCCTCCAACCCTCAAAGGCTAACTCCATAGTAGAGATTTGCTCCTTGGTTGATGAAGAATCTCCAATGGTGTCTCTAGCCTCCTTCTCCTCTAAGCTTCCTCTCTAAGAGTTCTACAAGGTATGATATGATATGATGTAAAAAGTAATCCTTATCCTTATATAGGTAGGTTAAATGACACCCAAAATAAGCTGGGGTCGTACAGCAAATATTCCCCAATGATTGGATAAAGGACAACTTTTTATGAGCTGAAAATTTAACTTTTTTGCACTGGAGGAAGTTCGATCGATCGAACCTTAGACTTGGATCAATCGAACATAGCTGAGATCTATCGAACTTAGGCTGGATCGATCCTCAATGGTGGCGCCTTTTTGGATAAAAACAAATCTGAGATATTTTGAAGATATTTTTGGGAAAAGGACAAAAACGGTTGGTAGGGTGGTACAGCTGGATAAGATCTGGCATCTGGATAAAGACAAGAAAGTTCGATCGATCGAAGAATGATGTTGGATCGATCGAACTTTTGGGATCTCTGAAAATGACATCATGGCTTGGATCTATTTTGAAGTGCTGAGATCGATAGAAGTTCGATCGATCGAAGACTGATATTGGACCGATCGAAGATGCTAAAATTCCACCTTTGAGCTTCCTTTTGCTCTACTTTGCTCCTTTCTTTGATTCATCTCAGAATTGCTTCATTTCTGCTCTTATTTGGCTGAGTTAGCTTATTTAAGGGATAAGTACCTGAAAATGGAAATAACACGAAATTAATCTAAGGTGGGAAAATAAGATAGATAAAAGTCCTAGAATACCTAAGCTTAAGGGGTTTAAATGCGCACTTTTCAGTGCTCATCACACCCCCAAACTAAATTATTGCTAGTCCCTAGCAATGAACTAAAAAGTAAATGAATGGAATGAACAACTGTATAAGTATGAATCTAGAAAACAATAAATGGATAACGCCACTTTCGTAGGGGACACGATTGCACTTAGCATATGCAACAAGCCTTTTAAACCCCTAGGTTACCCCTAGTGGACGAGTGAAGTTTCGTGAGGGTTTCCAGAAATGATACCCACAAACATGAAGCTCATTCTTTCAAAAGAGGCACCAATATTGCAAAAAAGTATTGGGAGAAAACTACCTCAAGTATGCAATGTTTCAAACATTTCTAAGCAATCTCCCAAAATTTCAACATCAAGCAAGCAAATGTTGTCCTCCACTTATCAAGAAAATGATCATGAAAATCAAAACAACACTAGAATCATTTTTTTAGTAGACTGGCATCAAGTATGTTGCTATCTAAGCCAACTAAAAAAATGCTCACATCCTTACCCTCAAACTAGCACACAAATCTAGTACCGATCATCATGACAAAATGTGGACGTTTTTATTAAAGCTTTATTGTTCTAGGTGCGCTTATTCTTTTCACTCAATTTTTTTTTTCTTTTTTTATAGGATCAAAGATGGAAGCATGGTGCAATGTGTTAATCTATTAAGCTTTCTAGCAATTCATGAGGTCGAGGGTTAGGTCAATGACTCCCAAACCGGACGGTTTTAGGGCATTAGGTGTTCAAACACCCCTACGGACTTACAAGCTCAAATCAACTAGGCTATAAATCAAGACAACCTCCATCTAATCTTTTCCCACTTCTCACCATTTGGGAGAAGTCCTCACTTTTTATTGCTTTTGCTTTTCTTTTCTTTTTTTTACAAGTTCAATTATTAACCTAGAGTTTGGGCCATCCACCTTTCGGCGCGAGAAGTTTAGTGCTTGATGAGGCTAGAATTCTGACTACTTAGTGAAAAGGGGTTGTTATACACCTTTATCAAGGATGAAAGCTTTCAATGCGCTACTAGCCCAATTGGGATATAACCAATTCAATAATCAACAAAGCATGTACCCCACAAATAAATGCTAGTGTGTGCCTGTGCTAGTGTAGAATCCTAGAGTGAATCTCAAAACAATCACAAAATCAGGATGATGTGGACCACAAGTGCCAGCAAGATATCAATCTTTTAAAAAATTTACTCCTAAATGGCATCTACAAGGCATACAAGGAGTATTGGACTCTCAAGTTAAGCAATTTTTAAATTCTAAACAATATAGTCCTCAAAAGATCAAAATCATCGTTAATCATGGACCAATATAGAGAATCCCTCAAATACACAAGTTATGCTCAAAATTTTGAATTTAAAAGCAAACACTGTAACATACACCATTATCCCCAAACTTAAATGGCACAATGTCCTCAATGTGCAAAGAGAAGAAGGGAAAGAGTATACCAGTGCAACTATAGCAAGAATGATCGGGACAAAAGCATCCAAAGTGGGTGGCATGGCCCCCCCCAATTTTGGGATTAACTGTGGTCCAGAAATTTGGCATTCAGATAAACTCATCAGATAACAAAAAGGGATAATCAGTGCACAGTGGACATGCCAGTGTAAATGAAATAAAACAGTGAGGAGGTATAAAGGTGGTCCTGAAAATTATGTAGTATTCTCTCTCAATATAGTCATTGTGATACACCTGATGGAGTCAAATAGATAGATATGAGAACATAATAGATGACATCCATAGCAGAAATATATATAAAGAAAATAAGTATAGAGTACATCAAAAGAGCAAAGCTGACATATCCAGCTGCAAATAATATATAGTAACAAAAATGCAGTATAGATCACAGAGGTGTAGTATAAAAAGATAGAAGAAACTGGGAATCTCAGGTGGACGAGGCAGGACGGGTAGGGCGAGCTCCGCGGATATCATGAGATAAGTCTCGGAGTGCAGTCATGACATCAGTGCGGAATGTAGCAAAATCAGCTCGGTGGGCTACAGCATTGGCTCGAATGGTAGCAGTATCAGCTCTGATAGCAACCACTACATCCTCAAGAGCCTGAAGACACTCTCCAAAGCCGGGGGTCTGACTAAGAGCCTCAGGTATTGATGAATCAGAAGAAAGATCCTGAGTCTACTCCTCCTCGTGTACTGGTGACCCAGCTGGAGAGTGTTGCTCTGCGTCATCTGCAGGTCGCTCTAAATCAATGTCTATGTGCTCGGCAGCTGGACCTACTAGTACATCGTCCACTGCGGGGTCTGCTGCTGCTGCCTCTACCGTTGTTGCCTCTGCCTCCTCAGCCTCGAGCTCCTCTGCAGCCACTACTGCGTGGTCCTGCAGTCTGGTGATAATAGCATTGTAGCTCTTATCCCAATCCTTCTTCTCGAAGATACCTAATCCTCTCTCAGGGCACTTCCGTGGCTAGAAAGGGTAGCGCTGATCTGGGTGATAAGGTGGCCAAATGGGAGGGACTTGGGCCGCTTGGGCTGGTCCCTGCTGAGATAGTCATCATATAACTTCCTCATCACGCACCAGATGAGAGAAGGCATAAAAAGCCAATACCCTGAGTAGAAAGCATATAGGGCTGTAAGAAAGTCGCCACGCCTCTGGATCTTGTGGTCGGCCATAAATACATTTCGGTAGAGCACCGAATTGAAGAACCATAAATCATCTGGGAGATATGTTCAGGTGGCGAAAGTCTCGCCAGTGGCATGGTGGCCTATAAGAAGGACGACCATGTTTAAATATGAAGGCCTGTAGAGAGTAGGATATAGCTCCTGTAGATCTAGTGGGCAGAGATGTGGACACTGGTAGGATCTGGATAATGTGTCCATCATGATGGAAATCAAGTGGCTATCAATAGAAGTCCGCAGCTCTTCTGAGTTACGCGGGGCAGGCCGGAGGTTCTGGTAGAACATCTGGACTAGCCTCGGGTAAACCGGGAAAGTGACAGGAGTCAGAGTGGCTGCCAGGCCTCGCCAAATAATATCGTCGTATGCCGATCGGGTTAGCACCGATCGGGAGAAATAGTCTGTGTCGAAGAAGGACTCATGCGCCACCTGCAGGCATGATTATCTCGGTAATGGCTGGTTGATATCAAGATCTGGCTGAGTTGGTGGAGGAGATGGAGATGTAAACGCAGCCTGAGCCTGAAAGGGTGACTGAGGTGGGGTAGGCTCATGGAAGGGCTCTACTGGTACCTCTGTCCGCTGCCGGACTCTCCTCGGAGTGTCATCGGGATTGGGATCCCGAACATGAGATGGACCGGCCTCGTTATCGAAACGTGGCCTGCCTCGGTGGTGATAGTGTCCGCGGGTTACAGTCTTACGCTTAGCTATGGCCTCAAAAATAAAAGAAATTCAAAGGGAAGTCAGTGCCAGAATAAAGAATTGAAAGCACAAAATAGAAACATGTATGTCAAATAAGATAGACAAAATAGATATGACATGAATCTATGCAAGTGACAAATAATGATGTGAAACATGCTAGACAGGATAAGTATGAGATGCGTCCAATGTGGAAAATCACAGGCATTGGGCATGAATGAGATAGCATGGACACAAGATAAGATGCATAGAATGTATGTATGAAATCTGTAAAGTTCGATCAATCACAAAAATTGTGAGATCAATCTGATAAAAAGGAACTTCGATCGATCGAACTGAAGAAACTTCGATCGATCTGGGAAAAAGTTCGATTGATCGAATTCTGCGAAGCGAAAACTGAAAGGTCACAGATCTGTGACTTTGGAGGCACGGGGACTACACCAACAAGGTCGTAGGCCCATCAACTCAACATAGCATCAATCCTAATCACATAACGAGGTCCAAACTCCCAAAATCAAATCAAATCAAATCTCAAAAATATATAACCATATATACATATATATGCACATATATACAAAAAGCTTCAAGCCGACAACAATGGAGGTAAATCATCACCATACATCCTAGATCTAACAGTAAGCAACATGTATTGAACAAGTTGAAGCTTGAAATCACAAGATGTGGCTCGAATCTTACCTCAAGTCACAAGAGAAGATGAGAAGAAGAT
Organism: Cornus florida; assembly: GCF_030987335.1. Classification (NCBI taxonomy): domain Eukaryota; kingdom Viridiplantae; phylum Streptophyta; class Magnoliopsida; order Cornales; family Cornaceae; genus Cornus; species Cornus florida. The sequence goes on from NW_026775572.1 coordinate 52,406,897, forward strand.
GGAGATGAAAATCCGAGAGGAGAGAGAGAGAATCGACGTTTGGATCTCACCGAGAATCTCGCCGGAGATGGAGATGGTGGATGAGTGCACAGTGGCTACGGGAATGAGGGACGAGGGTTTGAAGAGCGAGAGGGTTGGATCGATCTTTGATGATCGATCTAACCCTAGACCTATTTTAAAAACACCCCCGAACCAATTCGATCGATCAAACTTGGATCAATCCACCTTTCAATTTTTGGAATTTTGATTGACTTTTTTGAAAAATTAAAAACTAAAATTAAAAATTAAAAATTGAAAACAAACAAAAAAAAAAATATTTTTGGATTTTTTTTTTTTTTGAAATATAAAAATAAAAATAAAAGAAAATAAAATAAAATCTTTGTGGATTTTTAAAAATTAAAAAGTCAAATAAAGTCAAAGATGGTGAGATGAAGAACTGAGATCGATCAGAACAAAATGTTCGATCGATTTGACAGAGAGCAAAAATATGCAGGTTTTTGGGTTCAAAAATTTGTCCAAGTGTTGGAACTGAAGATCGATCCAGTAATGAAGTTGGATCGATCGAAGATCTTTAGATCGATCTTGGAATGTTTTCGATCAATCTGACAGAGAGGTGATTTGGATGCAGGCGGATGCAGGTTGAAAATTTTTCTAAGTGTTGGATACAGGTAGAAGTTAGATCGATCAAACTCTCCTTTGAGATCGATCGAACTTATGCAGAATGCTCAATCACAACATAAAAGTGCATGCAATCCATCACAGTTCCTAGCAATGCATATGAACCAAAAACAAGTATCTAGACTTCGCAAGAAATGAAATTAAAGATATAAATGAGGGAGGAATAGGGTTTTAACACCCTACAAAATGCTTTGCTAGTCTTTAACGTCTTTTAGCCCGGATCAAACATCTTGTAGTGCATCCCCTCCTTAACGGGGTGATGGATGCCTTGAGCTCCACCCAAGAAATGATTCCCTAGAGAATTTGTTGGGTTAGGCTCAAAGGAACTTTTTGGTCCTTGATCAAAACAATCTTTGGGCTTCTATGCCCTTTTAAAGCAAGATTTTGAAACAACTTTCTTTGGTTTCAAGGTTGAAGATGGACTATTTGAAACCTTGGAACCACACAAAAACTCAATTCCTTCACATTTAAGGTCATGACATTTCTCTACAACATTAACTTCTTCATGCTTGTCAAATGAATTCGGGGATGGATTGAAAATATTCAACTTCACCTTCATGTGGCCAAATGAGATCTTCATTATCCCCGTCCTACAATTAATGTTGGCATTCGCGGTTGCTAAGAAAGGACGGTCAAGGATAACGGGAATTTGCCTCTTAGGATTCGGGACCGGTTCCGTGTCAATGACAACGAAATCAACGGGGAAGAAAAACTTATCAATTTTAATCAAAACATCTTCAATGATACCCTTAGGCTTCTTGATGGATCGGTCGGCAAGTTGCAAAACCACCGAAGTCGATTTCAAGTCTCGTAAGCCTAATTTCACATACACCGAATATAGAAAAAGATTAACACTTGCTCCTAGGTCTAGAAGAGCCCGATTAATGACATGGTCACCAATGATGCGAGAAATAGTAGGTGAATCGGGGTCCTTAAACTTTGGAAGAGTATTATGTTGCAAAATTGAGCTTACTTGCTCGGTTAAGACCACTTTCCTAGGTGTTTGGCTTTTGTTCTTCCTCTTTTGGGTGCATAAGTCTTTTAAAAACTTGGCATAAACCGGATTTTGCTTGATTGCATCCAAAAGTGGAAGATTGACTTTCACTTGCCTAAACACGTCCATAATTTCATTGATTTTGGCCTTTTACTTGTCATTTGAAATGGATCCTTTTAAGGCATCCGGAAATGGAGCTTTTGGTTCAAAACTCTTTTCAAAATTTTTCTTTGAAATCTCTTCAACATAAGAAGTTTTCAAATCATTTTGCAAACCTTCCTTTTCAAAATCACTTTTCAAATCACTTTTCAATACATTCTCATTTGAAAAATCATGTATATGCAATGAAAGAGGAATAGGATGTGAAACGGGACGGGTGTCAACTTTGAGTTGCACCGGTTCACTCTCTTCATTGGACATACTCACTTGGTTGTCCACAATCTTCCCACTTCTCAAGGTTGTCAGCGCATTGACATGCTTTATTATGTGACCTTCCAAAGAGGAATGAGTCTCCACAACACATTGTTGCTTTGGTGGGGCATTCACAGATATTTTCCCTTTCTCTCTAGCATTTAAGGTGCTAGCTATTTGCCCTACTTGAGTTTCTAGCTTTGCAATGGATTGAGAGTGAGAATGAAGCAATTGAGTGTTAGCCTCTAAAGTGCCTAGAGCGGTCAAAACTTTCTCTTCAAAGGCAGGACTCCTAGAATTCCCTTGAGAATATGATTGACTTGGAAAATGAGAATTAGAGAATTGGTCTCTTTGTGATTGAAATGGTCTATATCCTTGGGAACTTTGGCTTTGCATTGGAGGTGGAATGTATTTCCCTTGGAAACCGCCTTGGGGATGGTTTGAGCCTTCCCCTTGGTTTTTTCAAGAAAAATTCGGATGATTCCTCCAACTTGGATTATATTGATTGCCATAAGGATTGTTCCCTTGATTAACAAAAGTTGCATTAACTTGTTTATGATGTTCACCTTGCATATGTCCATGGGGACAATTGGAAGTAGAATGTAAAACACTTGAACAAGTCATACATGTCTCATTAGATGCACGATGCGAATGGTTAGGAATGGAAGATATTTGATTTGTCGAGTTTTGGTTGATCAAGAATTGATCAAACCTTTGAGATAAGGATTTCATCTCGGCGGCTATTTCATTGGAATGGTCGACTTGATGCAAGCCAACGCTCTTTCTTCCACTAGAATTCCTACCATTCTTAGAAGATAGAGTTCGATGCAAAGAATTTTCACTCATGCTCTCATAAAGACGCCACACGTCATCCTCATGCCTATCAATGTAAGAACCACCCATGGAAGCATCAACCATGCCTTTGTGATTGTCCAATAAGCTCTCAAAGAAATATTAAACTAGTTGCCATTTGGGTATGTCATGATGTGGACACTTCCTAAGAAATTCATTAAAGCATTCCCATGCCTCAAGAAATGTTTCTCCATCCCCATGTGTGAATTCTCTAATGGAAGTTCTCATGACATTGGTCTTAGAAACCGGATAGTACTTCTTCAAGAACTCTTGTTGCATTTCTGCCCAAGAAGTTATTGAAAAAGGCCTAAGATTGTTAAATCAATACTTTGCCTTGTCTTTTAAGGTGAATGGAAAAAGTTTGAGTCTTAAGACCTCTTCCGGCATGTCCGTATATTTTACGGTGGAACATACTTCTAGAAACTCATCCAAATGCTTGTAAGGTTCTTCACTTGGAAGTCCATGATAGTTAGGAAGCATTTGAATGGTTTGTGGCTTGATCTCATAGTGATGTGCTCTAAATGGTAGCAATTGAATGCATATGGGTACATTGTATTCATTAGGCACATAGTGATCTCTTAAAGCAAGCGGAGGATTAACAATTTGAGGTGCAACATGGGCTCCTTGATTGCTTTAAATAATGGGTGGTGGTGGAGCATAAATTGGCCTTGGCATTCCCAATGGAACTTGGCCTTGTTGTTGTGGTGGATGAATGAATGGCCTTGGCATGCCTAATGGTACTTGCATGTTATCATGATGCACATTGGGGTGGAGGATACCTTGTTAGTCTATGTGACCAAGGTCCTCCACGTGGTCCTCATTGTGTCCTTCCATTGATGAAATGGATTGACTAGAACTACCTCTTCCCTTAGGGTTTCAAACAATGGATTCAAGATGAAAATTTAAAGGGATAAGAGTGGGTCTCAATGATCTACGACCATGCATGCACAATGCAACACAACAAGCAAAAATGTCAAACACTTCACCTTCACAACAAATCAACTATCAACAAACTTCCTCCACATACATTGTTCCCATACTCCCATACTTGAACAACATGCAAAGAACAGTAAATTTTGCCTCCACGAGGGCTCACGATTTATCTAAGAATTGAAATACAAGCCTTCACGCGATCCGATGATTTAACTAGAGATTAAGTTAGAAAGATCTCACAAACGTCCTATAGCACTTCAACTCCAAAAATTTTAAGCTTAGCTTAGCTTAGCAATTTTTTAAAAAATTTAGCCTTTTTCCATGCTTTTGCTTAGCTTCTTTGCTTGGATGCTTCTTTGCTCACCTTCTTGCTCAATGCTCCTAGTTAAACAAGAACCAACACAATAAGTAATAAAAATAAAAATAAAGTAAAAACACGATCAAAAGAGTACTAATTCCTAATTGATTTCACAAATACGACGTTGCCAATCAATCAATCCCCGACAACGGCGCTAAAAACTTGGTGGTGTTTTCCGTCGTCGCTATACCACAAGCTTAGAGAGTGTGCATTAAGGTGAGGGCCAAGTTTTAAATTTATAATTTACCACTACTACCTTTCACTAAAAATATAGTTAGGGTGAGTAGGGATCGTCCCAAGGGATTGTGAGGGTCACAAGAGGTTATGGAATCAAAATTAGGGTTAGTAGGTCGAGTGATCAAAAGATTGGTTGGTGGTTGAATTAAGCTAAGATGTACTTTAAACTAAACAATAATGCAATAGAGGTAAAATGAGAGAGAGAGAGATCTTGGGGTTTAGAGATCACCACTAAGCACAACTCCTCTACACCTTTAATGAATGATTAATGAGGGGAAAGGCATGTATTATGACAATGGTGTGTATGTGTGGTTGTTTCAACAAGCATGGATGACAAATTAAGCATATATTGTCTAAGCAACATAGTGGATAGCACAACATATCAAATTAAGCCATTAATCCTTTCTTTAAGCTCATAACCAAACACAAAACAAAATTAGAGAAATATGCCACTTGCTTTCATGAGGATGAAACATCAAACAACAAGCATGGATTGTCCTCCCATTTAACATCTAGCTACCACTACACTACAACTAAGCTAATGACATGAAATTAAGCTATTTAAACTAAGGGAGAGGCACAATCCATCAAGAAATAAGCATGAACCATCAAATAAACCACAAAGACATTCCATTAAGCACTATGTCTTGACAATCTCTAGATCTATAGCATTAACACCATAGACATGCATCAACAACACAAGAAATAGAAGCAAATACATGAACATCTATTCTAGCATACATAGATATATGGATAGAATGAATGATCAATTGGAAGCATTAAACCATACAAATCATTGAATAAATAAGATCTGTATATAAATATGTCAAAACAAGTATCACAATACAAATCCCCTCAAAAATACATAAATCAATATGTAGGAAGCATGCTTAGGGCTAACTCTAGCCCCAAGTGGATGTCTAGCCACTCATGAATGGTATCCTCCAACCCTTAAATGCTAACTCTATGGTAGAGATTTGCTCCTTGGTTGATGAAGAGTCTCCAATGGTGTCTCTAGCCTCCTCCTCCTCTAAGCTTCCTCTCTAAGAGTTCTACAAGGTATGATATGATATGATGTGATATGATGTAAAAAGTAATCCTTATCCTTATATAGGTAGGTCAAATGACACCCAAAATAAGCTGGGGTCGTATAGCAAATATTCCCCAATGATTGGATAAAGGACAACTTTTTGTGAGCTGAAAATTTAACTTTTTTGCACCGGAGGAAGTTCAATCGATCGAACCTTGGACTTGGATCAATCGAACATGGCTGAGATCTATCGAACTTAGGCTGGATCGATCCTCAATGGCGGCGCCTTTTTGGATAAAAACAAATTTGAGATATTTTGAAGATATTTTTGGGAAAAGGACAAAAGCGGTTGGTAGGGTGGTACAGCTGGATAAGATCTGGCATCTGGATAAGGACAAGAAAGTTCGATCGATCGAAGAATGATGTTGGATCGATTGAACTTTTGGGATCGCTGAAAATGACATCATGGCTTGGATCTATTTTGAAGTGCTGAGATCGATGAAAGTTCGATCGATCGAAGACTGATGTTGGATCGATCGAAGATGCTGAAATTCCACCTTTGAGCTTCCTTTTGCTCTACTTTGCTCCTTTCTTTGATTCATCTCAGAATTGCTTCATTTCTGCTCTTATTTGGCTGAGTTAGCTTATTTAGGGGATAAGTACCTGAAAATGGAAATAACACGAAATTAATCTAAGGCGGGAAAATAAGATAGATAAATGCCCTAAAATACCTAAGCTTAGGGGGTTTAAATGCATACTTTTCAGCGCTCATCATGTTTGAAGACTATGGTGTAAGAACACATAGTGAGTTACATTATATCTTTCTCATCCCTTTACTCTCAAAACCCTAACCTATCCACCATTGAAGAAAAGCTTGGCTTAGAGTTTTATACTTTATTTTGGTCCCCCTTCCACTCACCTTTAAACCTAAAGCTTGGAATACTTTAGCTTTCCCTTACTCTCCTCTACAAACCCTAGTTTAGTTTTCCATTTTAAGCTTGGTGTCTTTGGATTATAGAGATTCAATTCTCTATTAAGGTTGGGGTGGTAGTATGTTTATACTTTAAGTCTTTTATGTCCCTTTGGGGTTTAATATATTTTGTGTACATGCTTTTAGTATTGTAGTCTTGCATATTATATGAAACCCTCACATTTAACTTAAGGTTTGTTGTTTTAGGCATGTATGATATGTATTAATCTTGTGTAGAATTATTAATGTTGTATATAATTCTTATTGACTTGAATTGCTTTATTTATTGTAGTGATAATTCTATATTCTTGTTAATTACTACTATTGGTAATTATTTTAGAAACCTATTATTACAATGTTATGATCTAGTATATAAAGCTTATTGTTGAGGTATGATTAAATAGATAAGTTAATGGTATTGTATTGTACATTATATCATGATGAGGACTTATCATTTGGTATGCCATTTTAGACTTAGAACTCTAAGACATGTTTTGTGTGGTTTCAAATTACTTGTGCATGGAAGGTGGTTTACATGCCTTAATTGTTGTGTATAAGTTCTAAACTTAATTATGATTTTGGATTCTCTTGGGACATTGTTACAAAAACATGGCTAGAGTTTGGCTCTAGTGTGGGAGGTATGTGATACGCCTCGATTCTAGAGCCACGGGTGATCAAATCCGAGTACAAATCCGAGAGATACTAGACAATTAAGTATATAAACAAGCATTTGATTACAAAAGAAATAACTAAGAATAAATAAAATAGTAGAAAATAAAACTAAATAATAAATCCTTAAATTAATGAATAATTAATCCCCCAAAATGAAATATCCAAAGCCTCCAATATTATTACAACTCGGGAATCCATCTAGTGGACCCCTAATAATAATCCCAACTGAAATAACTGAAAAGAAATATAATCCGAAACTAAAACATAAAGAGAATCCTACATAGAATCAAAAGAGTGATGTGGATTGTCTTTGCTCAGTACGAACAAGCTCTATGTCTGAAACTGACAAACACTTGAAAAATAATAGTGGATTAGACATATGAACAAGTTCTTTTTACAACAACCCAAACAAAAATCGAAGAAACTATATATCTATAGCTAACCCATGCAATAACTACATAGTTCATATATACATATACAAACTAAAGGAACCTCACTAAACTATAGAGTTGTCTCAACCTGAATAGTAGGCAACATGCAAAATGCACATATAGTGGGCATGAGTACCCAGACCTACCAAGGCACACAACTACACTATATCTAGCTATACATTCCTGGCAATATACGCACCCTAACCACTGATCCTGAGGCTCAAGCTCATATCATGGTACATATCTATAAATATATATCATCCATCCTATCCAGTATAAAGTAATCCATTATGTATCATCCAACTTGTTTAGTTGACCTGATACGAATATAAGTAGGACTTAACATTTTAGTTAATCCATTTCCTTATACAAAATAGGTAGGACTTAACTGATAAGTTAATCTTTCCCAAGGGTGCCACCATCCTATACTGGTGTACTACATCCACACAATCCAATAATTGAAGTAAAAATTTAAGAAGTTCATCAAATAATTTAGAAATAAACATAATAACAAAATATCATGCTATCACAAAATAGGAATGACTTATAATTTATTTAAGCTTCCTACATCATATATATCATATACAAACTGAATCTTAAACATGCTGATATTTTATTAAACAGTCAAGTAAGCAATTTCCAAGTACAATTCATGCTACACATTTAATCTCAATTGCTCGAATAATCTAAAAAAATTAAATCTATTTATTCCTTAAAGAATTCAAATAGCATGCATTGTTACAATTTAGTCTGTTTAAAATTTATTTAAACTCATACCTAGTCCTTATTTAATGTTCAGGACCCCTCAGAACCAACAAAAAACAATTAACTGCTTGAGCTTTCCATCCATGGCTTGACCTTCCTGTCCATGGCTCGAGCTTTACATCAATAGCTCAAGCTTTGCATCTAAGGCTCGAGCTTTTCTTTCAAGGCTCGAGCTTTACCTCCATGGCTCACGCTTTGCCTCCAAGGCTCGAGCACTATAACAACGAATCGAACACTGTTTACGCAATTCAACCAAAAATTTCTACTGTGAACTCAATCTTTATTGTTTAAGGATTCTAAGGCATGTTTCTAGGTTCCATCAATACACATATATGGAAATACATCATTTAAAACGTGTAAAAATTCAATAAGAAATTAGATCAAATCCATGAATTTATCAATTCATATAACAAGAACAACCATGAAATATAATTTATAAAACCTATGTTCTAGATAAATTAAATTATAAATTCCAGTTTTAATTGTTCTTGTGACGGCTCGAGTTTTGTAAACCCGGTGCGTCAGTGATGACCAAAAGATAACCCGAGAACGGATCCGAAATGCGAAAGCAAAAGGTGAAGTAATAGTCTTTAGAGATACAACACGTCTCTAAGACACCAATGTGACCTTCAATGAGGTCACAGAACCCAAAGGGAACAAATGCGGAAGTGACGTTTTAAAAACGGACAAAAATGAACCTAGGGAAAAAATGGTCATTTCCAAGGTAAAAGTGGGTGCTACCGAGCATACCATTGGAAAGAAAACAAAAAATCAATGAACTTAGACTCAAGAATCACTTGATTCGGAATCCGGATGAAGAAGACATGACTAATGGAAGAAAAAAGGGCAAAAAAGTCAAAATGGTCAACCTTAGGTCATCTAACCGGTTAGGAGACCTTTCTAACCGGTTAGGAAGCAAAAACAGAAAGTTTGGTATTCTGTCCATGCTCATGTAACCGGTTATGAGACCCTCACTACTCGCACACTTGTACACAGCTCAACAAAAACTTGGCAGCAGGGGTTTTTCGGCAAAAATTGGGTTTTTGAGGGCTAAGATGACATTTTCTAGAAAAATACAAAGAAGAACCCCCCCCCCCCCCTGAAATCGAGTTTTCTACCCAGCAAAGCGGACATAAATAAAAAAAAAAATACATTGTGAAATACCCGAAATGCCCCTGGAATAGAATAGGGTAAAACTAAAAAAAAAAAAAAAATGCAACTTTAAGTTTTTGTTTCATCAATAATGGCATTATGTGCCAAAGTGAACATGCAAGTATATGTAACATAATAAAATAGAAAACATATGGCCTACGACCTCATTACAATCCATTTACAAGTTTTGGCATACTAAGTCTCAAATTCTCACAAATAAGCTATAATGGCAATACTTTAGTTTTAAAGAAAACATACTTGTAACCTCTCAAGTTAATGGCTCTTAACCTCATGTCATACATGCAAAATAAACAATTCCAAATGTACTTAGATACACATTACAAGAAGAAAGCCATCTTTGCTTCTAAAATTACCATACATCCATGGTATACAAAATATATCATCCAAAAGTGAAGCATGCTAAACAAGTGCATGTCCATATACAAAAATGCTTCAAGTGGCTCATGAGCCTCTAAGGATGATGAGTATCCAAAAACATTGTCTCCTTACGTGTAAAACAACCAAAACCATTAGGGTGAGTAATCAAGTTACTCATAGGAAGAAGCATATGCGTATACCCTAAAGTTTCAATATCATTACAAGATCAATATAGACGAATACAATAGAGTATTCCACTTAACGTCTATGTTCAAGGTGTTCTAAGGGATCATCTTAAGCTAACTTAAATGATTCTATAACAACACAATAATAACATTTATAAACTTAACAACATCAATTCGCAAATTACAAAAATTGCAAGTCACAATTAAGCATTGGTTGTCAACTTGGAATTGAATGCGAAATCAATTAGTGGAAAACTTGGACATCAAATCTCAGATAGAGCCAAGACCTAAACGGTTATTCCGGACATTAACCCGCTGGGAATACCACCCCATGCGTATTAATGTAGGGAGCTCTCTATCTCCCATACTAGAGTCAAACTCTAGCCATGTCATTTGTAAAAATGTCCCAAGAGGATCCAAAAAATATCAAGTTCAAAACTTATATACCATAATCTAAGGCAAGTAAACCACCTTCCATGCACAAGTATTTTTGAAACTATACAAACCATATCTTAGGGTTCCAAATCTAAAATGGCATAATAAATGACAAGTACTCATCATGATATAATGTGCAAAACAATATCACCAACTTATCAGTTTAAGCCATGCCTCAACAATAAGCTTTATATACTAGATTACAACATTATAGTATTCAGCTTCTAAAATAATTACAATTAATCATAAAATTATCACCACCATAATTATAACAATTCAAATCAATAGAAATTGTCTATAGCATTAATAGTTCTACAAGAGTTCTATATTACTACCACATGTGAAATTACTAGAATTTAACACACTACAAAATCATGTAATTCTTCTACACAAGGTATATACATGTCATACATGCTTATATCAATAAACCCTAAGTCAAAGTGAGGGTTTCCTATAATATGCAAGACTCATATTAAAAGCATGTACACAATATATATTAAACCCCAAAGGATTTTAAAACACTCAAAATATAAACATACTACCACCCCTACCTCAATAGAGAATTGAATCTCTATAATCCAAAGCAACCAAGCATAAAATGGATAAAAAGTTTAGGGTTAATGAAGAGGAGAGTGAGAAGAAACTTTTGTCTTCCAAGGTTTGGTCTAAGGTGAATGGAAGGAGGCCAAAAATAAAGTTAAAGCTCTAAACCAAGCTTTTCCTTCAATGGTGGCTAGGTTAGGGTTTTGAGAACAAGTGAATGAAAAAGATGAAATGAAAAAATGGTGAGTGGAGGATCTAGTATTCCTCCACTCACTATGTGCTCTTACATTACCTTTCTCACACACACAATGCAAGACTAATTTGTGAGCCTACACTTGTCACAAATCCAAGGCTCCTTCCTAAGCTTAATCTCAAGCCTACACTTGTCAACCATCTAAGCCAACAAGTGCACCAATCCTAGGCCAACAAGTGGGTGAATCTCCACCCTCCAAATGTCAAGAGATCATGCTTCCAAGTCACTCCACCCCAATGCCAACAAGTGGCACCATGAGAATGTGACACTTGTCACATTTTTTAAAAATTGCAAAAAGGTCCTTTTTCAAAATATCTTCCAAATTAAATTGCAAAATGGTCCCTAAAATGAAAATTAATTATTTTGCATAATTACACTAAAACCCCAAAAATTAAGAATATTTATAAGAAAGTATGCATCCATGCCCTTTACGAAAAAATAAGCAACTAAAATGTATTTTCTACAAAAGTAAAAATACAAATGTTATGGAAAACAAATATCGTGGATGCATGCAAAACCGGAATCAAATCCTAGCACAAAAAATAAGGTTATGTAAGGAAAAATGATAAATAGGAAAAAGATAAAATAGGAAAAAGGACGAAAAAAGAAAAATCACCGAAAAAATGAAGGAAGGAAAATGACCGGGTCATTACAGTTCTTTAAACAACCCTAAGATTATACTAGAGATATATATTCCACAGATCAAAGGAGAAGTGTAGAACAAGAACTTGACTTTAAGGATTTAATAAAAACCCCAGCCTCCTTCTTCCTCTTTCTCTTCATTCTTCTTCCTTCTTTCTCTCTCTCTCTAAAATATATTATGTGATATAATTCTAGTCCTCTTCTTCAACCATATAGTTATATATTTATAGGCTAAATAATAACCCTATTTCTTTTCCCAATCCAAATCAAATTAATAAGAAAAATAATAAAATTAAAATACTAAAAAGGTAACTAAATAATATGTTACGTATAATCTATGCATATTCTTTTTATATAAAATATATAAATATACATCAGATTATTACTAAAAGACTTTCCTTATATATATATATATATATATATATATATATATATATATATACACATATATAACTATCCATGGGTAATTATCCGTACCTATTAAACCTCTTATCTAAATAGTCTATGGAACCCAATTAGTTGGCCAATTACTACTAACCATAAAATAAAAATAAAATAAAACAAAAGAAGTTATTACAAATAACAACACCTACAATTTAATTAAACCAACTAATTCAAATAACATTTAAGCACATAATCAGTTAAGTTGAATAACACATTTAAGCAAATAAAATATGTAATTAAACACATAAGCAAATAACCATATAATCAAATAATCACATAAACAAATAAATAAATAAAATACAACTAAAATATTTAAAATAATACCGAGACTATCCTTTTAAAATTAGGGGTATTACAAGGTACGAGTTCTCTCCATTTTATAGTGCGCACTAGGGTGGTATTCCCAGTGGATTAGTGCCCAGAATAACCGTTTAGGTCTTGGTTTACTTCGGGATTTGATGTCCAAGTTTTCCACTATTTGATTTCGCATTCAATTCCAAGATGATAACCAATACTTAATTGTGACTTGTAATTTTAGTTATTGGCAATTTGATGTTGTTAAGTACATTGATATATATACATTGTGATGTTATAGAATAATTTATGTTAGCTTAAGATGATCCGTTAAAACACCTTGAAGATAGACATTGAGTGGAATGATCCCTTGTATTCATCTATATTAATCTTGCAATGATATTGAAACTTTAGTATATACGCATATGCTTATTCCTACAAGTAACTTGATTACTCACCCTAATTGTTTGGGTTATTTTACAAGTAAAGAGACTATGTTCTTGAATGTTCATCATCCTTAAGGAGACAATTTGGAACATTTTTGTATATTACTTTGCAAATGTTTAGCATGCTTACTTTAATTTGATGATATATTTGTATACCATGGATGTATGGTATTTTAGAAGCTAATGTGTAATTAAACCAACTAATTCAAATAACATTTAAGCACATAATCAGTTAAGTTGAATAACACATTTAAGCAAATAAAATATGTAATTAAACACGTAAGCAAATAACCATATAATCAAATAATCACATAAACAAATAAATAAATAAAATACAACTAAAATATTTAAAATAATACCGAGACTATCCTTTTAAAATTAAGGGTATTACAAGGTACGAGTTCTCCCCATTTTATAGTGCGCACTAGGGTGGTATTCCCAGTGGATTAGTGCCCAGAATAACCGTTTAGGTCTTGGTTTACTTCGGGATTTGATGTCCAAGTTTTCCACTATTTGATTTCGCATTCAATTCCAAGATGACAACCAATACTTAATTGTGACTTGTAATTTTAGTTATTGGCAATTTGATGTTGTTAAGTACATTGATATATATACATTGTGATGTTATAGAATAATTTATGTTAGCTTAAGATGATCCGTTAAAACACCTTGAAGATAGACATTGAGTGGAATGATCCCTTGTATTCATCTATATTAATCTTGCAATGATATTGAAACTTTAGTATATACGCATATGCTTATTCCTACAAGTAACTTGATTACTCACCCTAATTGTTTGGGTTATTTTACAAGTAAAGAGACTATGTTCTTGGATGTTCATCATCCTTAAGGAGACAATTTGGAACATTTTTGTATATTACTTTGCAAATGTTTAGCATGCTTACTTTAATTTGATGATATATTTGTATACCATGGATGTATGGTATTTTAGAAGCTAATGTGCCTTCATTGATGTGTAATGTGTACTTAAGTACTTATTTTGATACTTTTATCGTTTATGTAATGAGGCCAATGGTCAAGTATGTTCGCATTAACACTTGTATCTATTTAGTACCATGTTTTGCATTAATATTTCAATTTAACCAACTTTGGAGGTTTAGTATGTAAAATCTTGTAAATGAATCTTAGTAAGGCCGTAGGCTATAGTAACATGTTTAAAATATCATATTACACTTGCGTGCATATTCACTTCGTCTCACAATAACATGAAATTCAAATTAATCATGCCATGGGGATTCAAATGAGGCTTTTGAAACCTTTTTTCATTTTCAGGTTCTGTAGAAATTTGAGCTGTTTTGGTCAATCGAAGCATCATTTAGGCCGACCGATGGCTATTTGAACAGTGAAAACCGAATTCCAATAGCCAATATCCATTTTGAGTCACAACCGGTAGATCGATTTTTCATTTCGGCCAACCGAAGTGAAGGCTCATTTCGGCAGAGCGAAATGGAGCTGCCTTGTCAGTGTTTGTTTGGTTGTTGCTTCTTCAAGCTTATACCAATTGGTTCGTTCCCACTCGACTTCGTTGACCTTGTTTTAGCCATCTAATAGCGGATGTGGTCTAGTTTGAAATAGATCTTGTTCATTGGTTGTCATTGATACCATAAGGTGCTAATTGATTCCTTCATTTTATTTCCGCTTTTGGTTAATTTTTTCAGTTTCGTGGCTTGTCGAAGTCCACACTGAGAGTTAGGATTTGCACCTACCTTAGTGATTGTTTCTGTAACGACCCACTCCACCACATGGTATGATATTTTCCACTTTAGGCCTGAGCCCGCACGGATTTGCTCTTGAACTTTACCCCAAAAGGCCTCATACCAATTGGAGTGACACACCTATATACAAGCACTTCACCTTTTCCTTTCCCAGGCAATGTGGGATTGTGCACCCGTAGCTCGCCAGTGTGGTAGCCTATCAGTGTCTCGCACCGCACCCGCCCACGACAAACCCGCCCATAGGGTCATTATAGTTTCACTTCTTTTACTTCCGCATTTCAGATTCGTTACCGGGTCAACTTCTGGGTTATCACTGACGCACCGGGTCGTAAAGACTTGGGCCGTCACATCCATTGCTTCAAATTTCACAAGTGCCCACAGGACTAAATTTGTGATGAGGGAAGTAGTTAACTTGTTAGATGCGAGGTAGAGAGTGGCATTCCATTTAGCTAGAGACGTTAAACTTAGCATCTCAATGGGGCACCATGTCTCCTTTGTATTTGTAGGATTTAGGTTTTATGTTTTTTTTACTTATTTTAAATTTTGTTTTCATTTTGCTTCCAAAAAAGAAAATCATTAATGACTCTTCGCTCTACATGTTTGATATTGTGAGGTGATTATTTATTCTTTCATTATTTGTTCACTCTCACGTGGTGTGTCTAGTTGCTTTCATTGACAGTTTTATGCAT
Source organism: Cornus florida (assembly GCF_030987335.1). Taxonomy (NCBI): domain Eukaryota; kingdom Viridiplantae; phylum Streptophyta; class Magnoliopsida; order Cornales; family Cornaceae; genus Cornus; species Cornus florida. The sequence continues at coordinate 52,422,425 of NW_026775572.1, forward strand.
TTGAGTTTGGGGGTACCACCTTGCTTGACAATTGCATATGCTTTGGACGGTTTGCTTTTGACATTCATCACTTCTATGGTAATATTGTTCTAACCCTTCTTTTATTTTTGTTCAAGTTTGGTGGTAAGACAATATAATTGCAAATTTGTTGATAAATTCCACACTTTCTGAAAAAAAAATTTAATTTGTAATTTTTGTATGGTAGAGTTGAGAGGATGTGGTTTTAGCGATGACTTTATGTCTGTGAAGTTAGTTTGGTGTCCCAAATCAGTTTTTAATGGATTAATACATCATGTATGTGGTATTAATGCTATTTTGGGGATAAATTTAAAATTTTTGACATTGTGTTTGCATATAGTGGTCCACATTATTGTCCTTTTTCTACTCTCATAATTTCTGACTTCTAGAGTGCTTCACTTTACACATGAGCCTACTTGCATTTATACTGTGGGAGTATAAAATCGATATCTCAAAAGATGGAGAACTTACAAAAAAATAAAGTTGAAAAGTTCGTTTAGATTCATAGCACGGTCAATTCGATTGATTAAGTCCTTCGGGGTGTCTTGACACCTAATGCCATAAAATTGGCCAATTTGGGAGTACCAAAAGCTTGCTATATGGATTTTCTAGAGAGTTTAAGGGATCCAAACATTGTACACGACTCTTATTAAAAAAAAATGCAAATATTGAAAAAAAAAAATGCATACTTGTGTTAAAATTGTTATTTATGCCTTGGGAATCAAAATTTATATAATTTGTTAGCAAGTTGAGGAAGACTATGAAATATGTATGAGTATGGATAGTAAGTAATATAGATAGATGTGAGTTCACTTTTAAAAGGATGTTAGAGTCTGAGATTAATTGACATGTGGATTTGAACTTTATGTGGGGATCATAATTATTATGCATGATGTTGAAGGTTCGAAGTTATTTTTTATTGTACATAATCCACATACTTGATGTAGTTTCATGTTTATTAATTGTTGGGATATCTTTGTTTGCTACACAGTTGATAATTGTGCTAAAGTTTGGATGTTTGTGGATACCATCTCTGAAAACCCTCACGAAACTATTACTCGTCCCCTAAGGGTAACTTAAGGGTTTAAAGGCTTGTTGCATAGGCTAAATGCAATCGTGATTCCCACGAAAGCGACTTGTTTGCTTTTTAATTTTAATTTTAAAATTTGTTTTTTGATTCTATACTGCTAAGGGAATAGCAATATATAAGTTTGGGAGTGTGATAAGCGCTGAATATTGCATATTTAAGACCTTAAACGTGCGTATGTTAATGTCTTAAGTGATACTTCTATCTAGTTTTTATACTAATTTTTTATTATTTGCTCTTATAGGTGATTTCCTAAACAAAATGATCATATCGTGATTTTAAAGCTTAAAGCAATGTTCCCGAGGCTTTTGGAAGTATTTTGAACTTTCTGGGGAGCTCCAGAGGTCAACAAGGTGACATTTGAACTAATTGAAGAAATAGGGCTAGAGCCCTGTAGAGACAGGGCTCGAGCACTAAAGAACGCTCAAGCACTATCCTAGGGCGCTCGAGCACCCTTTTGGAAAAAATGTGGCTAAGTGTAATAGGGCTCAAGCGCCCTTGTACCTGGGAGTATTTTAAATGCGAAAATTCAATTAAAACAGGCCTTTTTGACTTCAGACAAGCCAGATGATCCCAAAAGTCCTAAATCCCATTCAAGAGGGAATATAAGTCAGTTTCTTCTATAAAAGAAGGTAAAAGGTCAAAAGAAAGTCTTTCGCTAACTCTTGTAACTTTCAGATCTAGCGGCGGCTTTTAGGATTTTGAAGATTAAAGAAGAAAATCCAAAGGAGTATTTGGTGATCCATAGAGATGGCTTCTACAGCATCAATGAAGACATTCTCTCTCTCCATGAGTAGCTAAACTATATCTTAGGGCATTGATGTAACCCGAATCTGAATAATATGGTTTGATTGTTCTCCAACTTTGGGGATTTTCATTATTTATGTATTTTAATTGCATGATTATAAGCAATTGACTTAGGTCTTCTACGCAATTGGAGTTTTAATGAAATAAACTTGGTTTTTGATAAAAATTAATATATTGTCTTAGAAATGATTTTACTTTAATCAAATTCAAACTATTCTTATTGTTTGAGAGTAGCGACTAAGGGCTTCTCATAACAATCTGAATAGTGATAATGTAATAGTGCTTAAATTATATTATGAATGAATGTTTTGATAATTTATGCCTAGGGAAGACGAGTTATACTGCACCCTAAATTAGAGTAGTTAGGTAGACAATTCGTGTCAATCGAAGATCGATTATTGCTTAACGCAAATTCATAATTTATCTTATTAAAATTGAATTAAATTGGATGTGAATTCATTTAATTCCCAATTGTGCATAAAATATTGAAATCCCTAAGGTTAAAGCAATTGACCATATTACGAGGCTCGTGGTGAAGCCAAGCCCTAAGTATTTCTTCCTCTGATCTCAATCTTTGTTCTAATTGTTTTTTTTTTTACTTTTCATATTCTTTAGATATAATCAAAACAAACAAATTTTTTCACTAAATTAAATTAGCGATTAATTTTACACTTAACAATTCACCACAGTTCTTGAGATTCGAGACCCTCAACATAGCACTATCCTACAAGGATTCGTTCTATTACAAGTGTTGCCATATTGAAAGATACTTTAAAACATAATTGAAAGTAGTGTTAAAATCACTTTGGGTTGAAGTGATGAAATAAATGTCATGTGTTTGGTCAGAAACTCTTAGAACGAACACCGAAGGGTCTTATATATAGGCGACGTTAAGCAGGAGGACCATTGGATGAGTGCCTCGTGGATGGCTTGGATGACTTGATGATGGACAGTTTGGATAACTTATGGACAAGCAACTTGGATTGGCGCAAAGACAAAATAGCTCTAGGCTTAAGTTAATAGATTGCTAAGGGCCCATTTGGGAAGTGTTGTGTAGTGTAGTGTAATGCTCTAGCCTAGAACAGAACAAGTGTTTTGTGATGTAGTGTTCTAAAATGGGAACAAAACATGTTTGGGATGAAAATTTGGAGTGAGAATTTTGGAATAGAAATTATTATTATTATTTTTTTGATGATTAAAATAAATTAATTACAAAGCTTGATTAGTTTGAAAAATAAGAATTACAGAGCTTGATTAGTTGATTTAGAAAAAAAAAATTAAAACAAAACCCATACACACAGAATTGCAGTTGTAAAGAGAGAGAGACTAGGGCAATTGGGAGGCTGAAATGATTTGCCCTAAAAAAAATATTGTAGAGTTGAGAACGAGAGTATAGATGGAGGCGTTTGGGAGGCTGAAATGATTTGCCCTAAAAAAATTAAAACAAATCCCATACAAGTTTGCCGTTAGAGAGAGAGAGCGAGAATAGAGATAGAGGCGTTTGGGAGGCTGAAATGATTTGCCCTAAAAAAAATTAAAACAAAACCCATAACAGTTTGCAGTTGCAGATAAAGAGATCGAGAATAGAGATGGAGGCGTTTGGGAGGCTGAAATGATTTGCCCTAAAAAAAATTAAAACAAAACCCATACAAGTTTGCAGTTGCAGAGAGAGAGCGAGAATAGAGACGGAGGCATTTTTTAGGCTGAAATGATTTGCCCTAAAAAAAAAAAAATTTCCCATACAAGTTTGTCATTGCAGAGATAGAGAGAGCGAGAACAGAGATGGAGGCGTTTGGGAGGCTAAAATGATTTGCCCTAAAAAAAATTAAAACAAAACCCATAACTGTTTGCAGTTGCAGAGAGAGAGATCGAGAATAGAGATGGAGGCGTTTGGGAGGCTGAAATGATTTGCCCTAAAAAAAATTAAAACAAAACCCACACTCACAATCTGAAAAAAAAAAAAAAAAAAAAAAAAAAAAAAAAAAAAAAAAAATTGAAACAAAACCCATACTCACAATCTAAATTGCAGAGTTCAAAAAAATTGTAGATTTTGAACTTCTGATTCTTGTAGATTTTGTAGTTCGCAGTTGCAGAGAGAGAGGGGGGGGGGCAAGTTCCAGAGTTAAGAACGAGATACAGATTGAGGCGGGTTTTGAACTTCTGATCCTTGTAGATTTTGTGTTTGCAGTTGCAGAGAGAGAGAGGGAGCAAGTTCCAGAGTTGATAACGATAATAGAGATGGAGGCAATTGGGAGGCTGAAATGATTTGCCCTAATAAAAATTATCTCCGCTACAGTAAAAAAGATGAGTCTGGAACAACAAAGAACACTAAATTGTTGTTCCACCTTTTGGGCCAAATAGTGGATGTGTTCTGAAAGTGTTCCACTACTGTTGAGAACACAACAAGATGGGCCAAACAACATGTGTTCTGAAATAGGATATTGTAGCACTATAGGGAACAAGGTAGAACATGGTAGAACAAACACCAAACAGGCCCTAAGAGTAGCCTCACGCATGGGATTTCATTAAATGCTAATAGTAAATGGTCCCCTTTGAAGTGATTGGACATTCAATGCTTCTGCGCTAAGTGGACATGTGTGCTTCACTTGGCTCTTTTCGATTGAACGAGGGTCCTTCTAGACGAGTGACGAGCTGGCGGACTTGACATCTTCTCAGCGAGGATGTGCTGCTGGACTTCTGATTGAAGCGATAGACCTAAATCTCGGTTTAGTCCTTGGTAGATTGTTGGAGTGTCTTAAAGGCTCTCGATTTTACTAAACTATGCACGAAACTGATCTAGACGAAGCAGAGTGCGGCTGATCGGTCTAAGCATACTAAGACTCGAAGGATACGTGGCATAGTAGACTAGATGTGGGTCTCGAATGTGGCCGAGATTATTTTGAGTACAAACAACTGGCTCTTTCATGATCTAGTGCCCTTTTAGGATACAGTATGTTTATTTGAAATTTTGAATTATTTAATGATTTCTTACTGGCCCTTTTAGAATATATGTAGTCTATTTATATGAAAATTTGATTTGTTGAATAATTTTTGTTTATTTAAAATTTCAAATTATTTATGGCTTGTTTGGTTAGCGTGAACTAACAAAAAAAAAAATAAACGAAATTTTTTTTTAGGAGTTTGATTAGCAGGAAACAAATTTTTTTTGAAGAAAGTAAGAATTCTCAAACAATAAATTTTTGCCAAAATAATTCCCGCATAAAACACAGAGAAGTTTCACTTTCTTGCAACAACTGTCCTTTTATGTCAACTTTCAATTTTGACCCAAGACTGTTTCTCCACCATCGCTCCTCTTTTCACAAACCGGATATATACCGAAGTATAAATAATTTATATATAAATTAAATAATTATATTATTATTTTTAATAATCTTTGACAACAATTTTTTTTTTAGTAATCCATATTTTACTATATCTTTTCCTAAAATAAACAATTGAGTATAAAAAGTTTTCATCTAATACAAATTTATTTATTTTTTTAATATTTAAAATTATAAGGATATTTTGGTATGCAATATTATTTTCTTTTTCTTTTCATATTATCCAAACTAACAAAATAATATTTTCTCACAATTTTTTTTAAAAGAATTTTTTATTAATAAAATGTGCGATGAAAACTTAATTTTCGTTTCTTTCACTTTACTTTCACTTTCCACCACAAATTTATGTCTAAACCCTTAATGATTTCGCACTAGTCCTTTAGGATATAATATGTTTATTTGAAAATTTTCGTGATATAGTTTGTTTATTTGAAATTCTAAACTGTTAAATGATTTCGCACTGGCATTTGAAGACATGTGATATTGCAATGGGACTTTTAGGATATAGTCTGTTTATTTGAAAATTTTCAAGATATAATTTGTTTTATTTGAAGTTTTGAATTATTTAAATGATTTCGCAATCGAATGTATGATTTTGCACTCGTGTGGGCCCATTCCACCGGCCCTTTCAAGATATAGTTTGTTTATTTGAAAATTTAAATTATAAAATGATTCGCAGTGGCCCTTTAAGGTTATATATATATATATATATATATATATAGAGTAAATTGAAGGATATACTGAGTAAATTTAAGGATATACTCCTTTTATTTTACACTAGTGCTTTCAATATATATAATTTTGCATTTTCGCTTTTAGAAATAGTTTGGTTATTCAAAAATAATAATCTCTTCAATGGATTTGGTTATTACAAGCTCATCCCTTCCCATCGTTGGGTTTGGACTAATTTAACTTGTAACATGTGGATCTAATTTAAAATTTTAAAGTCGTTAAGTGAAACCGCATATCCATCCGTATAAGTTAAAGACTTTCTTAGTTGAAATCAAATATGAGACAAAAACCTCTAACAAAGGGTTGAAATAAAAAAATTGAAATAACCAGACTCTTGCCCAAACACTCGTGATAAAAATGGATTTGGTTGCTTTGTATTACACGACAAAACAATCAAATCCAATCATAAACAAACACTACAAGTAGAACAAATATGAAAATTTGACCATATATGGTGTACAAAAGAACATTCTTGTTTTTTTGAAGAGATGCATGAACATTATTTAATGCTGGATTGTTACAAGACTGCTGAGGTCTAAGGATACATGAACCTCTCCAGGTGTCATATCACATACTGTAACATATCACACATATATCGGCGCTCGTATTCTCATTACAAAATTCAGATCTTTACAAACGTACAAGTAATTTCCATTTTCAAACTAGACTTTCCAGTCAATGTACTTTAAGCGAAAACAAGATCAATACTAATATGGATATATATACTTATATGTAGTAGTATTAATACCTCTGTGGACCACTTTTGGTTGCTTTGTTGCGGGCAATATTGTCCATTATTTATTATGATTATTATTATTTTACAGGAAGAATGCAAACAACTTCTCATAAGTCGAGTGCACCGAATAAGACTTGACAAGTATAGAGTTCAGCCTGATTATAACTTAATTCGTGCGAATATTTATACGAAAATTGTTTACTCAAAGGCTCGAACCTAAAACCTGTTACTTTATGGAACATCAGAGTCTGAATTCTCACTCACTTAGACCAACTTTGCAGGATTTATATGTCATTTTACTATGATTCATTTATGCATGTAGATATATATATTTTTATATTAATTAAAAATCAAAATTTTAATTTTTTTAACTTTTTTAGGAGTTTGGTTAGCGTGAAAGAGAAAATTTTCAAGAAAGTAATTTTCTTGCAACTGCTTAATTTTCCTTAAAATTTTTCTGACACAAACACAGGGAAATTTTACTTTCCCGTGAAAGTGGTGCCTTCACATCTTAGTTTCCTATTATACCCATGTCACCCTCCTCACTTCTTCCACAAACTTCTATAACAAGTGAGTTTCATTCTTTTGTAAATTGCTTATAAGATCATGTAAATACTAATTTAATTGTATATAGTTTTATATCAAAATTAAAATTTTATTTATTTATTTTTTTTCCTTCCACAATTAATCATGATCGAGAGTGATATATATATATATAAATCTGAGTATTTAGAAACAAAGTGTTGGGTAAAAAACTAGGTTAGTGTCTTTACATATATAAGTTTTTAAATTATAATTTAATTCATATATATATATATTTTTATACATAGACTTCTCTTGACTTTAGGACTCAACTACTGAATTGTACCAAACTCATTTATTTTTAACTTTACATATATTAGATATATCAAATTAATTTCTCAAGGAAATTCAAGGAGTCCTGCATTTGAAAAGAAAGTTTTAATCGCTTTGGATACTTTGGAGGCAAATACTCAATTGCTTCATTCTCATTCTCAATCAATTGTAAAGTTAGAAACCCAAGTCGGGCAAACAGCTAGCACCTTGAATGCTAGAAAGAAAAGGAAAATGCCTTTAAATCCATCGCCAAAGCAACAATTTGTAGTGGAGACCAACTCCTCTTCGGAAGGTCCTATTCTTGAACATGTGAATGCGGTGACCACCTTGAGAAGTGAAAAAATTGTTGATAATCAAGTTGGTGTTCATAATGAAGAGAGTGAACTGGTGCAATCAAAAGTTGACACGCTTCCCGTTTCACATCCTATTCCTCATTCATTACATGAGAAAGCCCTTTTTGTTGAGAAAGATTTGGAAATTGATTTGAAAAACTCTTGTGTTGAAAATGTTTCTAAAAATGACTTTGAAAAAATTTTTGAGCCCAAGACTCCATTTCCGGATGCCTTAAAATGATCTAATTCTCTTGAAAAGAAAAAAAATCAAAGCAAATGAAATAATTGATGTGTCTAGGCAAGTGAAAATCAATCTTCCTCTCTTAGATGCAATTAGACAAATTTCGGTTTCTGCCAAATTTTTAAAAGATCTTTGCACCCTTAAGAGGAAGAACAAAAGTCAAGTACCAAAGAAAGTTGTTTTGACCGAGCAAGTGAGCTCAATATTGCAACACAACACCCTCTCGAAATTCAAAGACCCCGGTTCACCCACTACCTCTTGCATTATTGGTAATCATATGATTAACTGGGCTCTTCTTGATTTAGGAGCAAGTGTGAACCTTCTTCCATATTTAGTTTATGTTCAATTAGGCTTAGGTGATTTAAAACCGACGTCGGTGGTTTTGCAACTAGCCGACCGATCCATCAAAAAGCCCCGGGGTATCATTGAGGATGTTTTAATTAAAATTGACAAGTTTTTCTTCCCGGTTGATTTCGTTATCATTGACACGGAACCGGTCCTAAATCCTAAGAGCCAAATTCCCGTTATCCTTGGCCATCCTTTCTTAGCAACCGCTGATGCCAACATTAATTGTAGGACGTGGATAATGAAAATTTCATTTGGCCACATGAAAGTGAAGTTAAACATTTTTAATCCAATCCCGAGTTCAATGGATAAGCATGAAGATGCTTGTGTTGTTGAAAAATGCATTACAAATGAATTTGAGAAAAATGAGTCTTTGCTTAGCAATGAAATTTCAAATGAGTTGTTTTCTAAAGAGATTTAAAAAAATAAAAAATAAAATAAAAAATAAAATTGTGTTTCAAAACCAAGTGTTGAAAGGGCATGGAAGCTCAAGAGTTTTGTTAACAAAGGACCATCAATCTCATTTGAATCAAATTCAACAAGTTCCTTAGGGAACAATTTGTTGGGTGGGATTCAAAGTTCCATGCACCCCACCAAGGAGGAGATACACAATAAGATTTTTGATTTGGTAAAAAGAGTCCAACGTCTTACTAGAGACGTTAAAGACTAGTGCATTTCGTAGAATTTACCAACCATATTTCTCCCTTATTTCTGGTTTTTATGTTTTCCACGTCGTCTAGATATGAGTTGAATTGAAAAATCCGACTTACGGGCCATTTCCTGCATTTTGTGCACTGCTAGAGAGGTTTCGATCGATTGAACTTCAGTTCAATTGATCGAAACCCCACTTCAATCGATCGAACCACCTAGGTTGAGGACCTTTCAATTCCATTTCGATCGATCAAAGTCCAACTCAATCGATCGAAGTTCATTTTGGATCGATCAAAGTTAAGTGTTCAATCGATCGAAATCATTCGATCAATCGAAAAGGCGCCATTTGAATTTTTCGGAAATCCCTTTGGCCGTTCAACTTCCTAAAACCTAACTTTTTTTTAAATTTTTTTTTTTTAATCTTTCTTATTTTTCTTTTTCTTTCTTTCTTTTCTCTCTCTTCCTCCATTTCGCTTCTCCTTCTCAGTTCTCACGCTCCCCATCTCTCCCGATTCCTTCACCCTTCTTTCACCTTCTCAATCCCTCTCTCATTCTTTCACCACAACCAACCCACCACCACCTCCTTCTTCCCGTCCGGCGAACAACCAAAACGGCTGAGCTTCCCGCCGCCGTTTTTCCATTGAAGCCGGCGAGATTTTTGGCCCCAAGGCCAAATCTCACTCTCAATCTCTCTCGGGTACCATCAAACGCATTATCTCCGGTTGATTTAGGTCAAAGAGACCTCGGATTCTTTTCGGGCGAGCTCTGCAAATTCCGGCAAGTCTCCGGTCACCATCTCTGGCCACGGTGAGGCCAAAATCTTGATTTCATTCCCGAATCTTTCCATTTCTATTGTCTCTTTCATTTTCTTGGATTAGGTATGTGCATTGTCACTTCTTTTATTTTTCTTTTAATTTTTGCATTTTTCATTTTTATTTTTATTATTTTTGCTTTTATATTTCTGTTTGTATATATTTTTGGTATTAAATCATTGAAATTGAAATACAAAATTGAAAAATCAAAATTTAAACTAAAAAAATAATAATAAAAAATAATAAATAATAAAAAAGATTGAAAAAGCAAAAAATAAAAAAAATTGCTTGGAACTGTAAAGTTGAAAAATGGACCTTAGAACCTATTTGTAATACTGTGATGTAGAGATTATGGAGTTTGTTGTAGTTAGAAGGAGAATGGGCAAACATTAATTGGATTTGTGAATTGTTGTGGGCGGTGTCCCTTGTTGTTTGTTGAACTCATTGAATTAAATGCCATATATTCTTGAAATTGATGGTTGAATGAATGAAATGCATGAATTTGTTGTGTTGAAAAATTTTGGGAAGTTCATTTTTAAAGAGAAACCATGCCGGATTTTCATAAAGTTCTTGAACTTTGATTTTAAAAACCAATGAAGCATGTTGTTTGTTTTTGGGACTTGAGATGAAACTTGAAATGAATTTTCAAAGTTAAAAAATGAATTGAATTTTAAAAGGAAAACTTTCACGTCTTTGAAAAATAGTTTTGAAATCTAAAGTTGAAAATGAAATATATTTGGAAAGATATTTGTTGATATGGCATTGAAAAGTTAAATTGTTGTGAGCATAGTCCCGACTTGTCTCATTTGTTTGTCTTGAATATGAAATGCATGGATATGATTTAAATTGTCTTAATTGCTTAAAAGCATGATTTGACTTGAAATTTTTGTTTTTGAAATTAAATTTGCAAAGTCTTGTCTTAAATGCTCAAAAGTACTTCAAATGAACTTCTTTGAAAAGTTTTAATCTTTAATTAACTCTTGCTCATGATTCAAGTGCATTGTTTTGGTAAAATGATCTTTGAATGTTAAAATGCTTTGTGATTATACTTGTTGGGTTTCAAATGATTAAAAAATGAAATTTTTTAACTTTATTTTCAAAATGAGAAGTTGAGTTGCATAATTCCTTTTTTTGATGTTCATTCATTGCATGATTCTTGTCATAAAGTTTTTCTACAATGCAGTTGAATGTTTGACTCAAAAAGTTTTCAAAAATTCCAATTTTGCCCCAAAAGTATTGAGAAATTCCAAAGTTGACCAAAATGCTCTTGTTTGTGATTTAATTCTTGATTTTTGCCATGTTAGGGCACTAGTTTGATGTCTTACGACCTTCTTTATCATGCATTTTGATATTCTCTTGCAAAAATGAGTTAAATTGCCATTCCAACCCAACTGTTTGAAATCAAATGATTCCATTGTTGCTTAATGACTTTGAAACTTGTCAAATGTGATCTCTTTTGAATAATTGTGTGCCTTTTGGAATAATTGCAACTTGTTGCTTGTATATACATCATTTTGCACACACTTATATCACATTAACAGTTTTGAGAGTTTCAGTGCATATTTTGGACTTGACTTCTTGGAATTAATTTCTAACTAAGTTTGGGGGGTATGTGATGATTTTAAGGCATGATTTGGATATGATTTATGTTCTTTGGCCTTAGACTCACTCTTTGAGTTTAACTTGAATTCCGAAATGCAATTTGAACCAAGTTTAGGATTATATTTGCTTAATCTTAATATTTATCTGTTGAATACCATTTGTTGATCTTATCCACTTGTGATCCATTCTTGATGACCGAGGTTCTTTCCGGTCCAGATTTTTGACTTCCAGATGGTAAGCTTCTTGTATTCTCAGTATTTGACCATTCTCTGTTTCATTTAAGCTATAGAGGGGGTCACGAGCCATGAGTAATCATAGATGTTGATTTTGTTGCATTGCAGTACATATATTTCTTTGTCTGGAGTTGTTGTTCTTTATGCATCATTCAGATATATGTCATCTAGTTGCATACCATGTCTAGGATTCATTCTTGAACTTGCTATCATAACATGCCTTGGATTGTAGTGTTTTGCAACCGCGCACTCCACTTAGTCTTTATTACATGACATGCCTGCTTCTTGAGTTCTAGGTTGACAGTTGCCATGACTATATGCTCCATGTTATCCTATTTACTCTATTTGATCTTCACTGTTGCACTTGTAAACATTCTTGCTTAGGAATTGATACGATGTCATCCTAGGGTCTACTTGTCAAGTTATTATAGCATCTACTTGAGTTTTAGGTTTGTGAATGCACGTTGTATCATTTATGCACATCACAACCTATATTTATCCTATTGATCATATTTTTGCTCAAAAGGTTCTATATGTGACTTTTCTTCCCTTTATGCCATCATTGCATATCTGATCTGTTTTGTTTAGCTGAGGCATGTAGAATGATGATCTTGAAGTTTTCTTATTCATTTCTTGCACAAGCATAATCCTATTTATATATTCTCTCTACTTCTACTTGATTCAGGCATGCTTTGTATTTCCTTATCAGTAGCTTACATTATCCTATACCTGTGCACTGATTTATACTTTTGTTTTTGCAGATGCAGCGCAGACGAAAAACTCTTGCTAGAAAGCGAGTACAGAGAGCTCCACAGCTTCCATCTCCAGTGACAGAGTCTTCTTCTTCTTCTTCTTGTTCATCGTCTGCATCAGTCCAGTCTAAGCCATCTTCTATGGACGCTAAGCATGCTATTATCTGAGAGGACCCTGCTGAGTCTTACGTCATTAAGACGCGAGAGACCGAGTATAGATTTGATAGAGATCTATTCTCCACCTTAGACCAGACCAAGTAGTCCCGTGATTAGCTTGTGCGGTAGGGCAGTGATGCCATTATGACTCCAGCAGACACAGTCGTCTATCCTCTGTTGGTTGCTCTATTCTACCAGTACCTCCGAGTGGATGAAGATGACCAACTTCTTCTCCATACCACCATTGACGGCCAGGAGATCGATATTTCTCTTCTGGCCATAGCTGCTACCAGTCGCTGCCCCCACACTTCTCCATTGGTTGATAATTCTCAAGACCCTCTGTACCCTACACATCCACCTTTTCCCATTGAGCTGACCATGATGGCTACATTATTTCCATATGTTGCATTTGAAGGGCATACCTTTGCAGACCGGGTCAAGATTGATCCCCAGTATTGGTTCTTTGATTCAGTGCTGTACCTCAATGCATTCCCGATAGGCCATGGCATTCAGTGGCGAGAGGGGATCTTTCAGGCCCTATATTGTCTAGATTAGGGGTACTGGATTTATATTCCTGCACTTATATGGGAGCTCATACACAAATTCTGGAAGAACTTGCATCACACACACAGTACTAGAGTAGAGACTTTGCCCTTACCTTTTGGCCATTTGATTACTCAGCTGCTTCTAGACCAGGGGTATCAGTTTGACCCCGAGGAGATTCTAGAGCCTGATGTAGAGAGAGCGAGGAGAGCTTATGATCTGACTCGGTGGAATAAGACTTTCAATTCATGCCATAAAAATAGGGTAAACAAGGATATGAAGAGACTATAAGCACAGCAGCAGCACAGGCAGCCACAGCAGATGATGCTCTAGAGGATGATACAGTAGACAGATCTCCTCCAAGGCGGAGGCGTCGCATTACCACTGCAGCCTCTAGCACTCAGCCAGATGTCCTTCTTCATCTCAGCAGACCGATCCATCTCATGTCCCTCTCATAGAGCCGATAGAGCAAACCGACACTCGTTCCCGATATGCCAGCACGGATTCTACCTACAGATTGGAGGTTACTCAGCTACACACGGACTTTATTTCTTTCAGAGTTGATATGACCGGGCAGCGTGAGGATGTCACAAGGCGGCACAACGATCTAGTGAGGCGACATGATGAGTTACTGAGGAGGCATGATGAGTTGCGAGTAGATGTAGCTGTAGTGAGAGGTGAGCTTGGCGCATTGTGGACTGACTTTACAGATCCTCTCACTCGCCATAGCACCGAGATGTCTGCTATGCTCCAGCACATTGCTGACATGATGACCCCCGATCCTACTACCTGATTCCACCATTTTCTCTCATCCTCATTATCTGATATTTGCATTGTTATTGCTGTGATATTTTTGCACTATCTTGCCACTTGCACTGGTTTTGGATATTCTTTTGGGATATTTTGGATATTTCTTTTGCATTGCATTGATACATTGATTTATCGATATCTGATCTTGCATTTATTTTCTATATATGGATTTTGGATCTTTGATATCAGTTTTGGATATTTTGAGTTTTACATTGCTAGATGCCATGCTTTTTACCCAGTTCTCAGTTTCACCTCTCATTTATATCATTGATGCATATGCTTTGACAGTTGTTATTGTAACCATTTTCAGATAAGTTTTCGGAATCAAGTTTGGGGGTGCGCCTTCCAAAGCTAAGTTTATATTACCGGGTCCCTTTTGCTTCACCCATTTGGTATACTCTTTCCATTATCTGTTACTTCTTTGCACATTAAGGACAATGCACAGATTAAGTTTCGGGGTGTGTTAGCATATTTTACATATTGCACTTGATTTTTATGCATGTGATATGATTTAAGAGTCCTGGGCTATGATTTTGATCTTTTGAAGACCATGATACTTAGAATTTAAAAATTGCTTGACTTGAGAGTCCAATACTCCTTGTATGCTTTGTGGATGCCATTTAGGAGTAAATTTTTCAAAAGATTGATAGCTTGCTTAATTTGTGGTCCACATCATCTTAATCTTGTGATTATTTTGAGATTCACCCTAGGATTCTATACTAGCACAAGAGCACACTAGCATTCATTTGTGAGGTACATGCTTTATTGATTATTGATTTGGTTATATCCCAATTGAGGTAGTAGTGCATTAAAAGCTTTCATCTTGACAAAAGTAGATAACAATCCCTTTTCATTGAGTAGCCGGGATTCTAACCTCATCAAGCACTGAATTTCTCACGCCGAAAGATGGAAGGCCCAAACTCTAGGTTAATAATTTGATAAAAAATTAAAAAAAAAAAAAAGAAAAAGAAAATTGAGTGGAAAGAATAAGTGCACCTAAATGAATAAAGGTTTAATAAAAGGTTCACTATTTGTCTTGATGATCGGTACTAGATTTATGTGCTAGTTTGAGGGTAAGGATGTGATTATTTCTTTAGTTGGCTTAGATCAACATATTTGATGCTAGTTCACTTAAAAAGGATTCTAGAGTTGTTTTGATTTGCATGATCATTGTATTGATGTGTGGAGGACCATATTTGCTTGTTTGATGTTGAGATTTTGGGAGATTGCTTGGACAAGGTTGAAAAATTACATACTTGAGGTAGTTTTCTTCCAATACTTGTTTTGTATATTGGTTCCTCTCTTGTGAGAAAGAGCTCAATGTTTGTGAGTATCATTTCTAGAAATCCTCATGAGACTTCACTCGTCCACTAGGGGTAACCCAGGGGTTTAAAAGGCTTGTTGCATATGCTAAATGCAATCGTGTTCTCTACAAAAGTGGCGTTATCCTTTTATTGCTTTCTAGTTCATAGTTACTTAGATGTTTATTTCTTTCTTTTCCTTGTAGTTCATTGCTAAGTACTAGCAATATCTAAGTTTGGGGGTGTGATAAGTGCTCAAATGTGACGCATTTTATCACCTAAGCTAAGGTATTTTAGTCCATTCATCTATCTTATGTTCATGTCTTAGATACTTATTTTTGTTTTTGCCTATTTCAGGTCAATAAAGTTCAAACAGGCTAACAAGAGCCATTTAGCCCAATTTTGGAGCTAAGGAGCAAAGTTGAAAAGAAGCCAAGAAAATGCACCAGAGGAGCTTCGATTGATCGAAGGGAATCTCGATCGATCGAAGAGTTCTACAATCGATCGAAATGAGGCGGTGCCAGCTCAGCAAAGTGGATAAGGCCTAGAAGATATTTTAATGCCACGTCAGCTTCGATCGGTCGAAGCTAAGTGTTTGATTAAACGAGAACCTTTGATCGATTGAAGTACCTGTTGGCAGTGAGCTATCTAATTTTCGAGCGCCCCGATTTCTACCTAACTTGAATAGTTGCGAATTTCCTCCAATCATAGGCTTTATTTATGACTTGGTGCCTACTCAATGGGCAATGTAATGAATAAATTTAACATCTTTCAATCTTATCGTGTAATATTGATAGAGTTTCCTCTCTAGAACTAGGGTTTTGGGAAGAAAGGAAGGATGAAGATGATGATGCCAACCTCCAAACTAGCCCTTGAGGGTTCCATAATGTGATACCCCTTGAATCCGAGACATGGGTTGATCAGGTCCAAGTCCCAACCTGAGGGAATATCAAACAATTAATATATAAACGAATACAGAAAACAAAATGAAATAAGAATAAAATGATAAAGGCTGAAAGAATTCTAAATTAAAAATCCTCAAAATATTAAAGTTAAAATCCACTAATCCAAAATAACTCCATTAATTTAACAACTTGGGAATCCATCAAGTGAACCCCTAATAAAATCCCAAACTAGAAAGTAAATAATTGAAGAAAGATTCAACGCTAAATATAGATATAAAAAGCAGTCCTACGTAGTCGGAGGAAAGAGTGATTGTATCTGCTCTGCACGATCAAGCTCTAACCCTAGAACTAACGAACACCTGAAAAATAAGAGAGTGGGTCAGGCCCACATGCAAGTCCTATCCTACTACGATCCATACAGAAACCTAATACGCAGATACATCCTAGATAGCTCAACAATAACTAGAGTAGTCCATATATGTATAAGTATACACTATAGGACGCTCACTAGTCTAATAGATCTGTCTCAGCCTGAGTAGAGATAACATGCAAATCGCATATAACGTGGTCATGTGTACCTAGACCTGCCAGGGAATAGCAACTACTATCCAGTTATCCATCCTAGGCGATATACGCACCCTAACCATGGTCCTGAGACTCAAGCTCATACCATGGCACCATAACATTAATATATAAAGTCTGTATACTCCTAATACAAAATATCATCCATCTGGTATAGTGGTCTGATATATGTATAATAATCCATCCAGAAACCAAAGTAGGTCATTCAATTATTTTATTGACATGACACAAATATGAGTAGGACTAAACCTTTATGGTTAATCCATACCTCAATCCAGATTAGGTAGAGCTTAGTATTTGAACTAATCCATCCCTAGTATGCCACCGTCCCATACCGGTGCATACACTCCTCCAATTAGCATAATTGATTAAATAGCACTAGGTAATCATCAACCATTCTCCAAAGTATGCATCAATATAAATTAATACATAAATATCGATATTAGGCATTCATTACAGAACCTAAAAATCATGTCCCAGCTATTTAAATTGCTAAAATAAATCATAGCATTTTAATCCTTCAAATCGTCCATAAATTGATACAATTAAGAGCAAGTTAAATATCAATTTAATTCAAACTAAGTATAGTTAATTGCAAGTAATTCACTACACTTATAACTCTATTTATATGTTTAAATAGTATTAAATCATATTTACAAGAATCTCCAAGTTCTAGTATGTAAGTTGATTAACAACCAAAGTGCAACATGTAGTATTTTTCCCTAAGTTCACACTGTCCATTCCTTAATCCATTTATGAATTATTGTTTCCCTATATTTTTATAGGTCTATGACAATCATATACATCATTTAAAGCAGTTTAAACAAAGTAGAAATACCCTGTACAATCCAAACAACGCCCTAAAAACAGTTAAAACATAATTCGGGGCGAAAGCAGGCTCTCACAAATTGAGAGCCTGCTCCATTAACATGGGAGCCGGCTCCCTAACTTTGGAAGCAGGCTCTGTGGAGCTAGGAGCCAGCTCCACACTCCTTGGAGCCGGCTCCATTGATGAGGGAGCTGGCTCCCTCCTTTTGGAAGCTTACTCTCTCAATCCCTGAAGCCGTTCTGCTTTTCTGCATCGTCTTCCTCGCCTCCGGCGATTCCTAGGGCCTCTATAATATTTTAAATACTTGTTCTAGTGTTCAATTAATGTCCCAGATTATTTATAAGACATCATTATGCATTAACGATCTCAATTAAACAAAGCTTAAACGCAAAGACAGTAGGAACCAGTTAACAGAACTTTAAAAATTTGCAAACCAGTTTAATTCAACGAGATTAAATATAGTTTAAACATGCATAAAAAGATTTATTTAAGCATTAATTAAACCCCTGGAGTCTACCTAGGCATGCACAGAACACAGGTTTTAGGGAAGGAGTTAGAATAGAGACTTGCCTCTGATTTCAGTTTAGAAATCTTAAACCGTCATCTCTAGCAACTACGGCGGCCTTAATTACTTTTACTGACCTATGCTGCTCTTAGTTCAACCCACAAGCATGCGTCAACGATTCCTCCTTGATTCAGCCCTTGACCCTAGCCAAAACCCTAACTTTTCTCTCTCTGTTCTCTCTCAAACCCCCTGCTCTTTCTCTCAGCCTCCACTATTCGCAAGTAGAGTTCTAAAACCCCTTGCAAACTATTAAACTGTTATATTTATAGACACTTAGGTTAACCTAATTCTAATTACGTAGGGAAAGAAAAACACACACAAATCGGCAACACCGTGAATCATAAAACCCTAATTAATCCAATTAACTTATTTAAAGAATTAAACAATTACAATAATTCAATTAAATACAAATAATAAATAAAAAAAATTAAATCAATTAATTCAATTAATTTAAATAATTCAAATAATAACAATTAATTCAAATAATTCAAACAATTAAACCAACAAAAATGTAACTAAATAATTAATTAAAATACCAGGACTATCTTTTTAAAATTAGGAGTATTACACATGACCACTACAATGAATGGCTAAATCATTCACTTAGGGGTAGAGATAGCCCCTAGGCTTGCTTCCTAAACCTATCTTTTGTATATTTTTGGGAATTTTAGTTATAATGGATGTTTTGATCATGAATAAATATAGATCTAGCTTGTGATTTCTACTTGATTTGTATAGATTAATGCTTTCAATTGATCATTTATTTATATTCATATGTCTATGTATGTTAGAATGGATGTTCATGTGTTTTTCTCTAGATTTAATGCATGTCTATGTGTATTGATGTTATTAATCTAGTGATGGTCAAAACATAGTACTTAATTGAATGCTCTTGTGATTTATTTGATGGTTCATACTTGTTTCTTGATGGATTGTACCACACCTTTAGTTTAATTAGTTTAATTTGCAAGTCTCTAGTTCAGATGTAGTGTAATTGTTTTAATTTCTTAGATAGGTGGACAATCCATTCTTGTTTCTTGATGTTCCATACTTATGAATGCAAATAGTACATTTCTCTAGACTATTGTGTGTGTTCTAATTGTGGTTTAATTGAATGGGTTATGGTCTCATTTGATAGGTTGTGTTATTCACTAGATTGACTAGACAATCTATGTTTATTTGCCTTCCATGCTTAGTTTACAATTAGTGACATACACACATATATATTTACAACTGAAATGTCTCCATTAATTTACAATTGTTAGTGTTTAGTGAAGTGAAGCTTAGTGGTGAACTCTAAGCCCCAAGACCCCTCTCTCATTTATTTTTCCTCTAATTTATAGATTGATAATTGCATTGTTTTTAATTGGACTTAGTTTAATTAAATCAAACCCCTTTTTTGATCATTCTATCTACTAATCCAACAATTGATTCCAAAGCACGACTCATTTCCCTTGAGACGATCCCTACTCACTCTTGTTATATTTTAGTTAGTAGTGGTAGTGGCATTCTATAAATTCAAACTTGGCCATACTACACGCTTCATTGCATGCTTTGGTTCCATGATCACACCACACCACCAAAAGAGTACTATTATAAAATAAAAGATTATGCATTAATATATTTATGGACCTTCTTGTCATTTTCTTTACAAAAAAAAAAAAAAAAAAGTCAAGTAAAGAGCAAGTGGAGAAAAAAGGGAGTGCGAATCACCTCCCTTTCCCTTATTGTAAAAATACTTGTAAACTAAAGTATCTTATTTTCTCTAAGCACAAAATTTTCTTTATTCACCTATTAATAAAAATTATCATTATACACAAAATTAATAGACAGTATAATAAAAGAGATGTAGCTTTTTTTAGGCTTTGTGTGCCCAAATTATATTCTTGGACTGTTCATCTTTTTTATTCTTAATAATAGTATAATATATAGAAAAATATTATAGTTCATCTAAGAGACTAAATTGGGTAAAGCTAGACAGCTTCTTCCTTCTTAGTTGAGTCGAGTCCAGTCGAATGGAAACTTAAGGACAATACTTAGTACATGTACCCACAAGGGCCACAATTGACTATGTGCTAGGTCCTCGCCACTTATGTGACCCAATGACAAATGGGTAAATCATCTTTAATGGCAACAAAAACACACACACACACACACATATATATATAAGAACAATGAGCAATATTTGAGTCCCACCACAAAAGACTTACGGACTTAGATCTTCTCCTGTTGAGAAATTATTGTGGTCTTATCATGTGTTTCAAAACTATAGCGTTTTGAGGCACAACAACTCATCATTATTATAACCTTTCAAAAATAAAAAATAAAAATTATAATTTTTATATTTATTCTCTTTTTCCTCTTTCTCCTTCCATATCTCTATCTATAATTTTTATATTTATTCTCTTTTTCCTCTTTCTCCTTCCATATCTCTATCACTCTATTTTCTCCACCTCTTACACCCCCACCCTCTAATCATGGTCATATTCACCTCTTACACCTCCACCCTCTAACGATAGCCATCACCCTCCCCTCTCAGCCTCCTACCATCACCCCCCTCCACCAATCACCATATTTATAGATGCGTATATCTTGGTAAGGCTGTGCACATAAACCCATATGTATAAATATAATTTGAAAAAGAACTGATATATCCATGCAAATACAGCCGTGAATCAAAACATATATATAAAATCACACATTGTTCTTCTCTGTTGAAAATTCTTTAATTTTTTTCAATTAATTTTCATCACGTTGATTTATTTTGAGGGCGGATTAATATTCTAAAAACAAAACAGACTATTTAAAAGAATGAACAAAAACCGCTTTAATTAGTTTTAAGTGACTGCCAATTATGCCTCCAAACGTCAACTTGATTTCCACCACACAATCAAAGGGATCCCGATCCAAAGACCTTCTCATCATATATGTGACACAATTTTATTATGACATATCAAAATTGAATAAATACCATCCAAAGAAATAGGCCCATTCCATTTCTTTTTATCTTTATTTTTTAATTAACAATCAAAGATCATGTATATAGTGCATGTCGTCATCCCAACTATATATATATATATATATATATATATATATATATATTAGTAAAAGGCACGTGCGATGCACAAGATGAATGTTTTATAACTTATTGAAATTTTTTTCATATATTTTTCAATTATTTTATAGAAATTATTTTGTTTTATTTATATATATCCTTGTCTAATTAGATTTTCTTTTATTAAAAAACTCATAATAAATCGGTAAATACTGATGTTATATGTGATAAAGTTTTATTTTAAAATTAATTAATAAATATTTTTTTATATTAAAAAATAAATACTGAAATGCTAAAACTCGTTACACTTTTATATTTTATTTATATGTATTATTATATTATTATATCTTTTCTTTAAATATATCATTGTCTAATGTGATAGAGTTTTATAGAAAATAAAATAGGTAATTTGTGGTAGAGTTTTATAAAATAATTTGCCATTTGTGGTAAAGTTTTATAGAAATTATTTTATTTTTTTTTAAATGTATCCTTGTCTAATTAGATTTTCTTTTATTAAAAAACTCATAATAAATAGATAACTACAGGTTATATGTGATAGAGTTTTAAAGAAAATAAAATAATTAATTTGTGGTAGAGTTTAGGTAATTTGGGGTAGTGTTTTATAAAAACTCTTTTAATATATCCTTATTTAATGTGATAAAGTTTTATTGAAAATAAAATAGGTAATTTGTGATATAATTTTATAAAAATTATTTATTTTCTTTAAATATATATATCCTTGTCTAATTAGATTTTCTTTTCTTAAAAAACTGTAATTTGTGTTAAAGTTTTTGAAAAATTATTTTATTTTTTATATTAATTAATAAATGTTTTTATACTAACAATTCTTGTCTAATTAGATTTTCTTTAATTAAAAAACTCATAAATTGATAAATCGGTAATTTGTGTTAGAGTTTTATATAAATTTTTTTAAAAATTTATTTTCTTTTCTTTAAATATATCCTTGCCTAATTAAATTTCCTTTAATTAAAAAATTCATAATAAATATATAAATACAGGTTATATGTGATAGAGTTGTAAAGAAAATAAAATAAGTAATTTGTGGTAGAGTTTTATAGAAGTTATTTTATTTTCTGTAAATATATTCATAATAAAGAGATAAATACAAGTTATTTGTGATAGCGTTTTATTGAAAATAAAATAGCTAATTTGTGATAGATTTTTATAGAAATTATTATTTTTTTTTAAAATATATTCTTGTCCAATTAGATTTTACTTTATTAAAAAACTCATAATAAATATATAATGTGATAGAGTTTTATAGAAAATAAAACCGCTAATTTGTGGTAGATTTTATAGCTATCATTTTATTTTCTTTAAATATATTAGTTTTTAATTATATTTTTTTATTAAAAAATTCATAATAAATAGATAAATTGGTAATATGTATTGGAGTAAATCTTTTTAAAACTCTTTTTATATCAATTAATAAATAATTTTTTATATTAATAATTCTTGTCTAATTAGATTATCTTTTATTAGATTACCTTTTATTAAAAAAACTCAAAATAAAAGATAGTTTGTAGTAGAGTTTTAGAAAAATAATTTTATTTTTTATATTAATTAATAAATAGTTTTTATATTAATAATTCTTGTCTAATTAGATTTTTTTTATTAAAAACTCATAATAAATAAATAAATAGGTAATTTGTGTTCAAGTTTTATATACAAATCTTTTAAAATCATTTAATAAATATTTTTTTATATTAATAATTCTTGTCTAATTAGATCTTCTTCTATCAAAATACTCATAATAAATAGATAAATTGGTAAATTGTGTAAGAGTTTTATATAAACTCTTTTAAAACCTCTTTTTTATATCAATTAATAAATTTTTTTTTTATATTAATAATACTCGTATAATTAGATTTCTTTTTATTTAAAAAAAAACTCATAATAAATAAATAAATAAGTAATTTGTGTAATTTGTGTTAGAGTTTATAGAAACTCTTTAAATATATCCTGGATCTTTTGCTCCGTCAAATAAAGTTAAAATCGGCATGGAAAACATCCTTGGATTTGGAGCGTGTGCAGTGATTTAGTTAACTTTCAACCCTGAAAGTTCAAGTTTGCGAAATGTTCAATGTTATACAACATTGAGAAGGAATGGAGAACAAAGCTGCAATTGGTTGGCATTGATCACATCACACATTTATATTGCTTATTATAGTTATATACTTCGATTTCCTTTCCCCATTGGTATCAATTCCTTCCCAGAAAGCCTCCAAAATAGGATTCTTGTTTTTGCATCTTCTGGAAGCACTTTCTGTTCAACCTGCATTTTACCTGCATTTCTATGGTCACGCGTGATCATCGGTGACTGATGCATTGTGTCGAATGATCTGTCCGCAGTTGATTCCCTGTGGTGGAGTTAGAAACACTTCGAAAGAATAATTGTCTGATATTTGGCTTGCTTTTGCTTTGATTCTATCAGCAACACACAAAATATAAAAACAGTCTTAATAATTAAAATTCAAGATTGAAACAAGACACAAAATATAAAAACAGTCCTCCTCGTAATTAAATTTATTATATTAAGAGAACAATAACAATATTCAAATTTAATCAAGAAAAAATTATAATTACAACCCAGATATATAATAATAATAATAATAATAAATTAATGAATTACTTTACCGATAGGGGGTGGGATAACACGTACCTTGCAAAAAAAAAAGGCTTCGATCTTGGCAAAACTTGGACTAATAAGAAGAAGAAAAAGACAATTGATTAGATTTTTTTATTTTTGTATACAGTAAATGTAGCAATATATATAATAAAACAATGCATAATCAAAACATAAGATTAATAACAATAAGAAGAAGAAAAAGACAACTGATTAGGCTTTTTTTATTTTTGTATACATTAAATGTAGCAATATATATAATAAAACAATGCAGGATCAAAACATAATATTAATAATAAAACAATGCATGATGAAGACATAGCAAATGAGTTACTCTACAATAGGGGATGGGGGTGACACGTACCTTGCGACAAACAGAAAATTGACGTGATTAGATCAAGGCAAAAAAAGACTTATATATAGAGAAAGTATAGATTTAATTAATATCCAAAATGGACTTTTTTTCTCCCTCGCTATTAGGTTTTTTATTTCTTATTTTTGAATTATCCTGTTAGGTTTAATAGTAGTATGATATAATAATCAGAGTAGTAGTATAGTAGGAGGACTGTTTTTATAAATAAATACTTCTTTTATGAGGAGGATTCTTCCGTAGTAGTATGATATAATAATTAGAGTAGTAGTATAGTAGGAGGACTGTATATATAAATAAATACTTATATTATCAGAGTAGTAGTATAGTAGGAGGACTGTTTTTATAAATAAATACTTCTTTTATGAGGAGGATTCCTGTTGTAATTGTGAATTTTAATTATTAGATTTTGATATTTCTTATTTTTGAATTATCATGTTAGGTTTAGTAATAGACTGTTTTTATAAATAAATACTTCTTTTATGAGGAGGATTCTTGCGTAGGAGGATTGCATATATAAATAAATAATAATTAATTAATAAATATATTTTTGAATTATCGTGTTAGGTTTACTGGTAGACTGTTTTTATAAATAAATACTTCTTTTATGAGGAGGATTCGGATTGCAATTGTGAAATTTAATTATTAGATTTTGATATTTCTTATTTTTGAATTATCGTGTTAGATTTAGTAATAGTATGATATAATAATCAGTGTAGTAGTACAGCAGGAGGAATGTTTTTATAAATAAATTCTTCTTTTATGAGGAGGATTCCTATTGAAATTGTGAATTTTAATTATTAGATTTTGATATTGTGTTAATTTAAATTTTATTAATTAATTTTAAATTTTTATTAGATAATTTTGAATTTTATAAAATTTATATCAATTAATAAATAAATACTAAAATATTGAAATACTGAAACACTATGTACATTTAAAAATAATATATATGTATAATGAACTGAAGGAGTTAGCTCTGGTAAATAAGTCACTTGGTCCGATTGGAGAGAGAGAAAAGGCAAATAGGTCCTTGGAAAAATAAATATAAGTTTTCAGTTGCAGAGATAGAAAAGAAATACATAATATAAAAAGACAAATGGGACAGAAGTAGTCGCGACATGGTTATCCTAATTGCAAAGGAAGATGGGATACTGGCAAAATTAAGT
Source organism: Cornus florida (assembly GCF_030987335.1). Taxonomy (NCBI): domain Eukaryota; kingdom Viridiplantae; phylum Streptophyta; class Magnoliopsida; order Cornales; family Cornaceae; genus Cornus; species Cornus florida. The sequence goes on from NW_026775572.1 coordinate 52,447,901, forward strand.
TTAGAGTTTAATTGTGTTTAGCTTTTAAAGACGCGTATTAAAATTTGACTTGTGTAGCTGGTGCTGTCTTGATCAATCAATTTAATTGCGACCCCAGTCCACACTATCGTTTCTTCAAGCTTATCCTACCTGGGCCTAAATTGAATAATTCCAAGTCATATATGTTCGTAAGAGCACACACACGGATATACATACATACATACATATACACACACACACACACACATATATATATATATAACTGTCGTTGAAGCATTGGGTATTAATTCTTGAGTGGCAGGAGGGACAAAAGAAAATGAAACCCGGCAGCAGCTCGCTTAAAATAGGTAGAAATGCCATGGAGAAAAAGCGAAGAATGCAAATGAATCATCTTTTTTCCATCCTTTCCTCTCTCATCTTTACCCAAAGATTCAAGGTCTCTCTCTCTCTCTCACACACACACACATGAAAACACAAACAAAAGAAGTGAATGATGAATATTGCTTTTGTTTTTTTGATCAGGAAAGAATAGCATCACCTGTTTTGTTGGAGCAAGCGATTAACTATATAGAAGGACGGAAGAAAAACATAAAAGAATTGCAGAGAAGGAAGGAACAACTCATGGGTACTGGTCAGACTAGTGGGAATAAGCATAGCATGGAAGGGTTGGCGTCACCGGTACTTGAAGTTGAAGAAATGGGCTCATCTTTGGAGGTGAAATTGATTACTGGTTTCAATAGAAACTTCATGTTGCATCAAGTTCTAACTGTTCTCGAGGAAGAGAATGTTGAAGTTGCGAGTGTCAACTCCTCTACTATGGGTGACAGGATCTTGTATACAATCCATGCACAGGTATATTAATATATATAGACATATACACACACAAACATGCATAATACCATAATCACTTTTTGAATCCCACGTATTTAATGAACCTATTCTCATGGAATACGGAGTACTAGAACTTGGGATACGAGGACCCACATCCCTAGTGGGTTTTCCTCTTTTTTTTTCTTTTTTTTTTTTGGACAAGACTTTCCTAATCATCTACTATGTAATAAATAAGAAAATCAGATAGGGTGATTGAATTTTTTTAAAAACAAAATTATTATACTTATTTATCACTTTCCTGTCAACAGTGAGTAGAGTGTCTTGTCCCCCAGTATTATATCTATACTTTCTAATTTTTTTCATAATTTTTACAAATATATATATATTTTTATTTTTAAGAGGTATTTGATATTTCTTATGTACTTCAACTATGTATCTAATGCTTTTAAGATACTTTAAAATACATTTTAAACAAATCTTGAAGTTTAAAATGTAACTTTTTCAATACTATAACCACTAAAAAAATTCAAAATTTATTTATTTTACTAATATTGTTATTATTTATTTTATTATTTGTTGGAGTACACTACTACCTCTTATCAAAGTCATAACAAAATTCTCGCAAATTATCATGTATTTCTCATTGACAAGATTATTAACAGTTGATCTATATATACTTTTGCAGGCTATTTGGCCAAGAATTGGCATAGAAATTTCACGAGTGCAAGAAAGACTACAGAATCTTGTCTTCTCAATTATGTAATGTTTTTACCATCAAAAGTTGTAATCCCCATATATCTCTTCTATGTAAAAAGTCAAAAATTTAAGTAAAAAAATAAATCAGTGTGTGAGTTTCTTAGGTTAAAAATAAAATAATAATAATAACCCAATGTAATATTTTTGTTCGTTCACAATTTTTTTTTTAAATATCAATTACGCATTACTCATATAAGTCAGGATTGCAGTTCGAAAGCGAAACCTCAAAAACTTACTCTCCAGATCCCTACCAATACCTATATATCTCATAAGCCAGAATAAGATATGTGATGTGTAAATGTTTGTCTATTTTATGTATCATTTTTATATATTTAGTTATTGTTCACTAGCCATCAAATATGGGTTAATTGCACTCACTTTGTTTGAGATTTGCTCAAATTACATTTATTGTCATTAAATTTTGGTAGTCTCCTTAGGTGATGATTTTATTTATTTATTTATTTTTTCCCGCATGGTGGTGAATTATTAATATTGCAAAATACAACTCAAAAATTCACTTTGAGCATTGATAGATGGGCAATCAAACTCATAGGAATCATGTTTCACGACATCAAAGTATTGAAAGTTATATATAACAATTGTTTGTCCATAAAGTAACATCCTCAACCAACCATGTAATCATCTCTGTCCAATCATAAATCCAAAATATAAAAAGTTATTTTTGAAAAATTATATCCTAAATTTAAAGGCATATATTAATTAATACGGTGAGTGTAGAATTTGATAATATTATCAAAATGAATTATTACAATATATTTCTATAATTTCATTCATGAAAGTTGGTTAGAATTTTAATTCGTATCTCTGAATCTTCTTCATTGGAATCTTGAATTTTGTCACGGAAAATTTTGTTGAAAGTTCAGCAAATTTTTAAAATGTCAACGAGAATATTAAAAAAAAAATTGAAAGATAAGATGTATACAGTCTTATCTTCACACAGAGAAAAATTTTAAATTTTGAATCTTTTACTTAATTTTATTAAAAATTCAACCACTTTAGTACCATGTACTTTTCTTGTAAACCCAAGAAAAAGTCGAACAACAAAGTATAAAAGGGATACTAAGCAATTTTGTGTATACAAGTTAGTGGTCAAGCCACCTTTGTAATTAATCACAGTTTGATTTTTTCTTTCATTCCGTTGGCTGCATTATTAACATTCAGACCCAAATAGTTTGGACCACCGAGTTTCTGTTGAAGACTTGAGGTGTGAATGCAGAGTAAAACGATACAATAAGCCCGAGACAAATTAGAAGTGTTGTACTTATTGACATAGTCAAAGATTCATGAAACTGCTGGGAGATAAAGAACAATTCACACATGGACAGTACTGCCATTTGCAGCTCTCGATCTGCACACATGTCAGAAGTTAAATTAGTTGCATAAGGATTAGGCCTACTTGGAGGATAATGCACACTCATAAATGCATTGAAATTATTATTATTATTATTATTATTATTATTTTGTGAATAGGATTTATTTGGTTAGTAAATTTGGTTTATGAATGAATTGATGATGATAATAAAGTTTTGATTTTTTTTTTAAAAAAAATTGTTTCATTTAAATATGTTGTTATAACCTTTAAAAATAAGTGTCTTTATTATGAATTGACTTTATTTGGTTAGTAAATTTGGCTTATGAATAGATTGTTGTTGATTATAAAAATTTGATTTTTTTTTTTTTTTAAATTGCTTCATTTAAAAGAAATATATATTTTATATATGGCAGCAGCGATGGGCAATATTGGAATTAACTGACTAGGTGTTCCTTTTTCAGAGTCTTTCAATGCTTGACTTTGTTCCTCCAAAAACCTACAATGAAAGAAATACAGAAGATTTATTGACCAAAAAGTTTGCTTTGGAAATTATTTGTAAGTTTTTATTTTTATTTTTATTTTTATTTTTATTTTTTTGACACTAACAAATCATTATATTTTTATGTCTTAATTCCATACTATGTTTGGTTTTTAATTTCACAACCACCCTTCAACTATTAATATCAAGACATGTATAGGATAATGATTACCGATAAAGCTCTAAAAATTAAACATAACACCTCTTACCAAAGGCTGTCTAGGATATGTGCCCTCTACTTTGGGATTCCAATTATAGATGATGATGCGACTTCCTCCAATTAAGCAAAAATAGTCCAGCACATTTTTCATTTCCATCATGATTTTTAGGGCTATGTGAAATATTTTCTAGAATTAATTAAGCTATTTATCACTCTTAGAGTTTATGTTATTTTTATCAAATTCAAAATTTATTGTAAACTTTTTATAAATAACTAGAAAAATAATTTTTTATTACAGTTAAAAATAATTTCTACCACGATTTTGAACCATGGTGATAATAGTCATGGTAGTAAATAGACATCTTTCTACCACCGCTCTAAGCCGTGGTAGAAAAAACTTTTTAGTGGTATATTAAAAACTATCTAATTAAGGAGGGCCTTTTTTTTTTTATTTTTTTTTCTACTCCTACTACACTGTAGCCTTACAAGGACCTAACAGAAGCAAACCCTAAATTAATAAAAAAAACAGCATCATAACCAAAATAACTTACAACTGGCCAATATCATATATATATATATATATATATAAAACCAATTACAAATCATGATTTTACACAAAAATTAAGCATATACAAATTTCGAAGAAGTAAATAATTCACACCTTATATTTTTACTTGACCAAAATAAAACAAAAATTCTTACTCTGTTTTAGTTTCTCTCTTCCATGCAACTTCTTCGTGAGTCATACAAAAAATAGTGGCAATTTTGTGTATACAAGTTTGATTTTTCTCTTTCATTCCATTGGCTGCATTACATTCAGACCCAAATAGTTTGGACCACTGAGTTTCTGTCGAAGACTTGAAGTGTGAATGTAATAGGATACTATAAACCCGAGACAAATTAGAAGCATTGTACTTATTGTACCAAATTCAAGTGATCATAAGGACATAGTCAAAGATTCATGAACCTGCTGGGAGATTAAGAACATGTCACACATGGACAGTACTGCCATTTGCAACTCCGGATCTGCACACTTGTCAGAAGTTAAATTAGTTGCATAAGGATTACACGTACCTGGAGGATAATGCACACTCATAAATGCATTGTAATTATTATTATTATTATTTTTTTTTTGGGTTCATATTATTGTGAATTGGATTTATTTGGTTTATGAATGTGACTTGATGATGATTATAAAGTTTTAATTTTTTTAAAAAAAAAAAATTGTTTCATTTAAATATGTTGTTATAACCTTTAAAAATAAGTGTCTTTATTGTGAATTGAGTTTATTTGGTTAGTAAATTTGATTTATGAATGGATTGATGTTGATTATAAAAATTTAATTTTTTTTTAAAAAATTACTTCATTTAAAAGTGTCATTTTTCGGGCTACCATAGATTTTTTTATATATGACAGTTATCGTTGGACACAAGTTAATAAGTTATGACAGCAAATACAAATACAAATGTTAAACAGCAAATAAATGGTAGAGATCATAATTGTTGCAGTGATATTTGAAGGGCAATATTGGAATTAAATGACTAGGTGCTCCTTTTTCAGAGTCTTTCAATGCTTGACTTTGTTCCCCCAAAAGCCTACAATGAAAGAAAAAAACAGAAGATTTATTGACCAAAAATTTTGCTTTGGAAATTATTTGTAAGTTTTTTTTGTTTTTTATATCATTTTAAAACACTAACAAATCATTATATTTTTCTGTCTTAATTCCATACTATGTTTGGTTTTTAATTTCACAATCACCCTACAACTATTAATATCAAGACATGTATAGGATAATGATTACCGATAAAGCTCTAAAAATTAAACATAACACCTCTCACCAAAGGCTGTCTAGGATATGTGCCCTCTACTTTGGGATTCCAATTATAGATGATGATGCGACTTCCTCCAATTAAGCAAAAATAGTCCAGCACATTTTTCATTTCCATCATGATTTTTAGGGATATGTTAATATTTTATAGAATTAATTAAGCTATTTATCACTCTTAGAGTTTATGTTATTTTTATCAAATTCAAAATTTATTGTAAACTTTTTATAAATAACTAGATAAATAATTTTTTATTACAGTGAAAAAAACTTTCTATCACGATTTTGAACTTTGAACCATGGTGATAACAACCATGGTAATAAATAAACAACTTTCTACCACCATTCTAAACCGTGGTAGAAAAAAACTTTTTAGTGGTATATTAAAAACTATCTAATTAAGGAGACCCCCCCCCCCCCGCCCCCCCCCCTTCATTTTTCTTTTTTTTCCCTACTCCTACTACACTGTAGCCTTGCAAGGACCTACCAGAAGCAAACCCTAAATTAATAAAAAAAAATCATAACCAAAATAACTTACAACCGGCCAATAACATCATATATATATATATATATATATATATAACCAATTCCAAATTATGGTTTTACACAAAAATTAACCATATACAAATTCAAAGAAGTACATGATCCACACCTTATATTTTTACTTAACCAAAATAAAACAAAAACTTTTGCTCTGTTTGAGTCTCTCTCTTCCATGCAACTTCTTCATGAGCCATACAAAAAGTATAGTGGCAACAAAAAGAGTAACAGCAAATGCAATCCTAGTTATGACCTACAAAGATATAATAGTTAAAATACGAGAGAATATAAAGTAAGTTGTAAAGTTGCCAAAATTAAACCAAGTTAGGAAGCCTAAGCAAAGTCCGCTTGAATATATATGGTAGTTCTAAAAATTAATGTCATTTACACAACATGCAGCCTATGTAGACAAGTGAACGCAGGCAGAGCATTCCATTAATCCCACTCCAAACCACAACAATTTCCCCACCTCCATTTATGCACAATAATTAAAATAAAAAAAATGGTCACTTTGAAGAGGAACTGAAGAAATAAAATGGTACAAAGGGCAGAGATAACATGAGAAAAAGGACACACAAGCACAAGGTAGGACAAAAAACTAAGCTTAAAGGTAAAGAACACAACAGAAAGAAAAGAAAATAGAAAAAATAGGTTTAAAAATCATACTTACCTGACAACTCTACCTTATCTCTGTATAATGCTTTACCAAACTATATTGAAGATCCTGCAGTAAGCATGTAACAGATATCTCAGGGTCATAGGTTTGAAACTTGCATTTCAGAGCGACTAGTACATTTATGAAACCTGAAGTACCTGCCAAATGCCATTCCCTTTGGAAAGGGGAACAATTATATAACTCTAATGCCCTAGACAAAATATACCCCAACTAGAATTAGTAAGACTTTCAGAGTTTAACTTACTAGAATGCATTTTGCTGATAAATAGGTGATGCTCTTGAAGCAGATAGTCGGCATGTGCATTAAATTCAGTGAACCAAAAGGATGAAAAACGTCATAGTTATCTCCTCAATAGATTGATTCCAACAAATTACAGGAGTGAACCACATCTTGAAAGGTATCTTGTTAATTTTACAGTTGAACAATTTCATAGAACATATGTTACACTAAGACTGGCAAACAAAAAGTGCTTAGTAAGTAGACATATTGTGTAATCTCAATTCGTTAGACAGATGGAAAAAAGAACCTGGTGTCGTCACTGAACCAGGGCACGAAATGCAGTTGTTTGAATTTCCTAAGCATGTTACTGTCTAATGTTCAACATACTTACACGTTAAAATTCCTTTAATAAACTTCTTGCCTACTTGGACCAAACCTAGAACCGTAAGCATGAACTTCAAGTTTTCTAATGAGGCACAACAACCATAAGCATGAACTTCCTACAATAAACAAATAAATCAGAAGGAAGCCCAAAAATCTGTTTGAAACAGTTTTTCCCAGCAAAATGTACTTCCCTTTGAAAATTCATAAAAAAATAAATTCTCAACCAATTTGCATGAAACCAAAGCCCATTGGAAGCTTAAAGACTAAATTTTCCTTCTATCAATTTAAATCAATATATTTTCTTACCGATTAAATTAGGTTTGAAGGAAAATATAGGAAATATTCTGCTCACAAAACAGTTTTGACAGCATGTTAACATCAACTTCGAAAATCCACAGTAATTTCAAAATTCAATCAATTTGAGCCAAACGAAAGCTTGTAAACTCATTAACAATTGTACTTTCATATCCAAAATATAATTTAAAAGATAACAGTTCTAAGTATAGAGATTTCAATTCTAAAATCAGCATGTTTGGTTTCATTTTCCAACACAACTCTTCATTTAAATTCTAACAATTCTTCAACTAATTTCATGCCAATATGAAGCAAAAACAAGGCAATACAAATTAGTAGTCCGTAACCAAATCTAGAAAAATGAAACTGAGTAGGGGGTTTTGCTGTTGGATTGTAAAATTAAGCAGCAATCCCCTTTCTTTCATTGATTGCTGATAGTGTGGAGAATGTAATCTTTTCTTCTTTTGTCAATACATACTTCTTGTTGGGATGCACTCATCAGGACAGAAAATATAAGCAGAAAAAAGGTAAATTAAAGCACAAATATATCTATATATGCATTTATATAGAGAGAGGCTACACAAAAAGCTAGAGGAATATAGAGATGAATGAGGAATTTGAGAAACAGCAACTGCCTCTATGGTTGAAGAAGAGAAATGGGAGTTAAGAAAAGACGACAAATAAGAAGGGTACCTGGGCAATTATCCTCTGTGATGGAAAACGAAGCTCCGAGCAATTAAGAGATGAAACTCGTGAAGGAGGATTTACAGTGTTTGGGATTCAGAGAGACAAAGGGATTCAGATAATTTGGGTAGGAGGGGGTTAGGGTTTCTATGATGGATTCAGAGAATTTGGGTAAGAAAGGTTAGGGTTCTATTAAAAATATTCTTGCCCAAGTAGTGGAGAACTACTCACTCCTGCTACGCAAAGAGCATCGAAGACACAGGTGATGAGAACTCTCCAAAGAACGTCCAAACGCCGATATATATGGATGTTCAGGGTATTGAGAGCAGGCTATGGCTGTTCTTAGGGCGAATTGAAAGAGAAAAGTAATTAGGGCTTAGGAATATTTTGATAGCAAGAGAGAATTTAAGGTTTGCTTACCGATCAGACAAACGGCGAACGAGAGGGCATACTTTGATGGCGAACTGAAAGAGCGTCAAGGAGAGAGAGAGGAAATTAGGGCTTAGGGCGATTTGTCATAGGCGAGAGAGACTCAATACAATGTGTGTGTTTTTAATACAATGTGTGTTTTTTACCCTTTCAATACAACTCTATTCCCTCTATGGTATCAAAGCCAAGAAGTTCAAACGAGCAAGAAACCCAATTCCGTTCCATGGCTAAGGAAGTTTCTCAAAATACCCAGACCCCTTTGGGTATTTCTTCCTCCCACCAATCTGGTATAGACAATACTTGTCACGCCCCGAATTCACCTCGTGTATGAACGAATAACCGTAAACCCGACCCAAATTCTGAGTCCAAATGCGGAAGCTAAGACCCACATTAGCCCACATAGCTAATGTCACTGTAAATCAGTGGTGGATCTAGGGAGGGGGGGTGGCGAGGGAGTGGGTTTGGGCACCCCCCAGATTTTTTTATTTTTTATAGTATAGATATATTTAGTTCAATGTTTTAAAAAGAAAAAATTAGTAGTAGTATTAGCCCTCTCAATTTTAACCCATCCAAACAAGTCTAATATCTAAGCCACAATTTTAAAATAATAACCCAACCAAATAGGCCAAAGCCAAACAAGCCCTAAATAATCACTAAGCCAAAGTACAAAGAATTCCTAAATTTTTAATCTTGCACAAATCAGAGAGCTTACTCATTCTCTTTCTCTAAACTCTAACCCTATTTCCTCTAAAATTTTCCAACTCTTTAATCTTTTTATCCCCAATTCTCCCTTGTTTAATATTAGTCCCCCCATTAACAATTCTTAAATTCGCCCTTGCTATGAATGGTGAGTCAATGAAGTTCATTTGAGTCCTACTAAATATTTAAAAACATCCTACAAGGTCCTAGACATTAGAGGAAAAGTTTCCTCACTTATAGGCATTCTAAAACTAGGAAATATAATGACTATGCCTCACTAAAATGGTTATGCATCTCTCTTCATTGGAAAGCTGACTTCAATACGCTCAAAATTGAGCATAAGAATGACATAATTTGAATTTAAAACGAGTGAGATACATATGGCCGTTCAAAGTTGACTTGTCAAAACTGTCCTCGTTGAATTAAGGAGGTTTGGTCGGCCGGCATTTATCCATCAGTCGGTCGAAAGTGCTATTTCAACCGACCGACACCCATCATCACCCGCAAAGAGATGAATGTGGTATATTTATTTTCTCAAATCCGTTTCCGGGTGAATGAGAAATTAGCTCCAAAGTAAGGTGTTTGATAAGCTTAAATATGTATGTAAAATGTGGAAAGTATTTGTCCCACATTGAAAATATAATGAAACCAATTGGAGTCTAAATAAGCCAAGTTTAGGATTTGGGTTTGTGCCCAAGGGCACCCAAGTTTTTAAGAGGGGAAGGACCTAGGCAAGCTTGGATTAAAACCATTTACCACACGCGCGCGCCCAACCCGACCGGGCCGGTCCGAGCCTAGGATTGGGCTTGGGGTTAATTGTAAAATCTGATTAATTTTTTATTAAACGGATTTTTTAGATAAGGCTTTGTGTTTGGTTTAATTTTATTTTGGGCTAAAATTGCTTTAATGGGCTTCACGAACTGGGCCTTGAATTTTTGGGCTAGAATTAATCTCGTGGGCTTCATGAATGGTTGTGTCTATTCTGAACGAATGCATCCAAGAGTTGCAACTGGTGTGAACCATTGCAACTATTGCGAACCAGTGCCAATGAACCATCATGTCCCATGGTTGCACCTACCCGAAAAGACACCTTGCTGCCTATAAATACCCCCCTTTGGGGTCATTTGCAAATCACTTCCAAATTCAGAATTCTTCTTATCTAAGTCTGAATTTTTCTCCTTTTCTCTTTTTTTGCATACATTTAACAATAGTGTGAGTTTGAGTTCGGTCTGTAGGAGAGAGTACTACACCAAGCCAATTCTCCCATTTCTTTGGTTTGCAATGCTGCTACCGAAGAGAGAAAGGTCGTTGTATCCTGGGAGATAAATGCTACTGAATCCGTCAGCACCATAGCATGGCAAATCTGTCTTAAGGAGAAAGACCTGATTAGTAAGTTATTTTATATAGTTTTATTTTATTATATATATATATATATATAAATATAATTTTTTAGAAAATTATATATATTATTATTGTAATATAATAATTATATATATATATATATATATATATATATATATATATAATTCTTTTTACATAATATTTAAATAGTAATACTATAGTATATTGTACACTTAAATAATTTTGAGCAACACTCCAGTCGATCCATTTAACCGCTAGCTAAGTTTGCGATTCCTACTCCTTAGAAAGTCAAGATAGGACCTAAAACCTTTGATGGTATTTTCATAGGTTATGCACATAATAGTACTGCATATTATTTCCTTGTGCATAAATCAGACATTCTTGACATTCATATCAATATTATTATTGAGTCTAGGAATACTTATTTCTTTGAAGATATATTTCCTTGTAAAAATGTATAAGAGAAAAATCTTTTTAAACGTATTGTTAAAAGCATTATAGAAGAAAATATAGACCAAGAGTCTATATATGATGAAAATAAGGATGAACTTAGACGAGTAAGAGAGATAGAATGTCTAAGTCATTTGTTCCTGATTTTCTAACATATATATTGGAGAATGAGCCACAAAGCTATAAGGAAGTTATGTCTTCTTCTGAAACTCCTTTATAGAAAGAGGCCATTAATAGTGAAATTGAATCCATCATGCAAAATCATACTTGGGAGCTGGTAGATCTTCCTCCTTGTACTAAACCTTTAGGGTATAAGTGGATTTTCAAGAGAAAGATTAAGCCTGATGGTTCAATTAATAAATATAAAGCCAGACTTGTTGCTAAGGGATACAGGAAAAAGGAAGACTTAGATTCTTTTGATACATATTCACCAGTAACAAAAATAACACCGATTAGATTGTTACTTGTTATTGCAGCATTGCAAAATTTATAAATACATCAAATGGATGTTAAAACTGCATTCTTGAATGGTGAATTAGAGGAGAAAATTTATATGGAACAACCTGAAGGTTTTATAGTTCCAGGGAAAGAAAAGAAAGTGTGTAAACTTGTAAAATCCTTATATAGATTAAAACAAGCACCTAAACAATAGCATAAAAAATTTGACAAAGTGATGTTGTCAAATGGTTTTAAAATCAATGAGTGTGATAAATGTATTTATATAAAAAAAACACATACTCAATTAAAATTGATATGTCATTGTATGCCTATATGTAGATGATATGTTAATAATGGGTAGTAATGATGATATAATCAAAACTACTAAAAAGATGTTGACAAAAAATTTTGATATAAAAGATTTAGGCATAGCTGATGTCATACTAGGAATCAAGATTTCTAGAACATCGATAGTTTAGTATTATCTCAATCACACTATATTGAGAAAATACTAGAAAATTTTAATAAAGAAGATAGCAGTCTTGTAAAGACTCCTATTTATGTGAATCTTCATTTATCGAAAATACTAGTCCTTGCATATCATAACTTGAGTATTCTCGCATTATAAGAAGCTTAATGTATTTGATGAATTGTACACGACCAGACATAGCATACTTAGTTAATAAATTGAGTAGATATACTAGCAATCCAGAAAAGAACCATTGGACTGCGATAGATAGGGTTCTGAGGTATTTGAGATATACCATAAGTTATGGATTGCATTATTCAAGAAATCCAGCAGTACTTGAAGGATACAGCGATGTTAATTGGATAGCAGATACAAAGGATTCTAAATCCACAAGTGACTATGTCTTTACTATTGGATGAGGTGTCATATCTTGGAAATCTTCAAAACAAACTTGTATTGCCAGATCCACTATGGAATATGAATTTATTGTTTTGGATAAAGTTGGTGAAGAAGCCGAGTGGCTTCGTAATTTTTTAGAAGATATTCCACATTGGTCTAAATATGTGCCCGTTTTATGTATACATTATGATACTCATCAGCAATTAAAAGGGCACAAAGTAATATGTATAACGGTAAGTCTCGACATATACGTTGAAAAAATAACACCGTTAAACAGTTGCTTTCAAGTGTGATAATTTCAATAGATTATATCAAGTCTAGCTAAAGATAACTTAATGGATCCGTTTACAAAAAGTTTGACAAGAGAGCAAGTGTATAGTTCATCGAGGGGAATAGGATTAAAGCCGAAAGCTAACGAGTCATCTTAATGGAAACCCAACCTAGCTGATTGGAGATCCTAAGATTTAGGTTCAAAGGGACAACAAAAATTCTGAATGACTTACCAGAAGCACTGGGAAAATATAAATCTTCTACCCATTTTTATGATGAGACGGTGCTACCTATAACGAGGATTAGGATAAGCTATACTTTTAATGACTCTTATATCTTGAAAATTCAAGTGGGGTATGGTATAATACTCTTAATAATAGGTCACCTATATGAGTGTGAAGTGGGGCCGCTTCTATGAGAACTTCGAAGGCTAAGTTTTCTAGAGTACTCATGAAATACCAGGAGTTGTTCAGGGCCATATGAACATAACCATGAGAACTGACTTTGTACGGGAAGGAACTATTTGTTTGTTTTTGTCTTGGTTCACATCAATGACTGAACAGTTCAAGACATCATGTTCACTAGTTAGCCAGTAAATTCGATAATAATACACTAGGAAAGGTTCAAGGCCAAAAGCTACATATCCTGATGCAGTAACTTTCCAATAGTACTCTCTCTAGTGTCTCTATTTTCATCATTTACAATTGATGCCAATTTCAATTCACATGGGGGATTGTTGGAAATTGAGTATACAAAACAGAAACTTTGGATGATATTTGGAGTAGGTCCCGCTAAGAATTTTATGCAGATCTATAGATGAAGGCGTTCCTCTCCATAAGGAAATGAATGTGGTATATTTACTTTCTCAAATCCATTTCTGGGTGAATGAGAAATTAGCTCCAAAGTAAGGTATTTGATAAGCTTAAATGGGTATGCAAAATATAGGAAGTGCTTGTCCCATATTGAAAATATGATGAAACCAATTGAAATCTAAATAAACCAAGTTTGGGATTTGGGTTTATGCCCAAGGGCACCCAAATTTTTAAGAAGGAGAGGAACTAAACAAGTTTGGGTCCAAACCATTTACCACACACGCGCGCCCGACCTGACCCGACCCGGTCCGGGCTTGGGATTGGACTTGGGCTTAATTGTAAAATTTGATTACTTTTTTATTAAACGGAATTTTTGGATAGGGCCTTGCATTTGGTTTAATTTTATTTTGGACTAGAATTACTCTAGTGGGCTTCACGAACTAGGCATTGGATTTTAGGGCTGGAATTAATCTAGGGGGCTTCATGAATGGTTGTGTTTATTCCAAACCAGTGCATCCAAGGGTTACAACTGGTGTAAACCATTACAACTGTTACAAACCAGTGCTAATGAACCATCATATCCCATGGATGCACATACCCGAAAAAGCACCTTGCTGCCTATAAATACCCCCTTTGGGGTCATTTACAAATCACTTCCAAATTCAGAATTCTTCTCTCTAATTCTGAATTTTTTCCATCTTCTCCCTTCTTACATACATATAGCAATAGTGTGAGTCTATTTCTTTGGTTTGCAGTGCTGCTGCCAAAAAAAGAAAGGTCGTTGTATCATGGGAGATAGACGCCACTAAGTTTGTCAGCACCATAGCGGGCCGAATCTGTTTTATAGAGATAGAATCCAATTCTAGACTCGACAAATTAACAGGTTCTTTTATATAGTTTTATTTTATTCTATATATATATATATAATTATATTTTATTAGAAAATTATATATATTATTATTGTTTTATAATAATAATTATATATATATATATATTATTTTTTTACATAATATTTAAATAGTAATACTATTATATATCATACACTTAAATAATTTTGAACAACACTCCAGCCGATCCATTTAGCCGCTACATAATTTCATTGATCCACATCAATCCCACAGTGTACAATTTCTTTACCCCGGACACATTCCGTCAACCAATATGTCCACCACTTGTTTGGTTTGATTTGGCTTTGTGAATTAGCACTCATTGACCTTGTGTTGATGTTAAACTTTTAGCTCATACCATAATAATATTTTCAACACAATAAATATATCATAATCACCAGATCTAATGCAGAGTGTATGATGATATGTATGAATGATGCAAAAACAAAATAACACAAGAAATATGGTGTAGTTTATATACCAAGTGTGGTGCCCTCAACTCACATAAGAAATATCTCTCACACAGACTCTCTGATGGATACACACAAGTATAACTCTCACACAAAAAACTCGTTGATAAATAAATAAATAAACAAATGCTTTTAGCGATGATAAGCACTCTGGGGCTGTATAATATTTTCTAGGCACACAGTCTATCTTTTCAGATTTTGTATATATAAAGAACAATACTTGTTCCCCACTCAAATATCTTGGTTTATAAGTAGACTTGTTTTCCAAGCCATTTACTAGGTACCGAATGAATATATAATATAATATATAAGAAAAGATAATTCTAGAATATATGTATATTTATCTTCTCTTTTGAAAAATATTTTAATCTTGACCTATTAAAATATTATATAAAAAAAAATCAAGTAAACTCATTATGGAAATTAAGTTTCATACTTAAAATGTTTTTGTTGATCTTACTAATTAAGCCTTCGATTAATTGAGGTATACATTAGTTTGATCGATATCATCGGTTTGCTCTGTCGATAGAAGTTGTGAAGGTGTCAATCGATCGAGAAGTAGGTTCGATCGAAGTGCTAGGTTCGATTAAGACAACTACAACTATATGTTTTTGACTTCTTTGTATAGTAATCGACTTAAAATCATTATGCACGTGTTTTAATCATTGTAAAACGTGCAAGAAACATCTCGAAATACATTTTCTTGATGCATACTCATGTATAGTATCTAAGGTAACTTAGAACTTAACAAAATAATGTATAAAAAAGCTTTCAGAAAATATTTCCTTGATGCTTAAAAATATGTTAAAATATCAATATGGAAGGTATTAACATTCTTAACAAAACTAATCTTAAGCAATATTTACCTTCTATATATTTTAAAGAAAAAATATATATCAGAAATATATATAGTATAAACCTTTAGAAACTTAATCTAAATATAATATTATATATAAAAATATATATTTCAAAATATTTAGATAAATATAATTAAATAAATACCATAGGAATTACCATGCACCTAACATTATATGAACATGAATAATATGTATGCATGAACCTAAATGGTGATAGAGGAAATTCAAGTATGATTCTTACCTTTAAAGCCCTTACTTGGAAAAATTACATCATTACCCTTTGAAGTTGATCTTTGGACTATTATGTCCCTCGTAGTAGAACTCTTGACTATTTCACCCTTTTGATACTATTATGCCCTTTGAGGTAGAACTTTGACTATGTTGCCCTTGTAATAATTCTTTGACCATTTTGCACTTGAAGAAGAACTTGAACTGAATTGTCCATTATAATAGTTCTTTGACTGATTTACTATTTGTATAAGATCTTGGACCTTATTATGTAGCTTTTTTCAAGCACTTTATCTTCACACTTAAATAATCTAATTTATCCTATTTCTGTATCACTCACTAATCATATAATCATTGAAGTACAAGAGTGAGTTTTGTAATACGAAATTATCCAATTTCAATATTGGAATTGCTAAATTCCTAACAAATACGTATCCATAAGCATTGATTTATATCCTCTAAGACAAGTAAGAGAAACATCCTCAATAGAAATGCCTTAATCTTAAAGGGAAATCATAGTGGGGTGATGTAATAACCCTATATTTTAAAGGATTTATTTATTTAATTTAATTGGTTCATATATTTTAAAGAATTTATTTATTTAATTTAATTGCTTTTTATTTGATTGAGTAGATTTATTCGAGTTTAATTGGGTGTTTTGATTATTTATTCTATTTTATTTACTTGATAATTTGGAATGTTATTTTGATGCATTGATTGGGTGCTTTAATTGACTATGCTTGTGTTTTGGTCTGTATGTATTTAATTGTTAATTATTTGTAAATAATGAGTTATTTTAATTATTTTTTAAATTTAATTTTAATAGTTTGGGTTTAAGGGAATTTGGACCAAAGGATGGTATTGGGCTTTGATGAAGCCTTGAATGGTTAAGTAATTAAGGCCCATGGTTATGAAGATATATATGATTATCTTTGAATAATTATATATATTTATATATATAATTGTATATACGTAATTAATTGTTATTATGGAAGGAAATATATATATTACATGATATATATATATGTGTGTGTGTGTGTGTGTGTGTGTGTGTGTGTGTGTGTGTATATTAAGTATATTATGTATATACTTATATTGGGTAGTCAGGCTATGTTTAAGATTAGGGTATATATGTATATATGTGTCTATATATATATATATATATATACATATTGTATTATTGTTAGAAAAAAAAGGTTTTTCACGTTAGAAAAGAAAAGAGAGGCAGCCAGAGAAAGAAAAGAAAACCGAGAGGAAAAAAGAGGGAAGGAGAAGAATGAGAGGCCGAGCAAGGGGGACCGGACCATAGAGGAGGACAGCGGCGAATGGAGATTACCGTAGTTGTAGACGACCGGAGAAGCATTGCTTAGACGACGTTAGTTTTCGTTCTGGAAACTTTAGGCGAGTTCTTCTCTACTTCTCCTCTTAGTACCCATAAGTTTTACATCTTGGATATCAAGATCTTAGACTAAATTGCATGCTAAATGACCTAGGCATGGGATTAAAAAATAATGGATTAAACTGATGTGTATTGATGTGTATATATTGATATATATATATATATATATATATATATATATATATATATGTATGTGTGTGTGTGTGTGTGTGTTAATGAATAATATGATTTATTTAAATCTATTTTGTGTTTCTACTTACTGATTTTGACATATAAGGATGTATATTTATATAAGAAACATCTTCGAATTTATTCGGGATTGTTAATACACGATTTGGAGTCAAGATGGCGGATTTATAAGCATAAAACAGTGCTGCCAAACTATTATCGTGAACCAGTGCTTGAGCATTGGGGTTTGTGCTTAAGCACTGGGCTATGTCGCAAACCAGTGCTTGAGCACTGGGTTGTGCTTGAGCACAGGTGGGTTATGCTCGAGCTCTGGGACCAGAGCTTTGCCGAAACGATTTCGAGTGACGCCGAATTAGTTCTAGAAGGTCCCAAATATGTCCTTATGCTTGGAAACAGTGTCATAAGTTGTAATTATATGAAATTGCATTATCCACTTGTGATTCGGGGTTTGAGGGAGAATATTAAATTAACTAATAAGTTTTAATTAATCTTTTATTGTGTAATTAAATGTATAAGTATTATTTATGATTATAGTTGATCTAAAACATGATATATGGCTGTGCTTAGATGTTGAATCATTTATAGATATGAAATTGATGAGTATGATGATGGTATGTGATGGAATCATGGGGATGATTATTAACCGAGTCTCTTGAAAATTTTAATTTGTGAATTACTCTATTATGGAAATTAAAATGTGCAAATAAATGCATAATTTGATTTATGATTATAATCATATTTGTTAGTATGTTTATGATCTGTAAACATGACCTATGGCAATAATTGCATAATGTACCATGGGTATAAATGGTAATGATGAATTAGTACATTTGTATGTATAATGTGAGAGTAAAGTTTTATTTATGCATATGAAAAACATGTGTTGTCTATTGTATGGATGTTATGTATTTAATTATAATGTTGAATGAAGTTTATTCAGAGGCATGGACAAATTACCATGGCATAAATAGATTGTCATTGAATTGTATGAACAAATACATATATTAATACATGGAGAATTTGTTATTCTATAGTATGGACAAAACATACTTGTCGAGGCATGGATGAGTTGCCATGGCATAAATAAATTTTTATTTGAATTGTATGGATATAAACATACTCTTGGAGGCATGGTAAAGTTGCCAAGATATTCTAATTGTAATTTGGAGAAAATATTCCAATATACTAATGATTTATTGATTATGGTTAATTAACCATTATTGTGACGACCTAAATTTTACAAAACCCGATGCGTTAGCGAGTGATCTGATAACGGATCCCAAATGTGAAAATAATGAAAGAAATGAGGTCTCTAGAGATGGATATCATCTCTAAGATGCTAAAGTGACTTCCTAGAAATCCCGGAACTCGAAGGAAAACAAATACGGAATCTAGGTTTTAAAATGGACAAAATGAACCAAAAGGGTTAAAATGGCCTTTTCACACTAAAATGGATGCTACCACGCATACCATTGGATAGACAACAAAAAATTAATAAATTTAGACTGAATAATCACTTGATTCAGAGTCCGGACGAAGAAGATATGGCTAACTACAGAAAATGGTCAAAAGAAGGCAACACAAGACCATCTAACCGGTTAGATGATTTATCTAACAGAGTAGATGGAAAAACAGAATGGAAACAAGGCTGCCGAAGGCCATCTAACCAGCTAGAAGATCCATCCACCCGATCAGATGAACTTGTAACTCAAAATCCATTCAGCTAGTAAGAGTTTTTCTGGAAAAAGTGAGTTTTTGAGGGCTAAGATAAGATTTTTGGAAAAAGTTTGTGAAGAAACCCCCCCTGACCTTTTGTTCGGTCATTATTCTGTTCTCTCTGGTATGTTCTTAATTTCAGGGACGAAATTCCTTTAAGGAGGGTACGTTGTAACGACCCAGTCATTTGCCTTCCTTTCTTTTTTATAGAAATTTTACGAACGAAATTTTTTCGTTTAATTTTCTTTTTTGAGCTCTGTTTCCTGTCGCTTAGTGTCATCTCGAGTGCACAGAATTGGTTCCTGAGACTCTTTTCCGTGAATTGACAACTTCCCTTGAGGACCGAGTCATTTTCACATTTTTCGTTTTTCGACACTATGCGCTATTTCGTCCTTTTCCCTATTCTGTCTTATCTCCGTTTGTCAGTTTTTGGCACAACCTCACTTCCCATGCTCAGAGTTAGTTTTTGACTTCACATGCCTTCATCTTGAGTGGTTTCCACGAAATACATATCTTTATTTTTGCAAGAAAGTACTCTGGTTGCTCCCAATGTCCATAGGGGCATGGTTGCAAAGTTCTTTGAAATTATTTTCTTTTCTTGGGGTGTTTTTCATAAATATCTTTTGAAGATATTTTATTTTAGGGGTTTTTTAGAAAATATTTTTAAAAGATATTTTTATTCTGGGCCATAAGTGTAATTTTCACTTTTTAGAGGGGTCATTGTGCAATTAATGAAAGTTATTGCAAAATTTCTTGTTTTGAGCCTGGATCCTCGTATAGGATTCATTTTCACATTTCATGGAGTTGTGTACACTTAGAATTTCCTCCTAGTCGATGTTTTTCAGTTTCAGGGTTTCTGGCCCCGGTTTGCGCCAAACTTGTTTTGGGAATAACTTTCTGCTCGAGACTCAGTATTCGACGCCGTTTCTTCTATTGTTCATATTTTATCATTTTGAGTCTTTTTTGTTCACAAAGTTTTGCCATTTGAGCACGACTGCTCAAATTTTACTTTTTCGGACCCGGCGGGGCCCGTTTGGGGCACTTTTTGAGATTTCTATAAAAGGGGGGTGAGATATTTCATTTTTCATCTTCTCCCCCCTTCATGCACGACCTGGACCTCCCATGGCAGCCTAAGGGGTGCTGCCATCTTCTCTCTCATCTTTTAGTTCACATTTCCTTGATGGAAAGTCTTTGGCCTTAACGTTTGTTGTTCCCCTCGCCGTGCTCTACCTTTCCCCCTTATTAGAATTCAGTTTTGACTATTACTTGAGTTTGGTTTTGAGGTCAAGTTATGATTTTGATGGGGCTTTCATGGGGGTTATGTTCACGGCGTTGTCCCCGACAAAACCTAGTAGTTTCATCGGATTCGGAACCGTTCCATTTTGGTGGGCCTTTGGGATTTTCATCTCAAATTGAGGTAGGAGATGTTCTAGGTTTAAATTCTTGTTATATAGCATGCTTGTGATGCTTATAATACTTGTTTGCATGATTAAATATAAAATCTAGAGATTTTATTATTTATTTTTCTTATACGGGATCTAATTTTTCCAGTTGCTCATGACTTGGTTTAAACATGTAGCATGATTTTATATTACTCCTTGATATGCTCATTGTCGTGTATTAAAATTGGAACATTTGAATAAGTATTGAAGATTTTATTTAATATTTATCTTAGGTGAAAGATTAATTCACATGGCCTTAACTAGCTTAAAATCAATATGTGTTAGCATATT
This sequence comes from Cornus florida, assembly GCF_030987335.1. Lineage (NCBI taxonomy): Eukaryota > Viridiplantae > Streptophyta > Magnoliopsida > Cornales > Cornaceae > Cornus > Cornus florida. Next base: position 52,468,928 of record NW_026775572.1, read on the forward strand.
AAATTAGGCCTTAGCATGCTCTTCAACATAGTTGAATTTGAAAGTAATTGGAGGTGTTTTGAAAATTAGTAATTATTAACTAATTTGATTAATTAATTTGCCCCGAGTGCACAATTCACTCTATTTAAATTCCGAATTCATATTCTTGATTTATATGCCATATAACTTCACATATATTTGATTTAGAATATTCGGTTAGGTTTTGAAACCTTTTATTTAATTAAATTCCATGTTTAAGATTTAATCCTTACGGTGATATACAACTTGGAATTGTATTGTGGCATGCTAGAAAATTAAGCTTTGGTGTGATTGTTCACATATATTAAATTGAGATTAATTGCATGAGAATTGCAACCTTTATTTTATATTTAATTTTAGTGAAAGTTTAATTTACATAGGTGTAACTTGCATGAAATAAGTTTGTAATGTGATATTACATTAGTACTTGGCATGTTCTCTAAGATATGTTAAATTGAGAGCATTTGGTTAAGTTTGAAAATCTAGAGATTTTAATTAAAAGAATTAATTAAAATCTATTTTGTGGTCCCATTAGCTTAATTAAGATTTTAACTTGATATTTGTATTGGTTATGACTTGTTTACTAGTATATATTAATTGTGGACCATTTGATGTTGCTTTAGAACCTTGGTAATTAAATTAGCATGATTTTATTAGAGTTCTACTTTGTTGTTCCAATAACCTAATTGAGTTTTAGAATGGATATAGGTGATGACCATGCCATGTTCTTTAATATCTATTAATTTTAGGTTATTTGGAATTGAATTAGAATTTAGGGAATTTAATTATTTTTATTTAATAAAATTCTATCGAATTGAGCCATGGATTTAATTGTGTTTGAAAGTTGTTTTTATATCAAAATCCTGGACATGGACTTGTTGTATATTCATTTGGTTATGTTTTGAACATTGGTTAACATAGTTGCTATGTTTGCATTCCTGATAATATGTTTTCCTTATTGAATATATTGTTACCTTGTGTAATGATTTACACATTTCGTGTTTAACATCTTTCATGCATAACGTGTAATGAATCGCACACTGAAGATTCGACATTCATCATATCATATTAGTTGTGGATTTAGAGCATGTATTGTATAGGTTTCCAAATTTGGTTGTGCTTAGTAGATAGTTGATTATCTTGCATATTCCTGTTGATATATGCGTTGTTGCATAACTTGTTGATTTTGGAAACTTGGGGATGTCGTTGTTTGACTATGGCTACGACGTGGTTCTAGTACGGGGGATAGTCCCTCTATATATAGTCTAGTGCGCACATAGAGAGGTTACCCATTGGCTAGTAACCCTAAAGTAACTATGTTGTTGGTCTGATCCGGCGTGACATTCGAGTATCCACTTTGTTTGATTTCGCATTTCATTTTTAAGTTGATAACTAGATAATGTTGCAACTTGTTATTTCTTATTTGTCGTTCCATTTTAAGTTACATGATGTTAACTTTGCGAAATTGTGCTTTATGCGTTGTATTGGAAATTCCAATGTTGGTTAAATTGCATCGATATTGAAAATTATGTTTTGACGTTCTAACAAAGCTTAGGATTGATCCTGTTGATTCATTTATAACTTAGACGTTAGGTGGCATGACCCACTTCTGTTGTTTTCATGCTTTAGATTTCAAGCTGATAGCTTTAAGAAATTGTATTTTGTTGCCTTGTATAATATGCTTTTATGTGGTTAGATTGCATTGAAGTTGTAAATTGCGGTTTGATTGTTCAGCATGGCCTAGGATGATTCCTTAGACTTATTTAGAACATAGACGTTAGGTGACATGATCACTTTAGTTGTTTCTGTATTCGAGATTGTAAGTTAATACCTTTAAGAACCTATATCTTGTTGCTTTGTATAACGTACTTCCATACTGTTTAAATGGCATAGATGATGTGATTTATGCTAGAAACACTCTAAGGTAGCTTAGGATGCTCCTTGGGTTTCATTTCGATATTGACGTTAGGAGGCATGAACCCCTTTAACATGTTTCACCTTAAGGTGATAAATTTGTAAAATACTAGGTCGATGCATGCTTATCTCCTACGAGTAGCTTTATATTACTCACCCCTACAATACTGGGGCATATTTCAGGTACGAAGACTTAGTTCGTGACGCCTAGCATTCCTTGGATGTCGTGTAGCTTTCAAGTCTCCATTTCATGCAAATGTTAGCATGAAATGTCATTTTGTAGACTTATATGTCAAAATATGTATATTTGATTCCATGTATGTAATGTGTACTTAAGTACACTCCTTTCAATGTATTTGATATGTATGAGATGAGGCCGGAGGCCAATGACATGTATATTGTATTCTATGCAACTTTTTAACTTCATGAAATATTGTGAAAATCTTGAATAATCGCAAGTCATTGCTTTACCATGGTTGCATTGGGTGTGGGAATTCCATTGTCATTCTTTCATTGGGTCTCATATATCATGTTTGAAGTGTGGCCAAGGGCCAAACGATTATTTGATCCTGTTTTGTATTTTTGGATTCCGAGTTTTCATTCCAAGTTCTATTTTTGCCTTTTTGCCCGTGGGGGGTCGGATTTTGTATCGGTGGTATTTTTAAGTCGTGGACCATTGTAGCACGTCCAAATTGGTAAGTTACGTTTGCGTGCATGGTCGTTTCTAGGCAAAACCTTATCGTTTGTGTTTTGAGCCTCTTGTGAATTCATTTCACATTTTTTTTTGCATATTCTGATCTAGGGGCATTATGGACCTTTCTCATCAGTTTTATTTTCTTCTTTTGATATGGTTGAATAGAAGACATGATTTTAGGGGGGGTTTCTTCTTCGTGTTTTTCCAGAAAATGTCGTCTTGGTACCAGAAATCCCTCGTGAAGTTTCAGCTTCCAGCTTTCATTTAGCAGCTTTATGACCCTCTTGTTCAGTTCTGATCTAGGGGCATTTTGGGGATTTCACAGTGAGTTTTTTTTAATTCCGTCCCCGCAGTCGGGTAGAAAACTCGATTTTATGGGGGGTTTCTTTTTCTTGTTTTTCCATAAAAACTCATCTTGACCTCCGTTTCAAGCCTCAGTTCTCGGCAGATCAAAAAAAATGTAGCAGCAACCAAAGGCTGCCACCAGCCATGTCTTTGGGCACCGGCATGCGCACTGGTGGGCTCACGCATGGGCGCCATGTGTGCCATGGCCCTCGTCAGGCCGTCGCGACATCAACTCTTCTTTTGGGCTTTACTCATTCGTCCGGACTCTGATTCAAGTGAATTTTTTTTTAAACTTGACTAATTTTTCGCTGTCTTTCCGATGGGGTACTCGGTTGCACCCGGTTCTTCCTGGATAATTACCAGTTTACCCTTTTTGCCTTAAGTGCTCATTTTTCTTCATCATGCCGTTTCTCCTTCGTCCGGACTCCGAATCATGCAATTCTTGAGTCTATCTTAATTAGCTTTTCATTGTCCTTCCAGTGGTGTGCACAATAGCACCCGAATCTACAATTTTCAGAAATGATTATTTTGCCCCTGGTGGCTTATTTGTCATATTTTTGATCTTTTGCTTCCGCATCAGTTCTTGTTGACTTTCACGACCTCATGGAAGGTCACTCTGACTTCTTAGAGTCTTGTTTTATGTTTTCGCTTCCGCATTCAGATCCGTTATCGGATCATCCTTACGGTTCATCACAGGACACGCTGGGCTAAAAACCAGGGTCGTCACAGGTGATATCAGAGCGTCTGGGTTCGAATACATTGGACGACGGGTTTTGGGTGCATATCATGCTCATGTTGTTTTGCTTTGATATGTTATTTGTATCTTGATTATGTCTAGTATGATAACATGTTCACATGCTTAGGTGTTTTGAGGCATCTATTATTTGTTAAGCATGCTTTATGTGTATATATGCATTTGATAACATGATCTGGGTTTCTATCATGTCTGCGTGCTTATGTTAGCATGACCGTATGCGACGTATGTTGGCATACCTTATGTTTTCCATTCACATGTTTTGTCGTATCATATACTTACGTGCTTCTTGATAACATGTTTGATTTGATAACACGCCTATTTGCTAATGTGGCACCTTGAGTAGATAGTCCATTGCTATGATGCATGCTAGCTGCTTACTTTTATGTCTGGTTTTGACAGTGTCTCTTAGGATCTGTCGTATCCCTTGGATGCGTTCTTATTTCACGAGTTTCTTCCTTGGATAGGTGAAATTCATTTTGTGAGGACCCATGTAGGGAACCTTCTTGTCTGTTCTGTTGGTTGATGCGAGTGAGGCTCATGTGAGCGTAGACGACTCCGATTCATTTCCTTTTCCTTGTCTGGTGGAGTGAGACGTGGGCCAGGGCGGCACCGTTTCATTTCCTTTTCCATCATGGCTTTTAGATTTAAGGCCTTAAGCATAATGGTGCCAGTGTCATTGTTGTCAGATTTTTGGGATTAGCTACCCCAACTCTCGCAGATGCATGGTTCCCGCGGTGCTTTTGGTAATGATCATTTTTGACATTGAGGTCATTTGTATCGAAAAGTTCCCTTTCGGAGCATGTTACGAACTAGTGCCTTATACTGTCATGCTACCTTACTGACGAGTAAGTGTGGGCGAGTTCTGGTCACTGTTCGTACTGCCTTGTTACTCTCTTCTTCTATCATGTTTCAACGTTTTGTTGTCTTGGGATTCTCTTGGTAGTTAACGTTGAGTTAACGTGCCGATTCATATGAGGTATTGTCTCAGTTCATGGTTTCGCGTTCCTTTAGTGGATTTTGAGACTTCAGGATTTGTCCTTCAGCGCGTTGTGAGCTGTCATTTGATTTAACCTTTTGTTCGGTCATTATTCTATTCTCTCTGGTATGTTCTTAATTTCGGGGACGAAATTCCTTTAAGGAGGGTAGGTTGTAACGACCCAGTCATTTTCCTATCTTTCTTTTTTCCTGAAATTTTACGAATGAATTTTTTTCCTTTAATTTTCTTTTCTGAGCTCTGTTTCGTGTCGCTTAGTGTCATCTCGAGTGCACGGAATTGGTTCCTGAGACTCTTTTCCGTGGATTGACAACTTCCCTTGAGGATCGAGTCATTTTCACATTTTTCGTTTTTCGACATTATGTGTTATTTCGTCCTTTTCCCTATTCTGTCTTATCTCCGTTTGTCAATTTTTGGCACAACCTCACTTCTCATGCTTGGAGTTGGTTTTTGACTTCACATGCCTTCATCTTGAGTGCCTTCCACAAAATACATATCTTTACTTTTGCAAGAAAGTACTCTGGTTGCTCCCAGTGTCCATAAGGGCATGGTTGCAAAGTTTTTTGAAATTATTTTCTTTTCTTGGGGTGTTTTTCTTTAAATATCTTTTGAAGATATTTTATTTTAGGGGTTTTTAAGAAAATATTTTTAGAAGATATTTTTATTCTGGGCCATAAGTGCAATTTTCACTTTTTAGAGGGGCCATTGTGCAATTAATGAAAGTTATTGGAAAATGTCTTATTTTGAGCCTGGATCCTCGTACAGGATTCATTTTCACATTTCATTGAGTTGTGTACTCTTAGAATTTCCTCCTGGTCGATATTTTCCAGTTTCAGGGTTTCTGGCCCTAGTTTGCGCCAAACTTGTTTTGGGAATAACTTTCTGCTTGAGACTCAGTTTTCGACGCCGTTTCTTCTGTTGTTCATATTTTATCATTTTGAATCTTTTTTGTTCACAAAGTTTTGTCATTTGAGCATGTCTGCTCAAATTTTACTTTTTCGGACCCGGAGGGGCCCGTTCGGGGCACTTTTTGAGATTTCTATAAAAGGGGGATGAGATATTACATTTTTCATCTTCTCCCCCCTTCATGCACGACCTAGACCTCCCATGGCAGCCTAAGGGGTGCTGCCATCTTCTCTTTCATCTTTTAGTTCACTTTTCCTTGATGGAAAGTCTTTGGCCTTAACGTTTATTGTTCCCCTCGCCGTGCTGTACCTTTCCCCCTTATTAGAATTCAGTTTTGACCATTTCTTGAGTGTGGTTTTGAGGTCAAGTTATGATTTTGATGGGGCTTTCAGGGGGGTTATGTTTACGGCGTTGTTCCCGACAAAACCTAGCAGTTTCATCGGATTCGGAGCCGTTCCATTTTGGTGGGCCTTTGGGATTTCCGTCTCAAATTGAGGTAGGAGATGTTCTAGGTTTAAATTCTTGTTATATAGCATGCTTGTGATGCTTATAATACTTGTTTGCATGATTAAATATAAAATCTAGAGATTTTATTATTTATTTTTCTTGTACGCGATCTAATTTTTCCGGTGGCTCATGACTTGGTTTAAACATGTAGCATGATTTTATATTACTCCTTGATATGCTCATTGTTGTGTATTAAAATTGGAACATTTGAATAAGTATTAAAGATTTTATTTAATATTTATCTTAGGTGAAAGATTAATTCACATGGCCTTAACTAGCTTAAAATCAATATGTGTTAGCATATTAAATTAGGCCTTAGCATGCTCTTCAACATAGTTGAATTTGAAAGTAATTGGAGATGTTTTGAAAATTAGTAATTATTAACTAATTTGATTAATTAATTTGCCCCGAGTGCACTATTCTCTCTATTTAAATTCCGAATTCATATTCTTGATTTACATGCCATATAGCTTCACATATATTTGATTTAGAATATTCGGTTAGGTTTTGAAACCTTTTATTTAATTAAATTCCATGTTTAAGATTTAATCCTTACGGTGATATACAACTTGGAATTGTATTGTGGCATGCTAGAAAATTAAGCTTTGGTGTGATCGTTCACATATATTAAATTGGGATTAATTGCATGAGAATTGCAACCTTTATTTTATATTTAATTTTAGTGAAAGTTTAATTTACATAGGTGTAACTTGCATGAAATAAGTTTGTAATGTGATATTACATTAGTACTTGGCATGTTCTCTAAGATATGTTAAACTGAGAGCATTTGGTTAAGTTTGAAAATCTAGAGATTTTAATTAAAAGAATTAATTAAAATCTATTTTGTGGTCCCATTAGCTTAATTAAGATTTTAACTTGATATTTGTATTGGTTATGACTTGTTTACTAGTATATATTAATTGCGGACCATTTGATGTTGCTTTAGAACCTTGGTAATTAAATTAGCATGATTTTATTAAAGTTCTACTTTGTTGTTCCAATAACCTAATTGAGTTTTAGAATGGATATAGGTGATGACCATGCCATGTTCTTTAATATGTATTAATTTGAGGTTATTTGGAATTGAATTAGAATCTAGGGAATTTAATTATTTTTATTTAATAAAATTCTATCGAATTTAGCCATGGATTTAATTGTGTTTGAAAGTCGTTTTTATATCAAAATCCTGGACATGGACTTGTTGTATATTCATTTGGTTATGTTTTGAACATTGGTAACATAGTTGCTATGTTTGCATTCCTGATAATATGTTTTCCTTATTGAATATATTGTTACCTTTTGTAATGATTTACACATTTCGTGTTTAACATCTTTCATGCATAGCGTGTAACTAATCGCACACTGAAGATTCGACATTCATCATATCATATTAGTTGTGGATTTAGAGCATGTATTGTATAGGTTTCCAAATTTGGTTATGCTTAGTAGATAGTTGATTATCTTGCATATTCCTGTTGATATATGCGTTGTTGCACAACTTGTTGATTTTGGAAACTTGGGGATGTCGTTGTTTGACTATGGCTAGGACGTGGTTTTAGTACGGGGGATAGTCCCTCTATATATAGTCTAGTGCGCACATAGAGAGGTTACCCATTGGCTAGTAACCCTAAAGTAACTATGTTGTTGGTCTGATCCGGCGTGACGTTCGAGTATCCACTTTGTTTGATTTCGCATTTCATTTTCAAGTTGATAACTAGATAATGTTGTAACTTGTTATTTCTTATTTGTCATTCCATTTTAAGTTACATGATGTTAACTTTGCGTAATTGTGCTTTATGCGTTGTATTGGAAGTTCCAATGTTGGTTAAATTGCATCGATATTGAAAATTATGTTTTGACGTTCTAACAAAGCTTAGGATTGATCCTGTTGATTCATTTATAACTTAGACGTTAGGTGGCATGACCCACTTCTGTTGTTTTCATGCTTTAGATTTCAAGCTGATAACTTTAAGAAATTGTATTTTGTTGCCTTGTATGATATGCTTTTATGTGGTTAGATTGCATTGAAGTTGTAAATTGCGGTTTGATTGTTCAGCATGGCCTACGATGATTCCTTAGACTTATTCAGAACATAGACGTTAGGTGACGTGATCACTTTAGTTGTTTCTGTATTCGAGATTGTAAGTTAATACCTTTAAGAACCTATATCTTGTTGCTTTGTATAACGTGCTTCCATATTGTTTAAATGGCATAGATGATGTGATCTATGCTAGAAACACTCTAAGGTAGCTTAGGATGCTCCTTGAGTTTCATTTCGATATAGACGTTAGGAGGCATAAACCCCTTTAACATGTTTCACCTTAAGGTGATAAATTTGTAAAATGCTAGGTCGATGCATGCTCATCGCCTACGAGTAGCTTTATGTTACTCAGCCCTACGATATTGGGGCATATTTCAGGTACGAAGACTTGGTTCGTGACGCCTAGCATTCCTTGGATGTCGTGTAGCTTTCAAGTTTCCATTTCATGCAAATGTTAGCATGAAATGTCATTTTGTAGACTTATATGTCAAAATATGTATATTTGATTCCATGTATGTAATGTGTACTTAAGTACACTCCTTTCAATGTATTTGATATGTATGAGATGAGGCCGGAGACCAATGACATGTATATTGTATTCTATGCAACTTTTTAACTTCATGAAATATTGTGAAAATCTTGAAAAATCGCAAGTCATTGCTTCACCATGGTTGCATCGGGTGTGGGAATTCCATTCTCATTCTTTTATAGGGTCTTATAAATCATGTTTGAAGTGTGGCCAAGGGCCAAATGGTTATTTGATCCCGTTTTGTATTGTTGGATTCCGAGTTTTCATTCCAAGTTCTATTTTTACCTTTTTGCCCGTTGGGGGGTCGGATTTTGTATCGGTGGTATTTTTAAGTCGTGGACCATTGTAGTACGTCCAAATAGGTAAGTTACGTTTGCATGCATGGTCGTTTCCGGGCAAAACCTTATCGTTTGTGTTTTGAGCCTCTTGTGAATTCATTTCGCATTTTTTTTGCATATTCTTATCTAGGGGCATGATGGACCTTTCTCATCAGTTTTATTTTCTTCTTTTGATATGGTTGAATAGAAAACATGATTTTACGGGGGGTTTCTTCTTCGTGTTTTTTCAGAAAATGTTGTCTTGGTATAGGAAATCCCTCGTGAAGTTTCAGCTTCCAGCTTTCATTTAGCAGCTTTATGACCCTCTTGTTTAGTTCTGATCTTACGGCATTTTGGGGATTTCATAGTGAGTTTTTTCAATTCTGTCCCCATAGTCGGGTAGAAAACTCGATTTTAGAGGGTGTTTCTTCTTCGTGTTTTTCCATAAAAACTCATCTTGACCTCCGTTTCAAGCCTCAGTTCTGGGGAGATCAAAAAAAATGTAGCAGCAGCCAAGGGCTGCCACCAGCCATGTCTTTGGGCGCCGGCATGCGCGCCGGTGGGCTCACGTATGGGCTCCGTGTGTGCCATGGCCTTCGTTGGGCCGCCGCGACGTCAACTCTTCTTTTGGGGTTTTCTCCTTCGTCCGGACTCCAATTCAAGTGAAGTTTTTTTTAAACTTGACTAATTTTTTGCTGTCTTTCCAACGGTGTGCTCGGTTGCTCCCGGTTCTTCCTGGATAATTACCAGTTTACCCTTTTGCCTTAAGTGCTCGTTTTTCTTCGTCATGCCATTTCTCCTTCATCCGGACTCTGAATCATGCGATTCTTGAGTCCATCTTGATTAGTTTTTCATTGTCCTTCCAGCGGTGTGCTTGGTAGCACCCGAATCTACAGTTTTCAGAAATGACTATTTTGCCCCTGGGGGCTTATTTGTCATATTTTTGATCTTTTGCTTCCGCATCAGTTCTTGTTGAGTTCCACGACCTCATGGAAGGTTACTTTGACTTATTAAAGTCTTGTTTTCTATTTTCGCTTCCGCATTCGAATCCGTTATCGGATCATCCTTACGGTTCATCACAGGACACGCTGGCCTAAAAACCAGGTTTGTCACAGTAGTAATGGCAATTTCTAAATGTAAAACTTAGCCATATTCATCATAGCCCTACACCACTATCTTTTAGTGCACAAACTGTGGGTTTGGGTTGACGCCCCGAGCCACACCAAGTTTTTGGCGCTATTGTCGGAGATTGATTGAAGGCAACGTCATATTTGTTGAATCAATTAGGAATTAGTACTTCTTTGATCATGTCTTTACTTTGTTTTTATTTTTTTCTTTTGATTACTTATTATGTTGGTTCTTATTTGACTAGGTGCATTGAAAAGAAGGTGAGCAAAGGAGTATTTCAAGCAAGGAGCTAAGCAAAGCAAAGGAAAAAAGGCAAAATTCTAAAAATTTGCAAGGCTAAAAGCTGAAAAATAAATTGAACTGGTAAAGGACCCTTTGTGAGCTTTTTCTTAACTTAATCTCTAGTTAAATCGTCGACCCGCGTAGAGGCTTATTTTTCAATTTTAGATAAATTGTGAGCCCACGTGGAGGCAATTTACTTTTCTTTGCATATTGTTGATAGCATGGGAGTATGGGATCGTTGTATGTGGCGGAAGTTTGTTGATTGTTGATTTGTTACGAAGGTGAAGTGTTTGTTCATTACTTGTTGCTTGTTGTGTTTTGTTGTGCATGCATGGTCGTAGATCATTGAAACCTACTCTTGTCCCTCTAAATTTTCATCTTGAATCCGTTGTTCGAAACCCTAGGGGAAGAGGAAGTTTTAGTCAATCCATTTCATCAATGGAAGGACATAATGAGGACCATGTGGAGGACTTTGGTTACATAGACCAACAAGGTATCCTCCACCCCAATGTGCATCATGATAACATGCAAGTACCATTAGGCATGCCGAGGCCATTCGTTCACCCACCACAACAAGAAGGCCAAATTCCATTGGGAATGACAAGGCCAATCTATGCTCCACCACCTCCCATCATTCAAGGCAATCAAGGTGCCCATGTTGTACCTCCAATTGCTAATCCTCCCCTTGCTTTAAGAAATCATTATGTGCCTAATGAATATAATGCACCCACATGCATTTAATTGCCACCATTTAGAGCACACCACTATGAGATCAAACCACAAACCATTCAAATGCTTCTTAACTATCATGGATTTCCAAGTGAAGAACCTTACAAGCATTTGGATGAGTTTCTTGAAGTATGTTCCACCGTGAGATACACGGACATGCCGGAAGAGGTCTTAAGGCTTAAACTTTTTCCATTCACCCTTAAAGACAAGGCAAAATATTGGTTTAACAATCTTAGGCCTTTTTCAATAACTTCTTGGGCAGAAATGCAATAAGAGTTCTTGAAAAAGTACTATCTGGTTTCTAAGACCAATGCCATGAGAACTTCAATTCGAGAGTTTTCACACGGGGATGGGGAAACGTTCCATGAGGTATGGGAAAGATTCAATGAATTGCTTAGGAAGAGTCCACATCATGACATACCCAAATGGCAATTAGTTCAATATTTCTTTGAGAGCTTATCGGACAATTATAAGGGCATGGTTGATGCTTCCATGGGTGGCTCTTACATTGATAGGCATGAGGATGACGTGTGGCGTCTTTATGAGAGCATGAGTAAAAATTCTTTGCATCGAATTTATCTTCCAAGAATGGTAAGAATTCAAGTGGAACGAAGAGTGTTGTCTTACATCAAGTCGACCATTCTAATGAAATAGCCGCCAAGATGAAATCCTTATATCAAAGGTTTGATCAATTCTTGATCAACCAAAACTCGGCAAATCAAGTATCTTCCATCCCTAACCATTCCCATCATGCATCCAATGAGACATGTATGACTTGTTCAAGTATTTTACATTCTACTTCCAATTGTCCCCATAGACATGTGCAAAGTGAGTATCATGAACAAGTCAATGCAATTTTTGTTAATCAATGGAACAATCTTTATGGCAATCATTATAATCCTAGTTGGAAGAATCACCCGTATTTCGCTTGGAGAAACCAAGGGGAAGGATCAAACCCTCCCAAGGTGGTTTATAAGGGAAATATATTCCACCTCCAATGCAAAGCCAAGGTTCTCAAGGATATAGACCATTTCAATCACAAGGAAACCAATTTTCTAATTCTCATTTTCCTAATCAACCATCATATTCTCAAGGAAATGCTAGGAGTCCCATTTTTGAAGAGAAAGTTTTGACCGCTGTAGGCACTCTAGAGGCGAACACTCAATTGCTTCATTCTCATTCTCAATCCATTGCTAAGCTAGAAACCCAATTAGGGCAAATAGCTAGTACTTTAAATGCTAGAGTGAAAGGGAAAATGCCTTTGAATGCCCCACAAAAGCTGTTATGTTGTGGACACTCATTCCTCATCGGAAGGTCATACAATAGAGCATGTCAACACGGTGACTACCTTGAGAAGTGGGAAGATTGTGGACAACCAAGTGGGTATGTCCAATGAAGAGAGTGAACCGGTGCAACCACAAGTTGACACCCGTCCCGTTTCACATCCTATTCCTCCTTCATTGCATATGCATGATCTTTCAAATGAGAATATCTTGAAAAGTGATTTGAAAAGTGATTTTGAAAAGAAAATTTGTAACATGATTTCAAAACTTCTTGTGTTGAAGAGACTTCAAACAAAATGTCTGAAAAGGTTTTTGAGCCAAGAGCTCCATTCCCGGATGCCTTAAAAGGATCCATTTTAATTGACAAGCAAAAGGCCAAAACAACTAAAATTATGGATGCGTTTAGGCAAGTGAAAGTCAATCTTCCACTTTTGGATGCAATCAAGCAAATTTCGGCTTATGCCAAGTTTCTGAAAGACTTATGCACCCAAAAGAGGAAGAACAAAAGCCAAGCACCTAGGAAAGTGGTCTTAACCAAGCAAGTAAGCTTAATTTTGCAGCATAACACTCTTCCGAAGTTTAAGGACCCCAGTTCACCTACCACTTCATGCATCATTGGAGATCATATCATTAATCGGGCTCTTCTTGACTTAGGAGCAAGTGTTAATCTTCTTCCATACTCGGTATATGTCAAATTAGGCTTAGGAGACTTGAAACCGACGTCGGTGGTTTTGCAACTTGCCGACCGATCCATCAAAAAGTCTAAGGGTATCATTGAGGATGTATTGATTAAGATTGATAAATTCTTCTTCCCTATTGATTTCATTGTCATTGACACGGAATCGGTCCCGAATCCTAAGAGCCAAATTCCCGTTATCCTTGGCCGTCCTTTCTTGGTAACCGCGAATGCCAACATTAATTGTAGGACGGGGATAATGAAGTTTTCATTTGGCCATATGAAGGTGAAGTTGAATATCTTCAATTTGACCCCCAATTCATTTGACAAGCATGAAGAAATTAATGTTGTGGAGAAATGTCATGACCTTAAATGTGAAGCAATTGAGTTTTTGTGTGAGACTGAAGTTTCAAAGAGTTCATTTTAAACCCTACATTCTAAGAAAATTGTTTCAAATTCTTGCTTTGAAAGGGCATGGAAGCCCAAAGATTATTTTGACCAAGGACCGAAAACTTCTTTTGAGCTTAATCCAACAAGTTCTTTAAAGAACCATTTGTTGGGTGGAGTTCAAAGCACTTATCACCCCATCAAGGAGGGGATGCACTACAAGATGTTTGATCCGGGCTAAAAGAGCCTAACGTCTTGCTAGAGACGTTAAAGACTAGTACATTTCGTAAGGTGTCAAAACCCTATTCCTCCCTCATTTCTATCTTTAATTTCATTTCTTGCGAAGTCTAGATATTGGCTTTGGTTCATTTGTATTGCTAGGAACTGTGATTAGGATTGCATGCACTTTTATATTGAAATTAAGCATTTTGCATAAGTTCGATCGATCTCAAAATGAGTTTGATCAATCAAACTTCCCACCTGCATCAAACCTGCATCCAAATCACCCTCTGTCCCATCGATCAAGAAAAATCTGCATATTTCAGCTCTTTGTCCCATCGATCGAAGACTTTCCCAGATTGATCTTTAGTTCTTCGATCGATCCAACTTCATCTTGGATCGATTTGCAGTCTCAACACTTAGAAAATTTTTGAACCTGCATCCAACCTGCATCAAAAGGCTCTCTGTCCCATCGATCAAACATGTCTGCAGATTTTTGCATGTTCGATCGATCGGAGTCATTCTTCGATTGATCTTTAAAAGACCGATCTCTGTTCTTTGAATTACTATTTTGTTTTAAGTTTAATTTCTTTTTGTTTTGAATTTTAAATTTAAAACAAATTATATATATTTTATTTTATTTTATTTTTGTTTATTCAAAATAATAATAATAATAATAATAATAATAATATATATTTTCAAAAGCTTCAAAATAATTTGTCTTTTAGTGAGGAGAGATTGATCACAGTTCGATCGATCTGAGATTTCAGTTCGATTGATCGACTGGTGACGGAATGTTTTTAAAAATCAAATCTAAGGTTGTTAGATTAATACCATAGATCGATCTAACACCCTCTCCCTCGTTCCCTTAACCGCTGCAACTTACTTCTCCATCTCCGGCGAGACTTCAGCGACCATCCCAAGCATCGATTCTCTCTCTCTTCCATCGTAGATCTCATTCGCATCTCACCTTTTCGCATCTCAACTTCCCCCTCGGTTTATAGGTGAGATCCGAACCACTCTTGTGTTTCAAGCTTTGATTTGAGGAATCCATGTTTTAAATATTAGATCTATGTTGATTTGATGATGCATATCGCCATTGATGAAGCTTCGAATCTCTTTGTATCTATGTGTATATATATGTATATATGGTTTTATATGTTTTTGATTTGATTTTGGGGGTCACAGGATGAATCAAGTGACCAATGTTGATGCTTTGTTGTGTAGATGGGCCCACGACCATGTTCGTGAAGGCCCCGTGCCATCCACGTCACAGATCTGTGACTTTTCGAGTTTCACCTCACAGTTCGATCGATCAAACTTTTTCTCCAATCGATTTGTAACAGATCGATCTCACTTATTCTCGATCGATCTCTTATTTTTGTGATAGATCGAACTTCACAGATATACTTCACACATTTCACACACCATCTCTTGTGTTTCATGCTATCTCATACATGCCCAATGCTTATGTTTTCCACATTGGATGCATTCCATACTTATACTGTCTAGCATACTTCACATCATGTCACTAATTCCTTGTCACTTGTATAGATTCATGTTCCTTATCTGTTTTGTCTATCTTATTTGACATACATGATTCTATCAACTGTGCTTTAATTCTTTATACCGGTACTGACTTCCTTTTTGTAATTTTTCCTTTTATTTTGCAGGCCATGGCTAGGGCAAAGACCGTTACTCTTGGACATTATCACCGCAGGGCTAGGTGGAGTTTGGATGACGAGGTAGATCCATCTCACGCCCAGGACCCCATTCAGGAGGAGCCAGTAGAGCCCACTCCACCTCAGTCTCCATCCGATAGTTGACTACAGTCTTCAGCAGAGGCATCCTCTTTACAGGCTGACGCTGAGGCTGAGCACATACCATCTCCATCACCACCGTTAGCTCAGCCAGCCCAGCACTTAGACCGGCCATTGTCGAGATATTCACGCCTTCGAGTGGCGCACGAGTCGGTCTTTGACATAGATTACTTCTCCTGGTCTGTTCTTACTAGAGCAGCATATGACGATATAGACCGGAGGGGAATCTCAGCCCTACTAGCCCCTGTCACAGACCCAGTGTACCCAAGGTTGGTCCGAATGTTCTTCCAGAACCTCCGACCTGGCCCGAGTAACCTGGCGGAGATGCGGACTACCACTGACGGCCACCCTATCAGTATCACGGTGGACACTCTTTCCAGATCCTACCGTTGGCCACACGTCTGCCCTCCCAATCTCTAGGATGCCTATCCTACTCTATGGAGGCCCACATATGCAGACATGGCCGTTGCACTCACAGGTCACTATGCCGGTGGCCAGACTTTCACCACCCGGACTTATCTGCTAGACGATATGTGGTTCTTCGATTAGGTGCTATACCGAAATGTTTTTATGGCCAGACACAAGATACAGAGGCGCGACAATTATCTTACAGCTTTATATGACTTCTATAAAGGGCACTGGCTGTCCATTCCTGCTCTCATCTGGAGCGTTATGATGAAGCTGTATGTTGACCATATCAGCAAGGCCAAGTCCAAAAGGGCTAAGTATCTCCCATTTGGCCATTTCATCATACATATTTTGAGAGACCAGCGCTATCCCTTCCAGCCACGGGAGCGTACTGAGTCTGGGGCCTGTTCATTCAAGAAGAAAGATTGGGATAAGAGCTACCGGTTCTTATCATGAGCCTACAAGACGACGCTGTCGAGATAGCTAAGGAGTTAGAGAGAAAGTAGATGGAGTAGGTAGCGGCAGCAGTAGCAGTGCAGGCGGCAAACGATATACCAATCGATCCGCCTACCATGCACCTGGATATTGATTTAGAGTAGCCCATAGAGGACCATAAGCATTACTCTCCGGCTGGGTCGCCCATTCAGGATGAGGAACAGGCTCAGGATCATCATTCTCCAGCTCCAGCGGTACCTGAGGCTCCAGCAAAGACACCCGACTATGGAGAACGAGTCCAGGCTTTGGAGGATGCTATAGTATCTATCCGCGCTTACACAGTCTCTATCTGAGCTGACATTTCATCTCTCCATACCGATGTTATGGTTGTATTGCGAGACTTATCTCGAGATATCCGCGGAGCACGCCCTGCCCGTCCTTTCTCCTCTTCCTGATCTCTCTATCCCTTTACTCCTGTCATTTTATATATATGTGATACATTATTACTGTTACTCTATTTTTGCGGCCAGTCTGTTGGCCCTGATACTGTGCTATGATGTATATTATTTCTGTTTATATATGCTATATGTTGGATGTCATACCTTATATTAATATATCTGTTTGTGATTGACTCCATCAGGTGCAACCCAATGACTTCAGTGAGAGAGAGTACTGCCCAAAATTTTCAGGACCACCCTTATACCTCTCTCTATTTTCAGTTGCTATCCCATTTACACTTGCATGTCCACTGTGTACTATTATCATCCCTTTTGTTATCTGATAAGTTTTATCCAAGTGCCAAATTTTCAGGACCACAGTTAATCCCAAGTTTAGGGGGGATATGCCACATACTTTGGATACTTCTGTTCTGGCTATTCTTTGCTATTGTTGCACTGGTATACTCTTTCCTTTTATTCTCTTTGCACATTAAGGACACTGTACCATTTAAGTTTAGGTGTAATAGTGTGATTTGCAGTGTTTGCTTTAAATTTAAAATTTTGAGCATGACTTATGTATTTGAGGGATTTTCTATGATTGGTCCATAACTAGCTATGATTTTGATCTTTCGAGGACTATATTGTTTAAAATTTAAAAATTGCTTGACTTGAGAGTCCAATACTCCTTGTATGCCATTTAGGGGTAAATTTTTCAAAAGATTGATATCATGCTTGCACTTGTGGTCCGCATCATCCTGATTTTGTGATTGTTTTTAGATTCACTCTAATATTCTACACTAGCACAGGCGCACACTAGCATTCATTTGTGGGGTACATGCTTTGTTGATTATTGAATTGGTTATATCCCAATTGGGCTAGTAGTGCATTGAAAGCTTTCATTCTTGATAAAGGTGGATAACAACCCCTTTTCACTAAGTAGCTGGGATTTTAGCCTCATCAAGCACTAAACTTCTCGCGCCGAAAGGTGGAGGGCCCAAACTCTAGGTTAATAATTGAACCAAAAAAATAAAAAAAATAAAAAATTTGCAAAAGCAATAAAACAGTGAGGACTTCTCCCAAAAGGTGAGAAGTGGGAAATGATTAGATGGAGGTTGTTTTGATTTGTAGCCTAGTTGATTTGAGCTTGTAAGTCCTTAGGAGTGTTTGAACACCTAATGCCTTAAAGCCATCTGGTTTGGGAGTCATTGACCTAACACTTTACCTCATAGATCGCTAAAAAGCTTAATAGATCAACACATTGCATCATGCTTCCATCTTTGATCCTTAGGGATAGGAAAAAAAAAAAATTCGAGTGAAAAAAATAAACGCATCTAGAACAATAAAGCTTTAATAAAAGGATGTGATCATTTCTTTAGTTGGCTAAGATAGCAACATACTTGATGCCGGTCCACTCAAAAAGGATTCTAGAGTTGTTTTAATTTTCATGATCATTTTCTTGATGTGTGGAGGACCATACTTGCTCGCTTGATGTTGAAATTTTGGGAGATTGCTTGGAAATGTTTGAAAAATTGCATACTTGAAGTAGTTTTCTCCCAATGCTTATTTACAATATAGGTGCCTCTTTAGAGAAAGAACTTAATGTTTGTGGGTATCATTTCTGGAAACCCTCACGAGACTTCACTCGTCCACTAGGGGTAACCTAGGGGTTTAAAAGGCTTGTTGCATATGCTAAATGTAATCGTGTTCCCTACGAAAGTGGCGTTATCCATTTATTGCTTTCTAGTTCATAGTTGTATAGTTGTTCATTTCATTCCTTTACTTTCTAGTTCATTGCTAGGGACTAGTAATATTTAAGTTTGGGGGTGTGATGAGTACTGAAAAGTGCGCATTTAAACCCCTTAAGCTTAGGTATTCTAGAATATTTATCTATCTTATTTTCCTTTAGATTAATTTTGTATTATTTCCATTTTCAGATATTTATCTCTAAAATAAGCTAACTCAGCTAAATAAGAGCATAATTGAAGCAATCCTAAGATGAATCAAAGAAAGGAGGAAAGTGGGAGCAAAAGGAAGCAAGTGGTGGAAATTCAGCATGTTCGATCGATCTCAGCAAATATTCAATCGATCGAAAGTTCTTCGATCTCAACATTCCAAGATGGATCCAAGCTCTCTTGTCCTTATCCAAAGATCCCACAAAGTTCGATCGATCTAACTTTCTTCCGATCGATCGAAAAGATTCCATCTTATCCACTTGTACCACCCTACCTACCACATTTGTCTCTTTCCCAAAAGTATCTCAGATTTGTTGTAACGACCTTGGATTTTTCAACCCAGTGTGTCCTGTGATGACCTGAACCGGATCCAAGATGTGGAAACAAAAGAAGCAAAAGGGCCTCAAGAGATTTACGCCATCCCTAGGTACCACGATGACTCCCTATGAAGCCATGGAATTCAAATGAATAAAGTGCGGAAGCAAGACAAAGACAAGTTCTTAGAGATGTACATAATCCCTAGGGCACAAGAATGGACTCTCAAAGAGTTTCAAGACTCAACGGAAATGAAATGATGAAAAGGGCATCAAAACCCTACAAGAGAAGAGCTAGGGGTAAAATGGTCATTTTACCCTAAGAGGAAGGAATTTAACTTTCAACAAGCCAAATTAGATCTAAAACATCCTAAAACATCCTTTGGTAACTTCACATGAAGTCCCAAGGCCAAAGGAAGAGAAATCCCAGATGAACCCTATCTCGGTTCAAACCAAATCCGACACCCTCTGACTAAAACAAGGATATCTTAAGCTATGAGAAAATTATAAAAATAAAAATAGTACCATTGGAAAGACAACAAAAAAATAATGAAGTTAGACTAAAGAATCACCTGATTTGGAGTCCGGGCGGAAAAGATATCAAGTCCTGAAGTCGAAGGAAGGGAAACCCTATCCCGGTTCGAACCAAATTCTGACACTACCTTAATAAAACTTGAATATCTTGAGCTTCAAGAGGAATTTGAAGCTCTAATTGGTACGATTGGAAATCTTATTTCGACACGGTTAGTTTAGACTCAAGAACGGACCAATTCGGAGTTAAAACGAGTGAGATATGGCCCGTTGAAAAAAAATGTCTGGAGCAGGAACAGTGTTCGTGGGTGCCCACTCAAAAGCCACGGGGGCCCGCCAAACATTGCAGATTCTCGTGGGCACCCACCAGAACACTATGGGGGCCCGCCAAATGAGGCAGAGGGGTGGTCTGGAACCTCAAAAATTGCAAGAATAGTGTTTTTAGCAGCGAAGTGAACTTGGAGCGCAGTTTATGAGGTCAAGATGACATTTTTCGGAAAAACACAAAAAGGAAACTCCCCCTAAAATCACATTTTCTATGTGACAGAGTTGAGAATGGAATTTATTTCCCAAATAAAATCCCCAAAATACGCTTAGATCAGTTTAGGCTCAAAACGGCAAAAATGCAACTTTGCTCCAAGCATACATTTGACCCCAAATGCACTTCTAAGCTGAAACGAATATGCACGCACACGTAATAAGTGATTTTGAGCATGCAGGAATGGTCCATGGCTCCCGAAAATGGCCGAGTCAAAATCCGACCCCTAACGGCCAAAAAGGCGAAAATGAACCTAAAATGGAAACTTTGAAAACTAAAATGAACAAATGACATCAAATGACCGTTTGGCCCTTGGCCACACTTCATACATGACTAATGAGATCCTATGGAAGAATCAAAATGGAATTCCCACACCCCAATGCAAACATGGTGAAACAAAAACTCAATAATTGTCAATATTTTCATAATATTCCATGAAGTCAAAAATCATAGTAAATGAAATACATGTTATTGGCCTCCGGCCTCATCTCATACATGTCAAATACATTGTAAAGAGTGTACTCATGTACAGATTACATATATGGAATCAAATATATACATTTTGACATAAAAGACTATAAGTGGCATTCCAAGCCAACCTTTACAAGAGTTAAAAACCTTCAAGTCTAGAATCATCCAAGCAGAATGAGAATCTTGAACCTTGATTCCTGTACCTGAAAAATGTCCCCACTACGTGGGTGAGTAACATAAAGCTACTCGTAGGAAATGAACATGCATCGACCTAGCATTTTACAATTATATCATCTTAAGGTGAAACATGTTAAAGGGGCTCATGCCACCTAATGTCTATATCAAGTGAGACTCAGGGAGCATCCTAAGCTACTCATGCAATTCAAAGTGAACAACGGCATACAAGTATATATGCTCAAGTATACTAAACAATGTTGAAACATGTTATGTAACATATAAGCATACATCTCCAAGTATACTAAACCATATTAAGACAAGTCATGCAATGTCTAAGCATATCTACACTAGTATACATTAATATGGAAATCTCATGAATCAAGTACACAACCAGAAGTATACTAAGCGAAAAGGATTGCGCATGAGACAAGTATACACGTCACAAGTATACTACATGCAATTTAAACTCACAGAACAAGTATACAATTTCAAGTATACTAAATAGTATTCAATTACCCCAAACAAGCATCAATTCTCAAGGTACAAGTAATCCATGATTAATAACTTGGAATTAAATACAAAAACAACAAATAGTGGAAAGACTAGGACATGTGGTCACTAAACCAAGCAACTATTTTCGGGTAATTACGACCCACAAGGTACCACTTAGTGCGCACTTATGACTTAGAAGACTCTTGTCTCCGTACTAGAGCCAAACCCTAGCCATCATATAATTTATGTCCTCACAAGCTTTCCAAAATCAATAAGTTCAAAACTTATACAAAATCAAATGCAAGTTACCACATTCCATGCACAAGCAAGGTTAATTCCATACAAACCATGTCCTATAATTCAAGTCTAAATAGCATATGACATGTCATGTCCTCAATATGCAATTTATACATAAAGCAAGAATATTTTACAACAATTGAATCACATTACCATCCTAAGCCACAAGTACTAAATAGGCTACAATTTAGTATCGAGTTTTCAAGGAAATCAATTGTAATATTCTAACAAGTTATATACCTACACAAGATATATATAAACAAGTTATACAAGTCAATGATATTCTATATCATGCTAAGTCCAATTATTATTTTAAGAGGCCATAAGTACTAATTCTATATCTAATTAGTAATATGCTCACAAGGTAATTAATTTCACTACATTTCAAGGGATTTTCAACCTAACATGAAAAGTCTCTAGATTTGAAACCAATCCCTAATAACCTCAAATTAATATATGTTAAACAACATAGTATGCTCAATACATATATCAAATCAAAAGAGCAAAATGGGCAAGACATCATCATGTAGATTTTAATTAATTTAAATTAATCAAATCTCTAGATTTCACAAATTATGCAAATGATTCCAAATTAATATATATCAACTACCAAATCATGGTTATACCATATTTCAAGTCTAAAATGGAATACAAGAAAAATACAATTTACTAGAATTTAAATCAAATTAAATCCATTTAATCTCTAGATTTGAAAACTCATCTAAATCATACCAAATTAATATATATCAAAGATCAACTCATGGCCATGCCATTTACCAAGTCTAAAATGATTTATATGCAAGATATGATAAATCACTAATTTCTCAAATTAGCAAAAGACATGCATATAACTTATATAAGCATCAATAGCATGCAAGAAACAAAAATATAACCCTATAACATCCCCTACCTCACTAGAGAAGTGTCTCTCTAGAATCCAAGGCAAATCAATACAAAATGGCAAACCCTTCAAGGGTTATGTAGAGGAGGATGAGGGGAACAAAAAGTTTTCCAAGCCTCATGGTCTAAGGTGAGTGGAAGGCCATCAAAAATCAAGGTCAAGGCCAAAGGTTTCAAGTTCCATCCATGGAGGCTAGGGTTTTTGGTGAGGAAGGAATGAAATAATGAGAAAATGTGTGAGTGGAGGAAATAGAAATCCTCCACTCACTATGTGCTCTTACACCATGGTCAACACACACATCTATGGTCAATTGTACAAAAACCATTTTTTAAAACCATAATCCCTAAGTGGCCCAAAAACAATTGCAAGACTTAATTTGGAGCATACATTTGTCACAAATCTAAGGCTCCATCCTAAGCTTAATCTCAACCCTACACTTGTCAACCATCCAAGCCAACAAGTGCACCAATCCTAGGCCAACAAGTGGTTAAATCTCTACCCTCCACATGTCATCATCCAAGGCATCAAAGTGCTTCCACACATATGTCAACAAGTGGACCAATGAGAGTGTGACACTTGTCACATTTTTTCTAAAATTGAAAAAAGGTCCTTTTTAAAAATATCTTATAAAATTTAATTGGTCCCTAAGACGAAAAATAATCACTGTATAGTAATTACACAAAAACCCCAACAGTTTAGAAAATTACAAAAATGTTATGCACCTATACCCTTTACAAGAAAAGTAAACACTTAGCATGTTTTGCTACAAAAGTGAAAATACACATAGCATGGAATTTAAATATCACGGATGCATGCAAAACCGGAATCAAATCCGAACACGAAAAGTGGGGTTATGCCAACAAAGTGACAACCAAGAAAAAGACGAAAGGTGAATAGTGTCACAAAAGTGAAAATGTGAAAATGACTCGGTCCTCAAAGGAAGTCGTAAATCCACGGAAAAGGGTCTCGGAAACCATCCCCGAGAACTCATGATGACACTAAGTGATGAGAAACCGAACTCAGAAAGGAAAAGATCAACGGAAAAAAAAAAAAAAAAATATTCGTGAAAATCTAAGAAAAGGAAAGGAAGAAAAATGACCAGGTCATTACATTTATTTTTATCCAAAAAGGCGCCGCCATAGAGGATCGATCCAGCTTAAGTTCGATAGATCTCAGCCATGTTCGATCGATCTCACCACAAGTTCGATTGATTAAACTTCCCAAATCCCGAGAAAATCTAAATTCCAGCTCACTAAAAGTTGTCTCATATCCAATCATTGGAAGGAATATTGGTGTACGAGCCCAGCTCATTTGGGGTGATATTTAACCTACCTATATAAGGAATATGAGCCACTTTTTGAGAGATATTCTCGAGAGCATACACTAGAGAGTAGATAGAGACACAATTTCCATATTCTTAATGAAGAAGAAAAGAAAGGAAGAGGCTATAGACACAAGCTTGGAGTTCTTCCATCAACTAAGAAGAGGAGCAATCTCTACCATGGAGTTAGCCCTTGAGGGTTGGAGGACACCATCCATGAGTGGCTAGACATCCTCTTGGGGCTAGAGTTAGCCATAAGTATGCTTTCTACATCTTGATTTATGTACTTTTAAGGGGATTTGTATTGTGATACATGTTTTGACACTTTTATATATATAGATCTTGTTTATTCAATGATTTATATGGTTTAATACTTCCAATTGATCATTTCATTCTATACATATGTCTATGTATGCTAGAATAGATGTTCATGTGTTTGTCTCTATTTCTTGTATTGTTGATGCATATCTATGTGTATTAATACTATAGATTTAGAGATTGTCAAGACATAGTGCTTAATGGAATGCTCTAGTTGTTAATTTGTTGGTTCATACTCATTTCTTGATGGATTGTGCCTCTCCCTTAGTTTAATTTCATGTCATTAGCTTAATTGTAGTGTAGTTGTAGTTTAGATGTTAAATGGAAGGACAATCCATGCTTGTTGTTTGATGTTCCATACTTATGAAAGCAAGTAGCACATATCTTTAACCTTCTGATGTGTTTGGATTGTGAGCTTAAAGAAAGGATTAATGGCTTAATTTGATATATTGTGCTATCCACTATGTTGCTTAGACAATATATGCTTAATTTGTCATCCATGTTTGTTGAAACAACCATACACACACACTATGTTGCAATACATGTTTTTCCCCTCATTAATCATTCATTAAGGGTGTAGAAAAGCTATGCTTAGTGGTGATCTCTAAACCCCAAGATTTCTCTCTTATTTTCTCTCCATTACATTTAATTGCCTACTTTAGTTTAAAATTGCTTCATAGTGTAATTCAACCACCAACCAATCGTTTGATTACTCGACCTACTAACCCTAATCTTGATTCCACAACCTAATACGACCCACCAATCCCTTGGGACGATCCTTACTTGCCCTAACATATTTTTAGTGAAATGTAGTAGTGGCAATTTCTAAATGTAAAACTTGGCTACATTCATCATAGCCCTACACCACTATCTTTTAGTGTCCAAACTTTGGGTTTGGGTGCGACACCACACTAGGAGGCTTGAGGTACAAAGGGCGTTTAGTAGTACCTTTTACTGATGATTTGAGGAAGGATGTGATGACTGAAACTCACCATTTTGAGTTTTCTGTTCATTCAGGAGGAGATAAGATGTATCAGGATATGAAACGGCAGTTTTGGTGGGCAGGTATGAAGAAGGACATTGCTATCTTTGTCTTTAAGTGTAGTACTTGCCAAATGGTCAAGATCGATCACTAAAGACCGCCATGTTCACTACAACCACTACCTACCGGAGTGGAACCATTTCTATGGATTTTGTGGAAGGATTGCCTAATTCGTCTAAGAATCACAATTCCATTTGGGTCATCGTTGATAGGTTGACCAAATCAGCAATCAGCTCATTTTTTGCCTATTCGCACTGATTACACTTCGGAACAGTTGGTAAGGCTTTACATTACAGAGATTGTGAAGTTGCATGGCATTCCGTTATCTATTATATCGGATAGGGATTCAAGCTTTGTATCAGGGTTTTGGAAGACTTTTCAGCAGGTTTTGGGTACAGAGTTACATCTTAACATTGTTTATCATCTTCAGACTGATAGACATACCAAGAGGGTTAATCAGATAATGGAGGATATGCTTCGTTCTTGTGTCCTTGACTTTAAGGGCCATTGGGAGGAGTATTTGCTACTTGTGGAGTTCGTATATAACAATAGTTTTCAGAAGACTATTGGTATGGCACCGTTTGAGGCATTATATGGCCGATCATGTCGATCTTCTGTTTGTTGGATGGAGGTTGGTGAAAGTAGATTTTTGGGTCCTGAGTTCATTAAGGATACTTCTGAGAAGATTACTCTTATTAGGAATCATATGCGCACTGCTAAGAGTAGGCAGAAGAGTTATGCAGATCGTCGTACTCGTGCATTGGAGTTTCAGGTTGGGGATCAGGTTCTACTAAAAGTGTCTCCTATGAAAGGTGTAATGCGCTTTGGGAAGAAAGGGAAGTTATCACCACGGTTTGTGAGTCCATTCATGATTACCGAACGAATTAGAGCTGTAGCTTATCGGTTGGCACTTCCAGATCATTTGGATCGAGTGCACAATGTGTTTCATGTTTCCATGTTGCGGAAATCTCTGTGAGATGAAGATCGGTATCAGCATATCAATGTTAGAGAGATTGAGTTACAGCCGAATGCAACATATGTGGAGCCACCATGTCGCATTATAGACCGTAAGGATCACGTTCTTCGCAATAAAGTCATATCGTTAGTACGTGTCCAGTGGAGTCACCATAATGAGGCTGAGTTTACTTGGGAATAAGAGGATATCATTCGCTCACAGTTTGCAGATATAATAGAAGAAGGTAAGGGCGAATTCCGAGGATGGAATTCCTTTTATTAGGGGGGAAGAATGTAATACCCCTGATTTTAAAAGGATAGTCTCGATACTTTTTTTTATAGTTATTTTAATTGATTTGATTGTTTATGTGTTAAATGAATTGATTTGATTCCTTTTATTTGTTTAATTGATTTAATTGTTTATGTGTTAATTGAATTGTTTGTTTAAATTAAATGGTGTGCTAAAATTATGTGTTTTTGACTTATTGTTTAAATTAAATTGTATATGATGATGTTTATTTATTTAAGAATTTAATTGTTTTATTTTTATTTTTATTTTTTTTAAGGAATCAGATATGGATAGTAGTAATGGACCAACCAATTGGGTCCTATGGACTACTTGGATAAGGGGTTTAATGGGTACAGATAATTACCCATGGATAATTGTATATGTATATTTAATAAATATATATATATATATATATATATATATATATATATATATAAGGAAAGTTCTTTAGTAATAATCTGATGTGTATATTTATATGTTATATATAAAAGGGATTACACATAGATTGTACGTAAAATATATTTTAGTTGCCTTTTTAGTATTTAAATTTTATTTTATTTTTATTATTAGTTTGACTTGGATTGGGAAAAGGATTAGGGTTATTTTATTTGTCTATAAATATATAACTATAGGGTTGTAAAAGGGGTTAAGAAAATAATCACGTAATATATTCTAGAGAGAGAAAGAGGAAGAAGAAGGAAGAAGGAGGCTAGGGTTTTTTTTTTTTTTTTTTTTAATCAAATCTCTAAAGGCAAGTTTTAATTCTTCTTTTCTCCTTTGATTCGTATCCTATACATACTAGATTAATTATAGGTTCTTGGAATAAATTAAATTGAAATTATTTTATTTTTATTTTTACGTGAATTGTTCCTAGCATGAATAGTTTAATACTTAATGGATATATATATATATATATATATATATATATATATATAGGTTCATAATGTTTACCTGTACGAGGAAGGTAATTTTTTTTTTTTTATATAAATCAACTTTAACCAAATTGTGTACCTAGACGAAATTGATACTTGGCACGCCGAACGAGGAAGGAATAATGCACCAATTTGTGTAATTTTAATTTTAATTTAATTTGTTTTTTTTTCCCCTATAGACAGCATGCCGAACGAGGCGAGATTGAGTTTGGCGTGTACCAGTTTAAAATTGTGAATTCAGTTTCACTATTTTGGGGGTTTTTAGTTAAGCAATGATTAAAATAATGATGGAAGTCATGATTTTGTTTTTAATGATTGAAGTCTTGATTTTGCTTTAATGATTGAAATAATGATTATTATAAATTAAAGTAATGATTGAGATAATGATTGTTATTATGATTAAATTAAATTAATAATTGTTTTTTTATATTTTATTGATGGTTTGTATTACATAATTATTTAATTTAAATAGATTTAGTAAGGATTGTGTTGAATGATTTAGAGTACTCATGTCAAGTATGAAATTTAATTTAAAGGTTAAATTAATTAAATAGGGTTGGATTAAATTATTTAAATCAATTATTTGGGTTTAAATGAATTTAATCAAATTGTGGAGGAGTGCAATTAATTGAAAAGCATATTAATTTCTTATGAGGTAAATTAAATGCATGATACTTATAATTGTTATTTTTGTTTAATTAAATGTAAATGATGTATATATGATTTATATCATGTTTGTGTGGATTATTAGATGTAAATATTATTTACATTATCCTTGGATTGGAAACTTTTCTTTGGTTATGATATGGATTAACGCACCATTATGGGATAGGGGCATATTAGGGACGGATTAATTTAAGAGTTTAGTCCTACCTATTTTTAATAAGGGAACGGATTAACCATAGTGTTAAATCCTACTTATTCATGTTAGGTCAACGGAATAGTTGGATGATATATTATTAAAATAATATTTGGATAAGTTATTTTGATGGTTGGATAGGACGAATTCTACATATATAATTATGCGCCATGATATGAGCTTGAGTCTCAGGATCAGTGGTTAGGGTGCGTATATTGCCAGGGATGTGTAGCTAGATATAGTGTAGTTGTGTACCCTAGTAGGTCTAGGTACTCATGCCCACTATAAATGCGTTTTGCATGTTGCCTACTGTTCATGTTGAGACAACTCTATATTCTAGTGAGGTTTCGTTAGTGTGTATATATCTATATATGGACTATTTAGTTATTGTTGAATTAATTAAGATGTATATGTGTATCGGGTTTTTGTTTGGGATGTAGTAGATTAGAACTTGTTTGTGCGTCTGACCCACCATTATTTTTCAGGTGTTCGTTAGTTCCAGTCTTAGAGATTGTTCGTGCCGAGCAGAGACAGTCATTCACTCTTCCGACTCTACGTAGGACTCTTCTTTATGTTTTAGTTATTGGTTTTATTTCAATGCAGTTATTTCAGTTAAGATATTATTAGGGGTCCATAGTATGGATTCCCGAGTTGTAGTTTAATTAATTACTGGTATCAGAGGATTGGAGGATTTTATTATGGGATTTTTAAATAAGGATTTATTATTTAGTTCCCTTCAGCTTATTATTTATTTATTATTCTTTTTGTATTCAAATGCTTATTTATATATTTAATTGTTTGATATCCCTCGGATCTGTGTTCGGACTTGATCACCCGTGGCTCTAGAATCGAGGGGTATCACAAAATACACCACTTCATTTGTAATTAGTAAACTGTCTCATATCAAATGTTTTAATATATCCTAATATATATATACACACACACACACACACACACATACAAATATACGTATTAGAAGGTGTAGATATGTATATTTAGTAAACTGTTCTCTTCATTTTTTCTTTTTTATTTTGTGTAATATATTTATTATTTAGGTTTGTAATTGTTAGATACATTATATATTTTTATGTTTATGCAACAAGTATTTCTTGAAGATGTTAAACATGGAAGAAACTGAATATTAAACCCAACCAACTTCAAACTCTTTAACTTGTTTTGAGGTAAATCGTAAAAAAAGGAAAAAACCCTATAAGACTACATCTTTTATTCGGACTTCTATTATAAAGGATTATATTGAATTATATTTAAGTGAAAGAAATAAGTTAAAGACACTTTTTGAACTTTCTGCTTCACGTGTATGTCTCACTACCGATTTATAGATTTCTATTCAAACCCTTGGGTACATATGCCTTACGGCTTATTTTATTGATAGAGATTGGAAGTTACACAAGAAAATTATAAATTTTTGTGTGCTTCCAACTCCACATCGTGGTGAGGCTATTGCACAAGCCATGGATACATGTTTATTAAGTTGGGGTCTTGAAAAAGTGTGCACTATCACCGTAGATAATGCAAGTTCAAATGACACGGTGGTAGCAAAGTTGGCACAGAAGTTAAATAAAAGAAATGGATTGTTGCTGAATGGGGAATTATTTCACGTGAGGTGTTTTGCATATATTTTGAACCTTATTGTGAATGATGGAATAAATGAGGTAAAAAAGTCCATCCTTCGTATTCGTGAGTTTGTGAAATATGTCAGGAGTTCTCATTCAAGATTGCAAGCGTTTAAAAAATGTGTTGAGGAGGAAAGAATTTGGAGTTTAAAGTCTTTATGTTTGGATGTTCCTACTAGATGGAACTCAACATATCTAATGTTGAAATCAGCCATTGATTTTCAAAAGGCACTTGAACATTTGGCAGAGCAAAATCCCAGTTTGGGATTACATTTGGTGGAATAAGATACAAGTTTGGAAGCTTCTGAGGAGCCGATGAGTGAGGAAGATTGGTTGAAGATAAGGGATCCATTTAAATTTTTAGAGTACTTCTATAATGTCACAAAGTGCATATCAGGGTTCAAATATATTATTTGCAATAAATAATTTTGTAAAGTGTTTGGAGTACAAACTGTCCTCTTAAGATGGACAAAAAGTAAGGATTTACATTTTAGAGAAATGACTATTAAGATGAATGCCAAATTTGAGAAGTATTGTAATATTCGAAAGTTGAATTTGATCGTGATTATTGCTGTGGTTTTAGATCCATGTTTTAAGATGAAGTATGTGAAGTTTTGTTACAAACAATTATATTCATCGGAAGAAGTGGATGAGATCATTGAAAAGGTGAAGAGTTTGATAGAGAGGCTCTTCAGACACTACAAATCATTGGAAATAACTTCCCCTACAAGTTTGGGTGCTTATTTAGCTCAAAACCTTGAAGATGTTTATGTGCCCAATGAAAAAGAAGATGGTTTGGAAGAAGACAGAGATTGGAAAATTTTTTGAGAGAAGAGGAAAATGAGGTGGCTAAACCCGAGTTGGATAAATACTTGGAAGATGGTGTGGAAGAAGATCAATCAAATTTTGACATTTTAAGTTGGTGGAAGGGAAAATCTTCTACATATCGTGTACTCTCTCTTTTGGCCCGGGATATTTTGGCCATTCCCTTGTCAACGGTTGCTTCTGAATTTGCTTTTAGTACGGGAGGTAAATTGCTTGACAGATTTCGAAGTTCTTTAACTCTGAAAATTGTAGAAAGTTTGATTTGTGCTTAAGATTGGCTAAGAGCTTCACCTAATCCAGTTGAGATTGAAGAAACATTGGAGGCTCTTGAGGTTGTTGAACAAGGTATTGAATACTTAATTTGTCCCCTTTCTGTTTAGATTGTCTATATTTATTTATATTAGACACTCAGTAATTTTATCCATTGTACACTTGACTAAGCTTACTGGGCTCGATTCTAGTATAAACAGTCTAATAAATAAGTATAAATAATTTATGTGGCCCCTTTAATAATAAGTATAAACAGAAATTGTTTAGACTGTCTAAGCATCAAATTATTTATACTTTTAATTTGCATTTTGTAGGAATTGCTGATGATTTTGAAGGTTAGCCATTCTGTGAATAGTTGGCAATTGAAAAAAGAAAAGTTAGATAGAGATACAGCTTTGAACAAATTTTTCTGGGACATCTACGCTGTTGATTTTGATGTTGCATGAGAAAATCTTTTGTAAGACTGCTGATTTTGAGCTTGATATAAATTGTTGCAACTGTTCTTAATTGTTTAAAGTTTTTAAGGCAACTGCTAATATGACAATATATAAATTGTTGGAACTGTTCTTAATTGTTTATGTTAATATGCTTTTATTTGCATATTGGCTTCTGATATAGAGCTAGCAATTGTTGATGCATGTTTAGGTGGATTGGGGTTGCTATTGAGGCCACAATTGGTTTAACTTATAACTTAGACTTTTATTACTAGAACAATTTGGTTCAACTGAAAGTGCTTGAAGGACAGATGAGGGTTGAAAATAACGTTGATCAAATGTTTGATGAAAGATAAAGCTGCATATAATTATAATTGACACCTTTTCTTTTCTTTTCTCAGGAACAACACACACACATAAAGCAAGAACTTTAATATTAACTCCTTTGCATCTCCTAGAAATTTAATGGCAGTGTGAGACTACGTAGTTCCTTTATAGTTTTGAAATTTTGTTCGCGATGAAAATGTTCTTACAGTTTTGAATTTGTGTTTGTGATGAAAATGCTCTTTTGTGTTCAACTACACGCAATCTTTTATTTTGTATTTAAGTTAAATAGCATGTAATTATGTCAAGTTATCTATATTTTCCATACTTTGGTATCGCTTGTTTATTAGTACTTTGAAGTCTTGTGAAATTTTCCATACTTTGGTATCATATATATATTGTTGATTTTGATGTTCCATCCCAAGTAGTAATATTATTTATTTTGTGGGTGCTACCTTATAGATCGAGTCAAATGGAACGGTGCTGTTAACTAACTGGAAAGAAGTGGGTTCAAAGGTTGAAGGAAGCCCTCTGGATGGTATGGAGATGAAGAAATGGGAATACTGAGTTGTTTGGTCTAGTTGGATTTTAAATTTTTTTGGGTGTGAAAAATCTCTCTTTTGGCATACTTACCATAACATGTTGCTTGGTTAAGTCTGGATTTGTTCATAATTTTATTGGAATCCAAGTGCACTCTACTTAGTCTATAATATCATTAGTCATTTAGTAATACTTTTATTCTTAATCTCAGGTGTGCTGAAACTAATTTCCTTCTATGCTTCGTTTATTTGGAGATGAATGACCATTTAGTTATGTACTTTAGTTTTGAAACTGAAAGATATGGGTTTTGATTTTTTGAACAATCTGAAATGATATGCCCGTTTTGAACTTTGGATTCTTGCAGTCGGATGGATAAACTAAAAGTCTGAAATATATGGGATTTGAACTTTTGATTCTTATAGATTTTGTATTTTGTTTTTTGGTTTAGTTACTAAAAATATAATCATATATATATATATATATATATCAAAGAAAAAAAAAAATTTCAACCCATGAACTCGACCCGACCGAACATATTTAGTCCAGATTATAACCTAACCCATGTTGGGTGCAATTCGGGTTGACCCAACCCAACCCGATTTTGGGTTGAGGTTGGGTTGGGCTAGCCCAAGTTGCACCCCTACTTTAAACTCTAGAATTTTTTATTATGAAAATTATTACAAGACTTCTAAGGGATAACAAACAGAGCATATGGGTCAAAATAGAGCAACACTTCAGTTTCTTTCACAAGAGCTCTCCACATCCAATCAGCTATATAAAACTATAATAATTTTTAATTTGGCTTTATTTTTAACCAATTTCAATTAATAAAATGATTCATTGTTTTGTCAAAGTCAAGTACTAATAAATTCCAATCAATCAGTTAGCTTATTCAACTAATAATCATCATCCATATCATTAAATCAAACAATCTTCTAAATCATAAAGGCTTATTATCAAACACTTTGGTTCGGCTTGTAATCTACGTCCAGAACGAAAAAAAAAAAAAAAAAATCATAAATAATACAAAGTTCTAATTATCCTTATATCTTACTGGATTATATTAGATATTAGAAACTGAGTCCAAAACCACAACAAACTACTTTCTCCAGGAGGCTCCACTCATGAATCTGTTGACACCCATTTTGGTAAATTACGTGGCAGTGAGGTGGCATGATGATGTGGTAGCTATATGCGTATTTTGGGTTATGAAGGGATAATTGGAATTGTTAAAAGAGATAATTAAGAATTTATTATAAGAGTTTTGGATCAAGTAGAATTGTTGTTATCCTTAATTATCTTTATTTTATGGGAGATAAAGGAGGATATATATCATCGTATTGTTTCAATTACGGTGAATTTGCAGGGAAGTGATATCAAGAAGGATTTTATCAGAATATGTAACATCTTCAAAAGAGTTGGCACTTGGATATGATATGCCTTATCTAATAGAGTTTGTTTAGGAATTAATTTCTATCTTTTTATGTAGTTATTCATTTTATGACTCTTTATGACTTCTATAAATAATTGTAGAAGTATTCAATCTAAGAGGTCCAGCACCCTCAGAATCATTATAATATTTTGTTTGCTTTCTCAAGCACTTTCCCTAAATAGCATCCTTACTATTCTCTATCTCTCTCCCTCTCTATTTCAGTCTCATTCTATTTCTCTCCCTATATCTTTGTCTCTCTATCTCTTCTCCCTATCACTTTCTATATCTATATTTTCTCCCCTTTCTATTATCATATTATTACTATATATTATTCACTGATAAAGGCTTTTGAATTAAGGCAATTAGAACTCAAAGAGGGGTTATATTTGTTCTCTTTCTTCTCGAATCGCCTGATAGTCAATATTCTCAAAGAGACTAGCGTTAACAACTGACACTCGAACCATATAATGGTTCTGGCACGCCCGGTTTACATTAATTCAAGATCGGCTCCAGTCAGCCGATTTTAGCGTTAACATTTTTGGCACGCCCGGTGGGACATCAATTTAAGATCGGCTCTACCCAACCGATTTTAGCTTCAGTATTCTTGGCAAGCCCGGTGGGACCCCACTAGGTGATGATTTGTAGTAAAAAATATGCAGTCGGCTTCTCAACCGACATACAAATATTTTGATCCGTCAAATCAGTCGATGTACCAGTATTTTAATCAGCTATATGGTTGGCCAGACGATTATCGGCATGTTTCAGCAGTTCTTTATCGGCATGTTCCAACAACTGATTATCGACATATTCCAGTAGACGATTATCGGTATGTTTCAGCAGTTGATTATCGGCAGACGCCAATAGCCGCTGATTATCGGCATGTTCCAACAATCGATTATCGGCATATTCCAGTAGTTGATTATTGGCAGACGCCAACAGCTGCTGATTATCGGCATGTTCTAGCAGCCGATTATCGGTATGTTCTAGCAGTCGATTATCGGCTTACGCTAATAGTCGCCGATTAGGGGCATGTTCCAACAGTCGATTATCGGTAAGTGCCGATAGTCGATTATCGGCAAATGCCAACAATCACTGATTATTGGCAAGTTTCAGCAGCCGATTATTGGTAAGTTTCAACAGTTGATTATCAGCAGACGCTAGCAATCGATTATCGGCAAGTGGTAAATCAGCATGTCACCCCCATATCACAATCTTCGGTACTCGGGGGGCAGCCGATGGCCAATCAGTAAGAAAGTTGGCCAGAATTTAAACAAAGCATGAAAACACTAATGGCTCAAATACAATGCCCACCAGTTGTACCGATTCCCCCTTAAAGAATTGATAGCTCAGCTTATCCAGGCTGAGGTAGCTCAAGGGCGTAAACGTGCTTAGCCTGTGTACAAGAAACCTTATCCTGACCAAGTGGTAAATCATCATTTCATCCCTGTATCACAACCAATATTACATAAGGGGCTGCTGATAACCAGTACCAAAATTGGCCAGTCTTGCCGATCTCAGCAGGAAATTTTACTAGAAAATCGGCAGCAAAGTTTGCTAGAATATTATCAGTTACCGACTACCGATTATCGGCAGGCGGTAAACCAGTCACAACAGATGACTTATCAACAACAAAGTAGGAAAAACTATCAGCATGTTACTGATGAATGGAAGGGTACAATCTGCTGAAAGCAAAGCGGCCTATCTACCAAAATTCTTTACCGATTGTGACATCTAATAATCGGCAAAAACAATCATCAGCTGAAAAAATCATTTTAGCTCGTTGTCCTCGGCCTAACTTCAAGAAAAGAAGAAAAAGACTAGCTGATGTTAATTTCAAAAGGGTACTTAGAGATCAGTTGAGAAAATCGGTTGAGGTAAAATCGGCTGAGGTAAAATCGGCTGAAAGAAAATCGGCTAAAAAACCAGCGGCTGCTGGGGGGCATGTGATTGCAAACCCCTAACAAAAGTTAGTTGATTCATACCCTCTACTTCAGCCTGCCGATTATAGTGAGGTCATGTTTGCCAATCAATAGACTTTTGGGCGTGATACAGTCCTGCTGATTGAACCGAATGTAAAATCGGCAAAGCTTATTCTATGACATATCTCGACTCCTGCCGATTATAGTGAGGTCATGCTTGCCGATCAATGGAATTTTGGGCATGATCCAGTCCTGCCGATTGAGCTGGAGGAAAAATCGGCTAAGGAAAAATCGGCTGAAAGACAATCGGATAAGATGAAATCGGCTGAAAGGAATTCAGCTAAGAAAACTCCTTGCTGGCACAATGTCATTCATCTAGTAGAGATAATAGGCAGATCGGCTAGAATGACGCTTCACAATAATTTAATTCTTGCCGATCATGATCATGATTTGTTAAAGGAGTTAGAAAATGCATGGGGGGCAAGTCCTTCATTGGTTTACGGGCTGGCAATATCGGCAAACTTTCTGAGAATCTAGGAAGAAACCTAAATCAGCAGATTTGGCTAATATGAAATAAAGATCATCTTAGGGGTGATTCAGAAGAAATAAAGTTTTGGAACTCGTTGATTTGCAATCTTATTCTAAGTGATTAGCTCAGCCATTAATTTCCTTCCAATATATATTTTAAATTTCAAATATCAGATCGGCTTCAGCAGTCGACAGCCGATAAGACATTTAAAATTGGGGGGCATTGTTGACACCCATTTTGGTAAATTATGTGGTAGTGAGGTGGCATGATGATGTGGCAGCTATATACATATTTTGGGTTATGAAGGGATAATTGGAATTGTTAAAAGAGATAATTAAGGATTTATTATAACAGTTTTGGATCAAGTAGAATTGTAATTATCCTTAATTTTCCTTATTTTATGGGAGATAAAGGAGGATATATATCATCGTATTGTTTCAACTACGGTGAATTTGCAGGGAAGTGATATCAAGAAGGATTTTATCATAATATGTAATATCTTCAAAAGAGTTGGCACTTGGATATGATATGTTTTATCTAATAGAGTTTGTTTAGGAATTAATTTCTATCTTTTTATGTAGTTATCCATTTTAGGACTATTTATGACTTCTATAAATAATTGTAGAAGTAGTCATTGCAAGAGGTCCAGAATCCTCAGAATCATTATATTATTTTGTTTGCTTTCTCAAGCACTTTCCCCAAATAGCATCCTTGCTATTCTCTATCTCTCTCCCTCTCTATTTTAGTCTCATTTTATTTCTCTCCCTATATCTCTATCTCTTTTCCCTATCACTTTCTATATCTATATTTTCTCCCCTTTCTATTCTCATATTATTATTATATATTATTCACTGATAAAGTCCTTTTAATTAAGGCAATTAGAACTCAAAGAGGGGTTATATTTGTTCTCTTTCTTCTCTAATCACCTGATAGTCAATATTCTCCAAGAGACTAGCGTTGACAACTCACACTCGAACCATATAATTGGTTTTGGCACGCCCGGTTTACATTAACTTGAGATCGGCTCAGTTAGCCGATTTTAGCGTCAACAGAATCAAAACCAAGTTACAACACAGCCCGAATCCAAAGAGAATTTATACCACAACTCAATATAATAACAGACATATAAAAGATTTTTACTGAATCGAATATATGTCACGCAAATTAAGAGCGTGTACACGTGCAAATGAAAACAATAAGACTTGCACAAATACCATAGCACAAGTTTTAATATAACACGAGAGGAATGTGACTTAATTAAGCGATACATGTATTATAACTTCGAGTGCCAAGTGAACAACCATTTTGCTAGACATTCATAAAAAAAAAATTAATAATAATAAAATAAAATAAAGAAAAGAAAAGAAAAGAAAAAGAAAAAGAAAAAGAAAAGAAACTACATTTATTTCTTGACTAGTGCTATCATTTCCCTCACCAACAATGTCACACATATTATTTTTCTGCAAAATAGAAAAGGGCATAAACATTAATTATACAATGTTGTAGTTGAATAACTGTTTTCAATGGTATAAAAGTAGAAACAGAAAATTTTAGAATAATATCAGCATTTACCAGTTAATCATTCAATTTAAACATAAATCTAAGAGTTGATAGTCTCATTATACTTGTACACTCTAGAAAAAAAAGAAGATCCTGACTCAAAGAAAGAAATAAATCAATCACATTATCAAAAGAAGAGCTGTATTTTAAGGAGGCATTATCAATTAAGTAATAACATAACCCAACAAATATATATATATATATATATATATATATATATATATATATATATATATATATATCAATCAGTAAACCTAACATTAGAACATCAACACTATTTATGTATTTTGAATTTCATGTCATTGCTATAATTTAATTCCTCTCTATAAACACGCTTTATTTACCATTATATTAAAAGGATGATTGGTGAATGAAAAAACGTTCTCAGGCTTTAAGAAGATGGGTCAAAATTCTGGCTTAGGTCAGATTCAACCCGAGTCAAAGAAGGAAGGGCATTACCCAATAATCTAATTGTAGAGTGTCTAACTCCATCTACATCAAATTTTTATTTCTAATAATAGAAGAAAGACCCATTTATTTGGCGTCGGAGACAAGATGGCTATCCTGCCTAGGGATGGCAACGGGACAGAATTGGGACGAGTTTGGCTAAATCCTACTCCGCCCCATTAGAAAATCAGTCATACCAACTTCACTCCTACTCCTGGACAGGTTTGTACTTGATATACCATCCCCGCCCCTACTCCGGTAGACAAAGTACCAACTCCGCCGCGCATACTCAGTTTAATTGTGAGGTGGGGGTAAGGCGAGTTTTGCCACTTTTATTATGTAGAAAAAAAAAAAAAAAAAGAAGAAGAAGAAGAAGAAGAAACAAAAAACTAGCTAAATGTGCTCAAATTGGGCTTATAAATAAGCTGACCTAACTTTTATAGTGAATATTAATATATTAACGAAGCAAAGTAATAAGGGTCTTAAAAGTATTAAATCTATATTATATATATATAAATTTACATGTACATATATAATCGAGGTGAGTTTATCTCTAAATTCATCCCTACCCCAAACCCGCTTCAGATTTTTAATTATTTTATCGCACTCTCCCCAAACCCATTTAGGGGGCTACTAAATCTGTCCCATTAGGGGTGAGGCGGGACGAAACCCGTCGGGTCGGGAGAAATTGCCATCCCTAAACCTGCCTGCCTACATTGAAGTTGTGGGTTGACGGGTCAGGTTTATCTGACCCGCTTTAAAATTGCGGGTGATGAACAAATGGTTTTGGTCGACCCACCTTACACCCAGCGTTATATAACCCATTTAATATGGGCCGATAAAGTTCGGACAAGTAAAAAGCGCAGAAATAGCTTCTTGTCGCGCTGTCTCTGCGGTCGGCCAAGACACCCAGCAGCCTTGTACAACACGTTTAATACGGGCAGATAAAGTTCATTTCTGACCCGACCAAACCCTATCCAACCCGCCACTGTGGCCATCCACGCCATCGTCGGAACTCTCATCACAAGCGGAACTCCGATTTTGGCAAAGTCCCTTCATCTCTGACGACCCCTTCCGCCCGTGTATGAAGGCATCGTCCGAACTCTCATCACAAGCTTAATTTTATTGCTTGCAGGAGCATCTTTGACACACGCTGGAGGATTATTTTGTGAGTTAGCTTAGATGACAGGAGGCTGTTCCAGGAGGGAAATCTGATGCCGGATGCGACGGTGTCGCAGGACCGTCAACAGAGACATGAGAACGATCAAAGAGGTGGTGGCAAAGAAGAAAGAACTAGGTTTGTGATATATGTGGAAGGAAGGGACATATATATTTGGAGAATGTGATTTTGGATAAGTCTCCGAACAATGTGATGATTTACGGTGGAGATGGGATGGCAAGATGAAGACCATCACATATAGCTAATTTTTTGTAAATTCTTACTTTTTTGTGGAATGAAAAGATTTTTGGTGATAATATATATATATGAAGAGAAGGTGACTCTGGAATCTGGATCACCTTACAATAATTAACAAAATAACAATGATAGAATAGAGATCAGAAGCATTCACACAAGTAGACAATATATTGTTATATATATATATATATATATATGAAATCAACAGGTATGCAAATATATATTTTATATATTATTGTTAGTGCAACTAGCTTACTTACCTTTGGCTGCCCATGAATGGATATTTCAGTTTCTGCCAGCAGCTCCGAGAATAAGAACATAAGACCCTGTATTAGGGCTAGGATACTTTACGGCTGTGATACCCCTTGAATACGAGACACAGGTTGATCAGGCCCAGGCCCAAATCCGAGGGAATATCAAACAATTAATATTTAAAATGAACACAGATTACAAAACTGAATAAGAAATAATTAATAGCTGAAAGAAAACTAAATAAAATCCTTAAATATTAAATCTTAAAATCCACTAATCCAAAACCTCCAATTAATTAACAACTCGGGAATCCATCTAGTGGACCCCTAGTAAAAATCCCAACTGTAAAATAAAATAACTGAAATGTAATACCCCTAATTTTAAAAAGGATAGTCTTGAAATTTTGATTAATTAGTTTGTTGTATTTTAAGTGTTTAAATTGTTTTGTTGCTTAAATTATTGGCATTATGTGACTTATTTGATTTAAGTGAATTTAATTTTGTTATTTGTTTAATTATTGTTAGTACATTGAACTATTTGATTAATTGTTTTGTTAAATTGAATTATTTGTTAATTGTTTAATTTGAATAGGTTAATTATGTAAATAAGTTAACTGAGGATTTAAATATGTTTTTCAATTAGGATTTTCTTTGAGACGTCATATAGGTATTTAATATGTATATGACTTAGGTTCTGTGGGTCAGTTAGGGTTTAATATAGGGTTTTCCGTCTTATATTCCTATTGAACTTAGGTTATATTTGTGCCTATATGTACATAGTCATAATCTGTATCAAGGGTTGGAAAAACCCCACTCACGTAGCAAAGATACAGAGATAACAGAGACTTATGAGAGAACTGAGCAAGAGAAAACAGAACAAGACTTAGGAGGAGAACAGAGATGGCCAAGGGAGAGTTGTGGTGGATTAAAACAAAACCATAGGAGGCTTGAAGGTGGTCAGTGGTTGCCGGAAATTAGGAAGACGGCGACAAAGTTTTGAGATCAAAACTGTAGGCAAGTTCTTTTCTTTCTCCTTCTCTTTGGCTCGTGTATAATGCACCTAGATAGTCTCTAGGGTTTAATCAATCAATAATTGGAAGTTACATGTTTAATATATGCTTTATTGATGATCTGTTTGTGTTGAAATCAAATTTGTTACAATTCGTGCAAGTTTATTTTCAGTTTTATTCCTTAAGGCATGTAAATTTTGTTGTAATTTTAGTTACTATACTTGCTTTCAACTACTGTAAACAAACCATGGGGATGTTACTGGGGTGATATAATATCCTTAGGTTTAGTGGTGAAGAGGAACAGAGGGGTTGGAATGGAACTTTTGTTGCAAATTAGTTTCAGTTTGATTCTTAAAGCATGTTAAGTTTAGTAGCAAATTTAATTCTTATAATCGATTTTTATTGTTGTAAATGAACCAATGGGATGCTATTGGGTGTTAATTAAACTCCTAAGATTAGTTTTAAAAACCAATAGAGTTGTAGGAATGGTCCGGAGACGGAGCAGACGGGCTGAAGCGAAGCAGGAACGGATTGAAGCTCTCACAGGGGGAGAGAGCCGGCTTCATAGAGGGAGGAGCCAGCTTCCCCATGAGTAGAGCCTGCTCTAGAGGAAGTAGAGCAGGCTCTACCTCTAAAAGAGGAGGCTCTAGGCTGATTTGAGCCTGTTCTACTTTGCCAAGAGCAGGCTCTTCTCAATTTGATGTAATTTTATACGTATTGTAACCTTTTAAGCTACTGTTTGGGCATTTGGGGTTCTTGAACAGTTTTAGGACTTTGATGGGGGTTTCAATAATTAATTTAACATGTAATTAAGGTCTTGAATTGCATAAAATACCCCTTTTGTATTAATAGAACTAACAGTGCGCTATTTAACAACTATGCGTACGGTTAACGACTGGAAGGAAATTAATTGTCTAGTTTTAATTTGACAATTTAAGATGCTATAACATGATTCTAAATTAAGTTTTAGATGCATGGTGGAGTCTTTTAATTAACAAATTAGACTTGTGGCATAGTGTATGGCTCTGTGCTAAAAGATAAAATAGAATACGATTATAGAACTTAGTACGCTGTTACTGGATGGAAAGAACTAAATTGTTTAAATCAATTTAACAATTGTTTGGACTATAACATGATTATAAAACTTATTTAAATGCATGATAGAGTTGTTGATTTATTAAAACTAATCTATGCATGTTCTGGATGTTGGTTGTTGAACTATTAAACCATTTCTTGCAAATACATGGTTTAGATCTTGGAGTTAAATTGTTGAAACTTTAATCACTTTTCTGCAATAATATGGATATTTGGTTTTGGACTGTAAATTACTTGCTTATTATTTATATGTTGTAATTTACATGGATATGGAGGATTGTATGCACCGGTATGGGACGGTGACATACTAGGTATGGTTTAGCTCAAAACGCTAATTCCTACCCTATGGATTTTAATTGGTGAACAGCTTTACCTGTTCTATCAATTATATGGATTTTGTTGATTGTATGCACCGGTATGGGACGGTGGCATACTAGGGATAGAATGATTTAAAATACTCAGTCCTACCTATTTTGGAATAAGGATACGAATTATAAAAACATAATTCTCCTTATATTTAAGTCTGTGTGGTTGAATAAGCTGAACGACTGATTGGATCTCTTATATAAGTCTGTGCGGTTGAATAAGCTGAACGATTTATTGGATTTCCTATGGATGGATATGAATGGATTTTAAATATATTTTTATGGTACCACGAGATGAGCTTGAGTCTCAGACTCGTTGGTTAGGGTGCGTATATGCAGTGGATGCGTAGCTGGCTATAGTAGGTTGAGGTGTACCCTGTTAGGTCTAGGTACTCATGCCCACCTTTAGGTGCATTTTCGCATGTTACCTTCTATTCAGGTTGAGACCCCTATGGTAGTCCAGTGAATATCCCTTAGTGTGGATATATATATATATGAATGGACTAGATAGCTATTGTTGAGATATCTAGGGTGTATCTGCGTATCGGGTCACTGTTTGGATTGCAGTTAGAGGAGAATTTGCATGTGGGCCTGACCCACTCTTATTTTTATAGGTGTTCGTTAGTTCCAGTCTTAGAGTTGGATCGTGCTGAGCAGATACAGTCATTCACTTCACCGATGCCGTAGGATTTTGTTTCATGTTTTAGGCTTTGGTTTTATTTCCAGTCATTTGAGTTCAGTGGGATATTTTAGGGGTCCACTAAATGGATTCCCGAGTTGTATAATTTGGAGAACAATTTGTATTCATGGAGGATCAGTTGTAACATAATAGTTTTATTTATCAATGTATATATTTATTCTGAGGTTTCAATTATTGGATTATCATTTTAGTTTTTA
This sequence comes from Cornus florida, assembly GCF_030987335.1. Lineage (NCBI taxonomy): Eukaryota > Viridiplantae > Streptophyta > Magnoliopsida > Cornales > Cornaceae > Cornus > Cornus florida. Next base: position 52,512,091 of record NW_026775572.1, read on the forward strand.
TTTCAGCAAATTTTATTTATTTCTTTTGGTTTTAATTGTATTCTGTGTTCGATTATTTCTAATTGGTTTGATATTCTCGGGTAATCGGGCATGGCCCTGGCCAACCCGCATCCGGAGATCCGGGGGTATCACAAATAAGATCCAAAGCTGATAAGTAAGCAGTCCTACGTAGTTGGTGGAATAGAAATATGTATCTGCTCTACACGACCAAGCTCTAACCCTGGAACTGAAGAACACCTGAAAAATATAAGAGTGGGTCAGGCCCACATGCAAATCCTATCCTACTACGATCCAAACAGAAAACCGATACGCAGATACATCCTAGATAGACTCAACAATATCTAGAGTAGTCCATATATGTATATATTAAACACTATAGGACGCTCACTAGTCCAATAGGTCTGTCTCAGCCTGAGTAGAGATATCATGCAAATTGCACAATACGTGGTCATGAGTACTTAGACCTACCAGGGAATAGCAACTACTATCCAACTATCCATCCTAGGCGATATATGCTCTCTAACCATGATCCTGAGACTCAAGCTCATACCATGGCACCGTAACATAAATATATAAAGTCCGTATACTCCTAATACAAAATATCATCCATCTAGTATAGTGGTTTGATATATATATATAACAATCTATCCAGAAATCAAAGTAGGTCATACAATTATTTTATTGACATGACACAAGTAGGAGATGGATTTAACCTTTATGGTTAATCCATACCTCAATCCAGATTAGATAGGATTTAACTTCTTTGGTTAATCCGTCCCTAGAATGCCACTGTCCCATACCGGTGCATTAATCCATCCAGTCGAACAAATGATGTAACAAAATAATAACACATCAATTAAACCAGAAATATTATGATACAAAATTAAACCATCCAGCCCAATAAATGATACAACATAAAAATATTACTTCAATTTAATCCACAGATAATATGATACACATCATACAGATAAGTATTGCATTTATTTAGGCAATACCATAGTTTAAATAGCATGTAGCTAACTTACCCTCCAAGTCATTAACATACATCTCAGATAAACAAATATAATGTTTCATGGACATTGTTTAATCCATTTAAACATTAATTTCAATTGTCAGAGTAATTAAATTTTCCCTTCCATCCAATCTAAACAACATATAAGTTATTTAATTCCCAAACCATCCATCTTCTTAGCATATATAGATATAAGATGTATTCTGGGATCTTCCTAAGTCCACTAAACCCATTTAGATTAATTAAAATAGGTTTAGAAATAATTCGGGACAATTAAAACCAAAATCCAGGTCGCGGTCTAACTTAGCTGGCTGAGTTGCCAACTTAGGTGCCTGAGTTCCTAACTTAGTCAGTTGAGTTGCTAACTTAGTCAGCTGAGTTCCCAACTTAGTCGGCTGAGTTGGTGCTGAAGTCATCTTCTTCATCTGTTCAGCCTCTGTAAACCCTAAAACTCCCTAGTTAAAGCCTCTAAGCTTCAACCTAAGTCACATATGTCCATACTAAATTATTTTAGATGTTTTAACATGTAAAGATTAAACTTAAACATCAATTATGCATAAAAAATTCCAGAATCATTCAAAACAAGAATATGAAACTAAAAACACAATCCTTTGTTTTAGTTCAATTAAGCATGCATAATTACTCAATTTTAGCATTCATTAAACCCCTGGAGTCTAGTTCGTCATGGCCTTGCTGGAGTAGAAGGCCGGGTGTTGCTTTTTTTCCACTTCTCTTACCAGGGCTGAACTGGTTGCTGACTACGATACTGCTAGGTAGAGGTACAATGGATCTTCGAGCTCTGGGGCAGATAGAATTGGGGGATTTGCCATGTACTCCTTGAGTTTCACGAGAGCTTCTCTTTGCTCTACCCCCCAAATATCTCCTTTTCTAGCTTTGATTGCGTCGAAGAATGGTTTGCATTTGTCTGATAGTCTGGATATAAAGTGGCTAAGAGTTGCTACTCTCCTAGTGAGGATTTGGACTTCCCTCATGGTTCGGGGCTCTTGACTCTGTAGCAGTTTTGCCAACTGAGTGGTAATTGCCTCTATTCCCCTTTTGCTCACCAGGTGACCGAGGAACTGACTCGAGGACACTCCGAACGAACACTTTGCTGGGTTTAACATCATTTTATGTTTCCTGAGAGTATCAAATACATCCTGCAGGTGTTGCCGATGATCTTTTTTATCTTTGCTTTTTTATCAACTATATCGTCTATGTAAGCTTCGACCGTTCGGCCGATCTGCTATTCGAACATTTTATTGATCAGTCTTTGATAAGTTGCTCCTGCATTTTTTAACCTGAATGGCATTACTTTGTAACAGTAGGTGCCACGTTTGGTGATGAAAGAAGTCTCCTCTTCATCCGAAGGGTTCATCGGGATCTAGTTGTAGCCTGAGTAAGCATCAAGGAAAGTCAGTTTTTCATATCCAGTCGTAGCATCAACCATCTAATCGATCTTGGGGAGTGGGAAGCTATCTTTTGGACATGCTTTGTTCAGGTTGGTGAAATCAATGCATACTCACCATTTGCCATTGTTTTTCTGGACAGCCACCACATTTGACAACCATTGAGGGTACTGGACTTTTCCAATGAACCCTGCTTCTAAAAGTCGATTGACTTCCACAGCAATGATTTTATTTCTTTTGGGGCAAACCTTCTCTACTTTTGTTTCACCGGATGGTTCCTAGGGTCCACATTCAGGCTGTGACAGGCTGTCTGTGGGTTAATTCCTGCATGTCCCAGTAATTCCAAGTGAAGATGTCGGCGTTCTTCCTTAGGATTTCTGTCAGCTCATCCTTTTCCTGAACTAACTGGAGAATCTCTAATGTAGGTCAGCTTGCGCTCGTCCTGTAACGACCCAGATTTCTCAACTCGGTGCGTCAGTGATGAATTGGAAGTTGACCCGATAACGGACCCGAAATGTGGAAGCAAAAGAAGCCAAATGACCTCAAGAGATGTACGTCATCCCTAAGGCCCAAAAATGACTCTCCATGAAGCCACGGAACTCAAATGAGCCAAGCAAATGAAGAAGAATGCCTAACTCGAAAGAGATGAACTAAGGGCAAAATGGTCATTTCTCACTGAAAAGGGTGCCACCATGCACACCATTGGAAAGACAACGAAAAATGAGCAAAATTAGACTCAAGAATCGTCTGATTCTAAGTCCGGGCAGAAAAGATATGAAATTCTAACACCCGATGCGAAAGTTATGAAGCAATGACTTAACATTTTCCAATATTTTCATAATAAACTTTGAAAACAAAAGTACATAGAAAACAAGATACATGTCATTGGCCTCCGGCCTCATTTCGTACATATTAAATACATTGAAAAGAGTGCACTTACATACACTTTACATATACGAATCAACGAATACAAGTTTAAATAAATAGGGCTACAAAGAGGCATCTTATACTAACACTTACATAAAATAGAAACTTAGAAACTGTAAGCCATCCAAGGAGTAATGGAATCTTCAAATCCTGAGTCCTGTACCTGAAATATGCCCCAGTATCGTATGGGGGAGTAACATAAAGCTACTCGTAGGAGATGAGCATGCATCGACCTAGCATTTTACAATTTTATGACCTTATGGTGAAACATGTTAAAGGGGCTCATGCCACCTAACGTCTATGTCAAGATGAGACCCAGGGAGCATCCTAAGCTACCTAGATCATTTATATCATAATCACATTGTTCATGCAATTCAAACAATATGGAAACACGTTATACAAGGCAACAAGATATAGATTCTCAAAGTCTTCAACTTGAAATCCAAAATACGAAAACAACAACTGTGGGTCATGCCACCTAACGTCTATGTTTAAATGAATCTATAAGGCCATTCCTAAACTACATTTGAACATCAAAACACAAATTATGATATCGATGCAATTTAACCAACAATGGAACTTCCAATACAACGCATGAAACATGCTTTCACAAAGTTACATCTTAAGCTCAAAATAGGAAATCAAATAAGGAACAAGAAGTTACGATATCATCTAGTTATCAACTTGAAATGAAATACGAAATCAAACAAAGTGGATACTCGGACGTCACGCCAGTCAGACCGACAACATAGTTACTTTAGGGTTACTAGCCCATGGGTAACTTCCCTATGTGCGCGCTAGACTATATAGAGGGATAATCCCCCGTACTAGAACCAAGTCCTAGCCGTAGCCAAACAACGACATCCCCAAGTTTCTAAAATCAACAAATTGTGCAACAACGTATATATATCAACATGTATATACAAGATATCAACTATTTACCAAGCACAATCCAAGTTTTGGAAACTTATACAATACATGCTCAAAATTCACAACTACTATGGCATGTAAGATGTCAAATACAAAGTGTGCAATTCCTTACACATAGCAACAATATATTTAATACGGAAAAACATATTCTCATAAATATAAAAGTAACAACTATGTTATCCAGTGCTCAAAAGTAATCAAGTAAATATACATCAAATCCAAATCCATGATTTAAATATAGAAACAACTTCCAAAATGCAATTAAATCTATGGAGTAATAAAGTAGAATTTAATTAAACATAAATAGTTAAATTCTCTAAATTTAAAGTTAATCCAAATAATCTCAATTTAATATATATTGAAAGACATGTCATGGTCATCATATATATAATATCAAATGACAAATTAAGTGATTAAAACACTTGAAACAAAATTAATCAAGCTAATTAATTAATTTCCTCTAGATTTTTAAACAATTCCAAATGCCCTCAATTTAATCTATGTTAGAGAACATGCCAAGGCCTATTTAAATACTACATTACAACTTGATTTAATGCTTGATACAACCATGTGAATTAAACATTCACTAAAGATAAATATTAAATAAAAGTTGTAATTCTTAATCAAATGATCCAAATTTAATATATGTTAACCAAGATATCTAAGCATAATTTTCTAGCATGTTACAATTCAAATCAAAGTTATACATCATCATAAATTTTAAATCTTATATAAAGAAATAAAAATTATTAACTTTCTAGATTTGATACAAGGCATACATATATGTTGTATAATCATGGCAAACACACAATACAACACACAAATAATCTTAAAACATTCCCTACCTCAATTGGAATGAAAATCCCAATTACCACCGAAATGAAATCGCCCCAAATTTTCGGTCCGCAAAACAGATTTTTCAGCTTGCTTCCTTGAACTTGTAAAATTCATAAAAAATTCAATTCTAGCCCAAATTGAATGAATCCAAAGCCCAATGAAAGCTTAAACACTGTAATTTGATAATATCAATTTAGTTTGACAAAATATTTTCCCAATTGAAATAGTTTTGACCCACAATTTTAAAACAAATTCTGCCCAGAAAACACATTTTCAGCCTGTAGCTTCCAACTTTGAAAATTCATGAAAAATTCATTTGACATCCAAATTGGGCAAAACTAATTTATTTTGGAAGTAAACATATGAGAGTGTAAAATTGAAAATTTAAGCCATGATCCAATGTCAAAAGGTTAGTGAAATAAATCATCTAAAAATATGTTTTCCAGTTACAATAAAAACATGGACAGTCGATAGTTTCGGATTTTTAAAACAATTTAGAAATGCTCTAAAATCGTGAAAAAATTCTGAGTAGTGTAAAACCCATGGGGGAAGTTCCAGCAAAAATTTCAAGGCAATTGAATCACCACAGCTCCATATAAAAATTCATTTCCGGACCAAAAAGGAAAAGCTTCAAATTTCCAATAACTAACTTACAACTTCAAAATTTCATAACTAATTCATTTTAAATCCAAATTACATGAAACCAAAACTAAATGAAAGCTAATTGAGTATATTTTCATATTCTATATTTAATTTAGCAAGATTAATTTCAAGTTAAAATAGTTTAAGGGCAAAATACAAGTCCTTCTCTTCTATGCATGTAAAACACTTAATAATGACATAAAAATACTTCAAAATAATAGACCAATACCTCACTAGAGAATTGAATCTCTAGATACCAAAGCAAACCTAGGAGTTATGCTAGATCCTTCAAGGGTTTTGAAGAGGAGGATGAGGAGAACAAAAAGTATTCCAAGCTTTATGGTCTAAAGTAAGTGGAATAGCCTCAAAGATCAAGGTCAATGCCTAAGGCTTCAAGCTCCATAGAATGAAATAATGTGATTAAGTGTGAGTGGAGGAAATAGAAATCCTCCACTCACTATGTGCTCTTACACCATAGTCAATACACACATCTATGGTCAATTGCACCAAAACCCTCCTTTAAAACCATAATCCCAAAGTGGCCTAAAGATATTTGCAAGACTAAATTATGAACCTACACTTATTACCAATCCATTGCTCTTTCCTAGGCTTAATCCCACACCTACACTTGTCAACCATCCAAGCCAACAAGTACACCAATCCTAGGCCAACAAGTGGGTAAATCCTCACCCTCCAAATGTCATCATCCAATGCATTAAAGTGTTTCCACACAAATGTCAACAAATAGACCAATGAGAGTATGACACTTGTCGCACTTTTCAAAAATTGCAAAAAGGTCCTTTTTGAAAATATCTTTCAAATTTAATTGCAAAATGGTCCCCAAGATGAAAAATAATTACTTTATTTAATTATACTAAAACCCCACAAGTTAAGAATAATTATACTAAAGTATGCATTAATGCCCCTTTATAAAAGAAGTAAGCAATCAACATACTTTTCTAGAAAAGTAAAAATACCACTATGATGGAAATCAAATATCATGAATGCATGCAAAACCGGAATCAAATCCGAGCACAAAAAGTGAGGTTGTGCAAGGAAAAAGGATAAACGAGAAAAAGACAAAATGTAAATAGTGTTCGGAAAAATACAATATGAAAATGACACAATCCTCAAAGGAAGTTGACAATCCAAGGAAAAGAGTCTCGGAAATCATTTCAGAGCACCCGAGACGACATCAAGTGACGAAAAACCGAACCCAAAAAGGAAAAGACAACGGAAAAAAAATATCCGTTAAAATTTGAGAAAAAGAAAAGGAAGAAAAATGACTGGGTCATTACAACCTTCCCACCTTAAAAGGATTTCATCCCCGAAATCTAGCCCTAACAAAACAAAAAGGCGAAACCAGGATAACTACGGAGTACATATCTGAGTATCCCTCACAACATGCTACGAAAGCAATCCCAAAACTGAAGACAACGTACAACCCCATGTCATTGGCACCCACGTGCTCACGACAGGACAACCCCTCAAAAGAAAAGTGATCACATGGCCACACCACAAGTTGAAACTCACACACAGAACTTAAGGCTAGACGAGGGAACGGAAGACAACAATCAAAAGCACCCCTCCTGACGAACCATCATAAGGAACCAAAAACAACCACCAACAGAACTCCAAGATATCCATGAATCAAATCAAAGTACTAAACAAAGACGACATAGCAGTATGAATAGCGACCAGAACCCGCCCACGACGTACTCAAATGTGTGGTAGCAATGACAATTCCTAGTGTCCGCCCACACTTACTCGTAAGTAAGGTAGCATCGATGGCAACTAGCACCCGCCCACAGCACACAACTTGTACGGTAGCATGATAGTATAAGGCACCAATTCATAACCTGCCCCCATTAGGTTTACCCATGAAACCTCTCGATACAAATGACTTCAATGTCAAAAATGATCATTACCAAAAGCACTACGGAAACCAACATTTTGTGAGAGTTGAGATATGGTCTAAAGATGTCCAGCCGGATCATCTTGGCCAATCCCAAAACTCTGACAACAATGCCATAGGTATCGCTATGCTTAAGGCCTTAAATCCTCAATACAAAAGGACCAATAATTTTAACATCTCAAAACACTACTATCAACAACATCAATTACGAATCCAAAGTCTGACAAGCAAAACAACATCTCCAAAATCCCAGATATCATCCTAAAATAGATCAACTATAAGACTACTCACCGTAATCAAACATTGGATCAAAATCTCTATCATTGATAACTAGATCCTTGAAATACAAGTCCACAAAGTGGCACACACATCAAAATCTTGACAACCAAGGTCATAGAACAAGTCTCTCAAAATCGTACTTGACAACACCAAGCTAAATCAAAATTCCTCAATTTTGATCTATCTATAAACAACCACTGGAACTATGATTCCTCAAGGCCATTCCTAGTCATAACTAGGACAAGAAAACTCCACAAGCAAGCCATATCCAACAACGATCCTCCAAAACTCCTCATAAGAGTCAACCACATCCAGGCCTCCAAAACTGGAACAAGTCTCTAAAAGACATTCTCAAAAGAGCATCAAGCTCAGCTCACGAATCAAACAATCCTCAAAGATATGGACATAAGTCTCCGTAAAATGATCTCACACCAATCAACTCACTTGAGCACCACAACCATCAACAACCATGGCAGGAACTCCCCAAGGGAAGACACGAAAGAAAGAGGACCACCAGTCCTAAAAAGGACAACACCACGACTCCATCTCTGAAATGAAAGACAACAAAGTCAACGACTTCACCCCCTACATGGAAGTAAGTCGACCAAAATCTATTAAATCCTCACCAAGGACTCAAGACAACAACGATGATCCTCATGGACCAACCAACCCCAAAACAGTGCACAACACAATGGAGGGAAGAGACTCACTCCCTGTGAAGTCCCTAACACGAACCAGCACAAAACCATTGTGGAAACCCGCATACAGACTACGTGCGACCAAGGGAAACGAATGGGAAAACCAAACCTGAAAGTCATGCATATGACAAGGAATGCAACTACCAGAAAGAAAATCTACTTACATAGATGAAAATCAAAAGCACATGTTGTACGTCTTCACATAAACATAAAAGCATGTCATTAAAGCATAGTAACAACATGGCATCTCGAAGCATATAAGAAAGGCATGCTATTGCCACACAACAAGAAGGCAAACGTGGATAGACCTTCACCTACTCATACATCACAATATCATAAATCATACTACTAACATGGTAGTAAATGAAACTGCAGAAAATAAAAGTGATGTAAAATGAACCCTATGGACATCGTGTCCTAGAGTGCCTAGGTAAAAAGGAAGGACCAGTCCTAGCCATACACTGACTCCAAAAACCAATGCAACAATAACCTGTCTCAAAACAAACGTGAGCCCTTACCTGTAATACCCCTAAATTTAAAAAGGACATAATTGGAATTTTATTTTTATTTTATTATTCTTAGGTGTTTTCTTGACTTTTGTTACATGGTTTCCTGTTTTGTTATTTAAATGAATTAACTGTTTAATTATAAGTGTGCGTGATTAAGTGGCATTTGGAATGTTAAATTAAATGTATTGTTTTTATTTTATTTTATTTTTAATCGAACTTGGGCTTGGATATGATTAACGGACTATTTGGATAGTGTAAATGGGTACCATTTTACCCATAGAAGTATATACATGTATATATATGGGTATATATGTATATAGAGCTGGTTTTAATTATTGCTATTTATTAATAATTAAACTTGAGGTATTAATCCTAATTTAATATAGGTTATAATTTTAGGGTTACATATATTCTCGCGTTTTTAGCCAACTTACATTATAACTTTTATGGTTGTTTTTCTTTCTCGGATTAAAATTAGAATTAGGGTTTTAGTTTTTCTAAACCTATAAATATATCATTATGTTGACTTAGGGTTTTAAAAAAAAAATATGTAAACCCTTTTCACGTACCAGAGAGATAGAGAGGATCAGACCGTAAATTGTGAGACAATAACAGACCATCTTTGGTGAGGGTTTCAACTGTGGATAAAGGATTGGTCATAGGAGAAGGGAAGGTTGAGCAGTAGGAGGCTTGACGACAGTCATGATTGCCGGAAAAAAAACCTAGGAAGACGGCGACAAGGTTTTGATTCTAAAACCGCAAAGGCAAGTCCTTTCCTTTCTCTCTCCCGTTGCCTGTGTTCTGTGCATCTGTAGATAGTCTCTAGGGCTTTAATGGACTAATAAATTGAATCTTAGATACTTAGTATTTGTTTAATCATTTATTTGTATTTAGGCGTGAATTAATTTTGTTACAGTTCACGCAAGTTTGTTTTGGTTGCAGTGCTTGCTCTTTCTAAGCATGTTGGATCGATAAAAGTTTTAAGTTTTAATTTGATGCAAATTGACTTAAGTAAGGATTTGGGATGGTTTTAGATATACTTAGGACTCCTAGGAACAATTTTAAAAACCAACAAAGGGAGTGGAAGTGGTCGGTGCTGAAGCAAATGGTCGAAAAACCATAGCGGGAGGAGAATAGAGGCTCAGATAGATGAAGAGCCGGCTCTGGGGATTGAAGAGCCGGCTCTGGGGATTGAAGAGCCGGCTCCCATCATTCAAGAGCCAGCTCCAAGAAGGCATGGAGCCAGCTCCATGCTTGTAAGAGCCTGCTCTTGCATTTTAGAGCAGGCTCTCTCCTATTTTGACGTATTTTAGTGTTTTCTGATTTTCTGGGCACCGTTTGGATGATTTTAATTCTTTCGAACTGTGTTGTGAGGGCATTTGGGTTCTTAATTTACAATTCAAGTGTATTTAAACCTCTTATTGCATAGTTTATACATTTACGCTAAAGTGTTAAACAGTAGGAAAATAGACAACTTTTCAGTACTGTTAACGGTTGGAGGAAAGTTAAATTGCGTAGTTTAATTCAGTGATTGAACGGATTATAAAACCAGTCATGGGGATGATTTTGGGTGTACATAGGATTCTTAAACTCAGTATTAAAGATGAACCGAAGGTTGGGAATAGCCGGAGACGAAGCTGAAAGGCCAAACGGAGCAAAACTGGACAGAGGAGGCTCTAAGCGTTTAAGAGCAGGCTCTAAGTTTTTATGGAGCAGGCTCTAAGTTTCTAGAGCAGGCTCTAAGTTTTTATAGAGCAGGCTCCATGGTGTAAAGAGCCTGCTCTATGATTTTCAAGAGAAGGCTCTTTGGTTAGGTTACGTTTGGTTGCAATCTAGAGCTGTCCGGGGAACTGTTTGGGCTATGTTTGGAGTTCTAAATTGTTTTAGGGAGTGAACTAACAATTTTAAAAGTAATTTCAAGAGATCTTAAGCTCTCTAATTGCATAAGTTAGCCTATTATAGGAAGGGAATGATCAGTGTGAAAATTAGACAATTCACATACTTTTAACGGTTGGAAGGGAAGTAGTTGTTAAATTTTTAAATGGGTGACTTAAGTAATTATAACATGATTTTAATCTTGTTTTAAATGCACGTTAGGGTCATTTACTTAATAAATTTGATCTGTGCACACTCGGGAATATAATTGCTGAATTAATAAATTCGTTCTGCAATTACGTAGATTAAGGATAGGAAATTACTTGCTTGCTCTAATATGGCAATTTAATGAATTATAACATGTTTCTAATTTTTGTTTTAGATGCACAGTAGAGTCTTTTAGTTAACAGATTAGACCTGTGCATACTTTGGATTTTTATATTGTTGAAACATTAATCTTCCTGTAATTACATGAGTAAAAGGTTTGCTTTAAATTGTTGAATTATTAGATACACTATTCTGCAATTAATTGGATGATGGTTTTCAACTGGATGATGGTTTTGGACTTAAATTGCTAAACTAAAACATAGGTTTTGTAATTTACATGGGAGTTAACCTGGACTTAATTGAAGAATTAATTGCATATTTTCTGTCAATTATATGAATGGATTTTGGATTTTAAGTTGACGAACGATTAAGTTTTGTCTCGTCAATTTCATGGATATTTAGTTGATAAACTGTTCCAATTTTGTTTTATCAGCTACATGGATTTATGTGGATTCTATTTGGTGTACTGATTGAGTTAATGCATCATTTACGGATCATATGCATGGTATGTACCGGTATGGGACGGTGACATATGGAGGGATGGATTAGATCAAAACGCTAATTCCAACCCATTCATACATACGGAATGGATTAACTAAAACAGTTAAATCCTACATGGTTTCATGTCCTGTTAACTAAAATAGTTGAACGACATATTGGATGGTTGTTTATATTTTCTGTTAATAGGAAGGATAGGGATTTAATTAAAATATTTAAATCCTAATTATATGTTGTGTTTTGGCGACGAATAGTTGACCGGCTCAACATTGTATTTGGATGGGTTGTATATACACTTAATTTATGTTAGTCTGTGCGGCTGAACAAGCTGAACGACTAGCTGGATTTCTTATGGTTGGATAGGATCGGACTTTATATATATAATTATGGTGCCGCGATCTGAGCTTAAGTCTCATAGTCGACGGTTAGGGAGCGTATATGCAGTAGGATGCATAGCTAGCTATGTTGGTTGAGGTATACCCTGTTAGGCTTAGGTAGTCATGCCCACTCAGGTGCGTTTTTGCATATTGCCTTCTATTCAGGTTGAGACCCTCAGCATAGTCTAGTGAGAGTCCTGTAGTGTGGTATTATGTATATATCTATTTACGGACTATATAGATATGGTTGAGACATCTAGGATGTATCTGCATATCGGGTCTCTGTTTGGATTGTAGTTAGGATAGAACTTGTTCGTGGGCCTGACCCACTATTATTTTTCAGGTAACGGACGATTCCAGGTCTTAGATCTTGTTCGTGCTGAGCAGAGACGACTTCTCATTCTTCCGACGACGTATGCGGTTCCTGTATGGTTTAGCATTGGATTCTTTTTCGGTGGTTCATTTCTCAGTGATGATTTTTATTAGGGGTCCACCAGAGGGATTCCCGAGTTGTATTAGAAATGGAGAATTTGGATGTATCAGAATAATTCTTTATTAATTTAATTCTATTCTGAGGTTTCAGTATTTGGTTTATCATTCTAGTTTCTTTTCAGCAAATTTTTATTTATTCCTGTTTCTTTAATTGTATTCTGTGTTCGTTTATTGCTAATTTGTTTGATATCCTCGGGTAGTCGGGCGTGGGCCTGGCCAACCCGCATCCGGAAATCCGGGAGTATCACATTACCCCAATGGTAAGACTCCTACAATCCATCTCTGAATCTAAGGGTGACACTACAAGTGACACTAACAATGCAATGTTCTCTCTACCCGAAGCATCTATCAATCGACTTGACCCCAAAAACGTCATCGCACAAGGAGAACTCAAAGAAAATGGCAACTCTAGCCATATAATAAGAGAACTAAATCGATCACTACGACTGATCCCCAAAACAACCATCATCATTATCGATCAAAAGGACTACACCTGTCGGAACAAAACCCAACGCTGATTCCATCCGAAGTGCACTCGTAGCTTGCCAATACGGTAGCATAACAGTGCCATGCACCCGCCCACAACGTACCCGCCCTAAAAAATTGCAATCTTAGAGGAACCTTCCAAAACAACCAAGGATCCCAAAAGGTCCAAACCTAACCATGGCCTAAAATCAACAAATCCAGTACTATGGTTGTGCCTAATGGCTCACCCCACGAGAGCCTAAACAAAAGGTGTCTCTCCACCTACCTCAAAACCAACTCTAGGTCAACAACAACCTAAACTACAATACAACTGTGACTACAATCACCATCAACCTCAACTCGAGCCTCAATGACCAATCTCGTGTCATGTCAAATATGCAACAAAGTTATGCATGTACAAATCTGATCTAGAATACATCATATGTCATGCTCTTTACATAATAATTAAATCATGCTAAACAAATGGCATACCACATGTAGCACGTAAGCACATAAACTTATTATCAAACCAAAATATGTTATCATAAAGCATATAAATACATAAAACATGGTAACATAAGCATGATATGCACCCAAAACCCGTCGTCCAAGGTATTCAAACCTAGGAGCTCTGATACCACCTGTAACGACCCAAATTTCTTAACCCGGTGCGTTAGTGATGAACCGGAAGTTAACCCAATAACGGAACCGAAAGAAGCCAAATGACCTCAAGAGATGTACGTCATCCCTAAGGCCCTAAAATGACTCCCTATGAAGTCACGGAACTCAAATGAGCCAAGCAAAAGAAGCAAGAATGCCTAACCCGAAAAGAGATGAACTAAGGGCAAAATGGTCATTTCTCACTGAAAAGGGTGCCACCGTGCACACCATTGGAAAGAAAACGAAAAATGAACAAAATTAGACTCAAGAATAGTCCGATTCTAAGTCCGGGCAGAAAAGATATGAAATTTTAACACTCGATGCGAAAGTTATGAAGCAATGACTTAATATTTTCCAATATTTTCATAATAAACTTTGAAAACAAAAGTGTATAGAAAACGAGATACATGTCATTGGCCTCTGGCCTTATCTCATACATGTTAAATACATTGAAAAGAGTGCACTTACGTACACTTTACATATACGAATCAACGAATACAAGTTTAAACAAATAGGGCTATAAAGAGGCATCTTATGCTAACACTTGCATAAAATAGAAACTTAGAAACTGCAAGCCATCCAAGGAGCAATGGAATCTTCAAATCCTGAGTCCTGTACCTGAAATATGCCCCAGTATTGTAGGGGTGAGGAACATAAAGCTACTCGTAGGAGATGAGCATGCATCGACCTAGCATTTTACAATTTTATCACCTTATGGTGAAACATGTTAAAGGGGCTCATGCCACCTAACGTCTATGTCAAGATGAGACCCAGGGAGCATCCTAAGCTACCTAGATCATTTATATCATAATCACATTGTTCATGCAATTCAAACAACATGGAAACCTATTATACAAGGCAACAAGATATAGATGCTCAAAGTCTTCAACTTGAAATCCAAAATACGAAAACAACAAGTGTGGGTCATGCCACCTAATGTCTATATTCAAATGAATCTATAAGGTCATTCCTAAACTATATTTGAATATTAAAACACAAATTATGATATCGATGCAATTTAACCAACAATGGAACTTCCAATACAACGCATGAAGCATGCTTTCACAAAGCTACATCTTAAGCTCAAAATAGGAAATCAAATAAGGAACAATAAGTTACAATATCATCTAGTTATCAACTTGAAATGAAATACGAAATCAAACAAAGTGGATACTCGGACGTCACGCCGGATCAGACCGACAACATAGCGACTTTAGGGTTACTAGCCCATGGATAACCTCCCTATGTGCACACTAGACTATATAGAGGGACAATCCCCCATACTAGAACTAAGTCCTAGCCGTAGCCAAACAATGACATCCCCAAGTTTCCAAAATCAACAAATTGTGCAACAACGTATATATATCAACATGTATATACAAGATATCAACTATTTACCAAGCACAATCCAAATTTTGGAAACTTATGCAATACATGCTCAAAATTCACAACTACTATGGCATATAAGATGTCAAATACAAAGTGTGCAATTCCTTACACATAATAACAATATATTCAATAAGGAAAAACATATTCTCATAAATATAAAAGTAACAACTATGTTATCCAATGCTCAAAAGTAATCAAGTGAATATACATCAAATCCAAATCCATGATTTAAATATAGAAACAACTTCCAAAATGCAATTAAATCCATGGAGTAATAAAGTAGAATTTAATTAAACATAAATAGTTAAATTCTCTAAATTCCAAGTTAATCCAAATAACCTCAATTTAATATATATTGAAAGACATGTCATGGTCATCATATATATAACATGAAATGACAAGTTAAGTGATTAAAACATTTAAAACAAAATTAATCAAGCTAATTAATTAATTTCCTCTAGATTTTTAAACAATTCCAAATGCCCTCAATTTAATCTATGTTAGAAAACATGCCAAGGCCTATTTAAATATCACATTACAACTTGATTTAATGCTTGATATAACCATGTGAATTAAACATTCACTAAAGATAAATATTAAATAAAAGTTGTAATTTTTAATCAAATGATCCAAATTTAATATATGTTAGCCAAGATATCTAAGCATAATTTCCTAGCATGTTACAATTCAAATCAAAGTTATACATCATCATAAATTTTAAATCTTATACAAAGAAATAAAAATTATTAATTTTCTAGATTTGATACAAAGCATACATATATGTTGTATAATCATGGCAAACACACAATACAACAGACAAATAATCCTAAAACATTCCCTACCTCAACTGGAATAAAAATCTCAATTACCATCGAAATGAAACGCCCCAAATTTTCGGTCCGCAAAACAGATTTTTCAGCTTGCTACCTTGAACTTGTAAAATTCATAAAAAATTCAATTCTAACCCAAATTGAATGAATCCAAAGCCCAATGAAAGCTTAAACACTGTAATTTGATAATATCAATTTAGTTTACCAAAATATTTTTCCAATTGAAACAGTTTTGACCCGCAACTTTGAAACAAATTCTGCCCAGAAAACACATTTTCAGCCTGTAGCTTCCAACTTTAAAAATTCATGAAAAGTTCGTTTGACATCCAAATTGGGCAAACCTAATTTATTTTGGAAGTAAACATATGAGAGTATAAAACTAGAAATTTAAGCCATGATCCAATGTTAAAAGGTTAGTGAAATAAATCATCTAAAAATATGTTTTCTAGCTGCAATAAAAACATGGATAGCAGATAGTTTCAGATTTTTCAAAAAATTTAAAAATTCTCTAAAATCGTGAAAAAATTCTGAGTAGTGTAAAACCCATGGGGAAAGTTCCAGTGAAAATTTCAAGGCAATTGAATCAATACAGCTCCATATAAAAATTCATTTCCAGACCGAAAAGGAAAAGCTTCAAATTTCCAACAACTAGCTTACAACTTCAAAAATTCATAACCAATTCATTTTAAATCCAAATTACATGAAACCAAAACTAAATGAAAGCTAATTGAGTATATTTTCATATTCTTTACTTAATTTGACAAGATTAATTTCAAGTTAAAACAGTATAAGGGCAAAATACAAGTCCTTCTCTTCCATGCATGTAAAACACTCAATAATGACATAAAAATACTTCAAAATAATAGACCAATACCTCACTAGAGAATTGAATCTCTAGATACCAAAGCAAAACTAGGAGTTAGGCTAGATCCCTTAAGGGTTTTGAAGAGGAGGATGAGGGGAACAAAAAGTATTCCAAGCTTTATGGTCTAAAGTAAGTGGAATAACCTCAAAGATCAAGGTCAATGCCTAAGGCTTCAAGCTCCATCCATGGAGGTTAGGGTTTTCTTGTAAGGAAGAGAATGAAATAATGTGGTTAAGTGTGAGTGGAGGAAATAGAAATCCTCCACTCACTATGTGCTCTTACACCATGGTCAACATACACATCTATGGTTAATTGCACAAAAACCCTCCTTTAAAACCATAATCCTAAAGTGGCCCAAAGATATTTGCAAGACTAAATTGTGAACCTACACTTGTCACCAATCCATGGCTCCTTCCTAGGCTTAATCCCACACCTACACTTGTCAACCATCCAAGCCAACAAGTGCACCAATCCTAGGCCAACAAGTGGGTAAATCCTCACCCTCCAAATGTCATCATCCAATGCATTAAAGTGTTTTCACACAAATGTCAACAAATGGACCAATGAGAGTGTGACACTTGTCACACTTTTTAAAAATTACAAAAAGGTCCTTTTTAAAAATATCTTCCAAATTTAATTACAAAATGGTCCTCAAGATGAAAAATAATTACTTTATTTAATTACATTAAAACCCCTCAAGCTAAGAATAATTACAATAAAGTATGCATTAATGCCCCTTTATGAAAGAAGTAAGCAATTAACATGCTTTTCTAGAAAAGTAAAAATTCCACTATCATGGAAATCAAATATCATGAATGCATGCAAAACCGGAATCAAATCCGAGCACAAAAAGTGAGGTTGCGCAAGGAAAAAGAATAAACGAGAAAAAGACAAAATGTAAATAGTGTTCGGAAAAATAAATTATGAAAATGACACAATCCCCAAAGGAAGTTGTCAATCTAAGGAAAAGAGTCTCGGAAATAATTCCAGAGCACTCGAGATGACATCAAGTGATGAAAAACTGAACCCAAAAAGGAAAAGACAACGGAAAAAAAATATTCGTTAAAATCTGAGAAAAAGAAAAGAGAGAAAAATGACCGGGTCATTACACGTCCCCTGCGACTATCTGCACGGCTTCTTAGGGTTCTACAGTAGGATGCTCTTCTTTCGATTCCTTCATCTCTTCTGGAGGGGAAGAGCTCGGTAATTGCTATTTCAATAATTTCTTGTCCTTATCAGAAGGATAAACCGTCGTGTAGTAGCACTTCTTTGCTATTACCTTGTCTCCCAGATATCGATGACCTCCTGACCATTCGGGCTCATGCATCTCATGACTTGGTGCAGGGTTGATGGGACTCCTTCCATGCGGTGGATCCATCCTCGACCCATTAGCAAATTATAGGTAGGGTGAATATTCACAATCACGAAGTTCTCTTTTAGAGATCTTTTTGTAGCAGTGACTGATAGTGTGATTACACCTGTGGGCTCCACTCTTCTTCCATCGAATCCTACTAAAGGGTTTCTAGTGGGGTGAATCTGGTCTGTGGCCAATTTTAACTGATCAAACGTCCACTTTGTCATGATATTGGCACTATTGCTAAGGTCAATCAGTACTTGTCTGACCTGGCAATTGGCCAATAGTAGACTAACTACTAATGGGTCTTCGTGTAGGTGTAGTACCCTTCTGAGATCTCCTTTATGAAAAAAAACTTATGTTGGATTGGGTTTACAGTCAACGACATTGATTTCCCCAATCCTCCGCAGCTTATGGGCTTGTTTGAGCTGGATCCTGTAGGAATTTCCTGATTACTCGTCTTCTTCCGGACGACCATAAATTGTGTTGATTACTCGAACAGGATGGTTTTCTACCACGGCCTTTGGAATTGCCCGGGTTCGATCCTGCTGCCTTTGTTGTCCCGGGGTAATCAGGTAATCAGTCAATTCCCCCTTGGCTATTAACGCCTCCACTTGTTTTCTCAAGCTCCTGCAATCATTGGTTATGTGGCTAAAATCACTATGGAATACATAGGGCTTACTTTGGTCTCTTGGTACAGTCTGGCCAGTGTTACTTTGAGAGGTGTGACTCTTTCGGTCGTTCGGAACTTCTTCTCAGGGGCTCATCCCTCAATGGCCGGGGGTTCCCGATAGACCCTTGAGGTGCTCAATTGAATTTGATGAACTTTGGCATTGTGAATTTCTAAGGTCTTACAACCCGTTCTATCTTATCTGTGAAAGGGGTTTTCACTATTGATGCAGTGAATTCTCTCTCCATGTCTTCGGGCGTTTAGGCTTTCAGCCCTTTGATTCACTCGTCCATTTCTTTCCGGCGCCTGGTGAAAAAGTCATTCCCCAAAGATTGTTGATCAGCTGCTAGGGTCCACACTTCTTTTCTACCCGAGTCCGTGTCATCTGATGGATGGGCTTTAGTGGCTCGAGGTCCCCCAACATTGGAGTTCCCTAAGGTGCGGGATTGACTTGCGGCATCGTTGATGTCCTCTAGCATTTCATTGAGCTGTTGGCGTGGAGCCTTCTGTTGGTGAGGTGGATTATCATTGCCCGGCTCCATATGGGGATCCTCGTTCTGACGTTCGTGCCAAAGGTCGATGGTTGACCATCCCGCCGAGCATTGCCTCGAAGTCTTTTATTTTCCCTGCGTAGATTGCTAATTTGTGCCACGCTGGCTTCCTGAGCCTGCCTTAGCATATTGATTTGCTTAGCATTGGCTTCATTTGCTTATCGAAGGACGTCAAGTTGCGCTTGCATTTCTTTATGTATTTTTTGCATGGTCTCCTGTTGCTGCAGTTGAACAATGTCTGGCTCTGTTGCCATTCTGGAGTGATATTGCACGCAAGAGATAGGGAACGGACTTCTTGTATCGGAGCTTCCCACAGACGGCGCCAAAGTGTAGGTGCAATTTCTTACACCCAAACACCTAAAGAGATTAATTATGGGAACAAACAGAAAAATCAAGAAGACAATAAACAAATCTTTGAGAGAGTAGCCATATTGAGAATTAGATGCCTTTTGATTCTCGTTCAGGCTCTATTTATAAGTTTTTCCTCAGAGATTTACATGTAGCCGTTTCTTGGCTTTTATTCCCAAACGTGGGTAATTATACCTAGAGATCGTGCATTTAACATTATGGTGGACGTTATAGAATTCGGGCCTTGTCAAGATTGGGCCGTCCATTTAACCTTTATATTAAGTAGAACTTCCTTTACTTTAATTGGGCTAAGCTGGTACACGCGTAAGGCTTCCACTGTCGGGCTTCCAACTGATTGTGGGCTTCTAGTTACCTTAATTTGGTTGTGGGCTGTTTTTTGCCGCCACGTGGTGTCTTTGTAAGTGGTAGGGTTTTTTCCCCCCACAGCCATACTGTCCAACTTGCGTACCATAACGTCCAACCAAGCTTTAGAGACTAACGGATTTGAACTCCCTGTAAATGGATCAATCTTAACCCTCTGTAGTCGCATAAAGTACTCCATTGCCTCATTGACTACTGGTGTCGGTGCCGGTGTACCAGCCACCTACCTGCATATCAATTCCTGTAGAGATTCAGCGATCCCCTGATTGATTCCTTGAGCAACCCATTCCTCGCAAGTCGGTGCCTACAACGGATTAGCATCCACGCTACGAACTGGAATCCTGGGCCTCCTGTAATGACTTGGTCATTTCCTTCCTTTTCTTTTTCCTCAGAATTTACGGATAAATTTTTTTCGTTGAAATTTCATTTCTGAGTTCAGTTTCTTATCGCTTAGTGTTGTCTCGAGTGCTCGGAAATGATTTCTAAGACTCTTTCCTTTGGATTGACAACTTCCTTTGAGGACCGAGTCATTTCCACATTTTTCATTTTTTGACACTATTCACTTTTCGTCCTTTTCCCTATTTTGTCTTTTCCCCATTTGTCACTTTATTGGCGTAACCTCACTCTTTGTGTTCGGAGTTGGTTTTTGACTTAACGTATCTTCATTCTAAGTGGTTTCCACGAAATACGTATATTTACTTTCGCAAGAAAGTACTCTAATTACTCCCGGTGTCCATAGGGGCATGGATGCAAAGTTCTTTAAAATTATTTTCTTTTCTTGGGGTGTTTTTCGTAAATTTATTTTGAAGATATTTTATTTCAGGAGTTTTTAAGAAAATATTTTTGGAAGATATTTTCAATCTGGGTCATTAGTGTAGTTTTCACTTTTTGGAGGGGCCATTGTGCAATTAATGAAAGGTATTGCAAAAATGCCTCGTTTTGAGCCTGGATCCTCGCACGGGATTCATTTTCACTTTTCGTCAAGTTGTGTACTCATAGAATTCCGTTCTGGTCGTTGTTCGGGACATAACTTTCTGCTCGGGACTCGGTTTCTGACGCCGTTTCTTCCGTTGTTCATATTTTCTCATTTTGAATCTTTTTTGTTCACAGAGTTTTGCCGTTTGAGTGCGTCTGCTCAAATTTCACTTTTCCGGACCTAGCGGGACCTATTCGGGGCACTTTTTGAGATTTTCTATAAATAGGGGGACTTAAAATTAAAAAGTCATCTTCTCCCCTCTTTATGCACGACTAGAACCTGCTATGGCAGCCCAAGGGGGCTGCCACCCTTCTTCTTTCATGTGAACCTTTTTCCTTTTGTTAAAATGTTGAAGTGCCTTCACGTTTTGTGTTTATCTTGACCACGCGTATCTTTCCCCCTTATTAGAGCCCGTTTTTGGCCAAATTTTGAGTTCGAGTTTGAATTCAAGTTGTGATTTTGATGGGGCTTCTTGTGGGTTCATGTAGATCGTGTTGTCCCCGACAAAACCCTTCAGTATCGTCGGATTCAGAGCACTTTTTTTTTGGTGGGCTTTTGAGATTTTCATCTCAAATTGACATAGGGGATGTTTTAGGGTTATATTAATGTTGTATTGATTATTATACTAGCATATACAACTTGTGGGCATGCCTTGTTCAAGTTATAGAATTTAATTTAATTATTTTCTTTGTTTAAGATTTAATTCTCATGATGCTAGGCAACTTAGAATTAAATTGTGGTATGCTAGAAATTTAGGCCTTGGTATGGTGGTTGATATATATTAAATTGGGTTTATTTGAATAAGAATTGCAAATTTTATTTAATATTTATCTTTTGTGAATGTTTAATTCACCTAGTTGTATCAAGCATGGAATCAACTTGCAATGTGATATTAAAGTAGGCCTTGGTGAGTTCTTTAATATATATTAAATTGAGGACATTTAGATATGTTTGAAAATCTAGAGAAAATTAATTAATTAGCTTAATTAATTTTATTTTTAAGTGTTGTAGTCACTTAAATTGATTTTGGGTATAATATATGTGAAGGCTATGCTATGTCCCTTAACATATATTAATTTGAGTTTATTTGGGATTAATATGAAATTTAGAGACTTTTCATGTAAGGTTGAAAATCCCCTTTAATGTAGTGAAATTAATTACCTTGTGAGCATATTACTAATTGGATGTAGAATTAGTACTTGGGCTCTTAAAATGGTAATTGGACTTAGCATGATATATAATATCATTAACTTGTAAAACTTGTTTAAATATATCTTGTGTAGGTATATAGCTTGTTAGAATACTACAATTGTTTACCTTGAAAGCTTGTTACTAAATTGAAACTTATTTAGTACTTGTGGCTTAGGATAGTAATGTGACTCAATTGTTGTAAAATATTCTTGCTTTGTTTGTAAATTGCATATTAAGAACATGACATGTCATATGCTATTTAGACTTGAACTCTAAGACATGGTTTGTGTGAATTCAACCTTACTTGTGCATGTAAATTGATTCCTAGACATTATTTGAGATGTATAAGTTTGGTTTAACTTATTGATTTTGCATAAGTTTTGAACTTATTGTTTTTGGAGGCTTGTAAGGATCATACTTATGTGATGGCTAGGGTTTGGCCCTAGTACGGATTCGTGAGTCTCCTAAGTCATATGAAGTGCGCAATAGGTAGTACCTTGTGGGTCGTAATTACCCGGAATAACTTATACACGTGCACACTAGGTAGTACCTTGCGGGCTAGTAACCCGGAATAACTTGATTGGTCTGCAACCAAGGATCCTAGTCTTTCCACTATTTGATTTCGCATTCAATTTCATGTTGTTAATCATGGATTACTTGTACCTTGAAAATTGATACTTGTTTTGGATATTTGAATCCTATTTAGTATACTTAAACTTGTATACTTGCTCCTTGAGTTTAAATTTCATTTAGTATGCTTGTGCCATATATATTTGTTTCAGGCGTATCTCTCTTAGCTTAGTATACTTGTGTTCGTATACTTGATTTACGAGATTTCCATATAAAATGTATACTTGTGTACATATGCTTAGACATTGCATGACTTGTCTTAATATGGTTTAGTATACTTGGAAATGTATGCTTGTATGTTGTGTAGCATGTTTTAACAATGCTTAGTATACTTGAGCATGTATCCTTGTGTGCCGTTGTTCACTTTAAATTGCATGAGTAGCTTAGGATGATCCCTGAGTCTCATTTTGAAATAGACGTTAGGTGACATGAGCCTTTTGACATGCTTCACCTTAAGGTGTTATAATTGTAAAACGCTAGGTCAATGCATGCTCATCTCCTACGAGTAACTTTATGTTACTTACCCACGTAGTGGGGACATTTTTCAGGTACCGGGATCAAGATTCGGGATTCACATCATGTTTGGATGATTTGTAAACTTGAAGTTCTCATTTCTTGTAAATGTTGGCTTGAAATGCCATTCATAACTTTACATGTCAAAATGTGTAAATTTGATTCTATTTATGTAATGTGTACATAAGTACACTCTTTACAATGTATTTGACATATATGAGATGAGGTCATAGGCCTATGACATCTAATTTGTACCTTATGTAACTTTTAATTTCTTGAAATATTATGAAAATATTTAAAAATGCTAAGTCATTGGCTCACCATATTTGCATCGGGTGTGGGAATTCCATTTTTATTCTTCCATAGGGTCTTATTAATCATGTTTGAAGTGTGGCCAAGGGCCAAATGGTAATTTGACTCCATTTTATATTTTTGGATTTCAAATTTCCCATTTCAAGTCCATTTTTGGCTGTCTGGGGGTCAGATTTTGAGTCGAGGCTTCTCGGGAGCCGCGGACCATTCTCGCGCACCTAGAATCATTTATTACACTTGTGTGCACATTCGTTTCAACCTAGAAATGCATTTAGGGCCAAATGCATACTTGGTGCAAAGTTGCATTTTTTGAGTTTTTGACCCTTTACTGAACTAGGGGCATTTTGGGCATTCTACATTGAGTGTTTTTTGAATTCTCTTGCGGGTCACGTAAAAAATTCAATTTTGGGAGGGGTTTCTTTTTTGTGTTTTTCCAGAAAATGTCATCTTCATGCCCGTTTCTGCTCTCAGTTCTGGACAGTAGAACTTCCTTTTAGCTTCAGCAGCTTTTTTGGACCCTCTTGACCTAGGCTATTCAAGGGGCATTTTAGGACCTTTACAACATTTTTTTTTTGGTTTCCTTCCATATAGCTGGGTAGAAAACGTGATTTTAAGGGGTGTTTCTTCTTCGTGTTTTTTCAGAAAAACTCGTTTAGGGATCCGTTTTTAGCCTCAGTTCCGAGAAAAAAAATTCAAATGGTGCTTGCTGTCAAAACACTATTCCTGCCCAGATTTTTTAACCCGGAAAGTTGATATTTTTTTGAAACTTTGAGGCTTCATATCTTTATCATCCAGACTCCAAATCAAGTAATTTTTGAGTCTAAGTTTATTAGTTTTTGCTAGTCTATATAACGGTATACACAGTTACATCAAATTATATCTGAAAAGACCATTTTACCCCTTGTAAAGTACGCTTACCGTACTGATTTTAAACCCAAAAGTTGGTTTTTATGAAACTTTGACGTTTCATATCTTCTTCGTCCGGACTCCGAATCAAGTGATTCTTGAGTCTAGATTCATTAATTTTTCCTGGTCTATCTAATGGTATGCTCAGTTGCATCCAGTTATGTCTGAAAATACCATCTTACCCCTTGCGAAGTACCCTTGCTGCGTTGATTTCAAACCCAAAAATGTGATTTTTATGAAACTTTGGAGTTTCATATCTTCTTCATCCGGACTCCGAATCAAGTGATTCTTGGGTCTAATTTGATTAATTTTTTGCTGTATTTCAAGTGGTGTGCTCGGTAGCACTCGATTTTATATTTTCAGAAATGACCATTTTGCCCTTGGGGGTCTGTTCGGTCTTTTTTTTGATCATTCGTTTCCGCATCAGTTCTCATTGAGTTCCACAACATCCTGGAAGGTTACTTTGACTTCTTAGAGTCTTGTTTTCTAATTTCGCTTCCGCATTCGGATCCGTTTCGGGTCAATCTTCGGTTCATCACAGGACACACTTGCTTGAAAAACCAGGGCCGTCACACCTCCCCAGACCCCTTGTGAACTCGATGTCAACCACCTGTTCCTTAATACCCTGATGTGAAGACTCTTCACGCGTGACAACCAATATACTAAACGTACGAAAGAAGGGATGTCAACAATAAGACAAGTTATTATGACCGAGTGCAACTCACACTCTGAATGCACGAAACACGAAGCAAGACAAGGCATGCAACATATGGTCATGCTAAAGCAATCAAAGAAAGCTATTTAAATAGTTAAACACTTAAGCAAATAAGCATACATATCAAACAAAGATGCTTTTATATACATAAGCATATAACCATAGAGACATGTCATAATACCAAGCGTGTTATCAAGAAACACATAAACATGTTATAATGCTGAAACATGTGATCAAAAGCATATGAATATATCAAAGTAGATCAACAAAAGTATGATATGTACCCAAAAACTGTCATCCTAAGGTATTCAAACCTAGGAGCTCTGATACCACTTGTGACGACCCAAGTTTTGTAAACTCGGTGCGTCAGTGATGACCAAAAGATGACCCGATAACGGATCCAAAAAGCAGAAGCAAAAGGTGAAACAACAGTCTATAGAGATACAATATGCCTCTAAGACACCAATGTGACCCTCAATGAGGTCACGGAACTCAAGAAAAGCAAATGAGCAAACGAGAGTCAAAACGGGCTGAATTCGTCAATTAAGGGCAAAGTGGTTAATTCACAAATAATAAGAGGGAATTGACTCTAAACAAGTCAAACAAGGTGAATACAACCTAATCTAATCATTTCATAGTATTCTAAGAGGTTCTAAGAACTTTGGTCAAGAATTCCACAAAATTGCCCTTTCCCGGTTTAAGCGAAAACTGACACTATCTCACTAAAATATGAATAACTCCCACTGTGATTTGAATCTAAGAATGGAATTAGTACCATTGGAAAGCTGACTCAAAATCCTTGAGTTTAGGCATAAGAAGCACCCCATTTGGATTAGAAATGAAGAAGTTATGACCATTTGAAGTGGGAACATCAAAGGTAGGTGCATGAGGGCTATTTTGGTCGACCGAAATAGAGTTTCGGATGACTGAACTGGACAAAAATTTTCCTAAAAACTTGTTTTGAGAGGAGGTTGTTTCGGTAGACCGAAATGACCCTGAACAGTGAAAAAGGGTACTAGAAATGAGTTTTTACTATGCAATAAATTTCCCAAAAGCCATCGATCGACCGAACTAGCATTTCGGATAACCAAAATGGCTCAAAAAGCTGTTAGAAGACCTGTTATACTCCAAAAATTTTGAGGCTTAACCCAAGCCTCAATTCCCATCATGCATTGGTTCACAAACAATGGTTAAAAGTTGATTTTCAAGGAGATGTGAATATGTGAACATGCCAAAAATCTTAATATGAATAATTGAATGTAAAACAATGGTTCATGGCCTTATACATGTCAATTATAAGAATTTCATATACCAAACCTCTAAAGTTGGTTAAAATATATTTTTGAAGCAAAATTTGGTACTAAATGAATACAAGTACTAAAGTGAACATGTTTGGCCCTTGGCCTCATTACATACATACTTTTAGTATCAAAAGTAAGTACTTAAGTATCATTGCACGTCAAGGAAGCTATATTAGCTTCTAAAATACGATACACCCATGGTATACAAAATATGACATCTAAAGTAAAACATACTAAACATTTGCATGTCAATATACAAAAATGCTTCAAATTGCTCACAAGCTCCTAAGGATGATGTACATCCAAGAATATAGTCTCTTTACCTATAAAACAACCCAAACCACTAGGGTGAGTAATCAAGTTACTCGTGGGAAGAAGCATATGCGTATACCCTAGAGTTTCAATATCATTACAAGATCAGTATAGACGAATACAAGGGATCATTCCACTTAACGCCTATGTTCAAGGTATTCTAAGGGATCATCTTAAGATAACTTAAATGATTCTTTAATAACACATATCAACATCAATGTACTTAGCAACATCAATTTGCCAATAATAAAAATTACAAGTTACAATTAAGCATTGCTTGTCAACTTGGAATTGAATGCGAAATCAATTAGTGGAAGACTTGGACATCATGTCTCAGACTAAACCAAGATCAAAATGGTTATTCAGATCATTAACCCGCTGGGAAGACCACCTTAGTGCGCACAATCTCAATTGGGGAGAACTCATACCTTTCGCACTAAAGCCAAACTCTAGCCATGTCACTCGTAACAATGTCCCAAGAGAATCCAAAATATAGCAAGTTCAAAACTCATACATAAATATTAAGGCATATATACCACCTTCTATACACAAGTAGTTTGAAACCACACAAACCATGTCTTAGGGTTCCAAGTCTAGAATGGCATAATAAATGACAAGTCTTTAACATGATATAATGTGCAATATAATACCACTAACTTGTCAATTTAAATCATGCATCAGCAATGAGCTTCATATACTAGATTACAATATTATAGTATTAAGCTTCTAAAATAATTACAATTACCAATAGTAATCAACTAGAATGTAGAATTATCATCACAATAATATAGTAATTCAAATCAATAAGAGTTCTATACAGCATTAATAATCCTACACAAGATACATACACAACATACATGCTTAAATCAATAAACCCTAAGTCAATCATAAGGATTTCCTATAATATGCAAGACTATCATATTAAAAGCATGTACACAATATATATTAAACCTCAAAAGATTATAAAACACTTAAAATATAAACATAATACCACCCCTACCTCAATAGAGAATTGAATCTCTATAATCCAAGTAACCAAGCTTAAAAATGGAAAACAATTCTAGGGTTTTGAAGAGGAGAGCAAGAGGAAACTTTTGTCTCCCAAGGTTTATGGTCTAAGGTGAGTGGAAGGAAGCCAAAATGAAAAAATAAGCTATTAACCAAGCTTTCCTCCAATGGTGGCTAGGTTAGGGTTTTAAAGAACAAAGAAAATGAGAAAGGTAAAGTGAAAATGGTGAGTGGAAGGTCTAGAAATCCTCCACTCATTATATGTTCTTACACTACCTCACACACACACACAATGCAAGACTTATTTTGGTGTCTACACTTGTCATAAATCAATGGCTCCTTCCTAGGCTTAATCTTAAGCCTACACTTGTCAACCATCTAAGCAACAAGTGCACCTATCTTAGGCAAACAAGTGGGTGAATCTCCACCCTTCAAATGTTAAGAGATTATGCATCCAAGTCACTCCACCCCAATGCTAACAAGTGGCACCATGAGAATGTGACACTTGTCACATTTTCTAAATATTGTAAAAAAAATCCTTTTTCAAAATATCTTCCAAATTAAATTGCAAAAAGGTCCCTAAGACGAAAAATAATTATTTTACATAATTACACTAAAACCCCAAAAATCAAGAATGTTTTTATGAAAGTATGCATTCATGCCCTTTACGAAAAATGAAAGCAACTAGCATGCTTTTCTACAAAAGTAAAAATACAAATATCAAGGAAATCAAATATCATGGATGCATGCAAAACCGGAGTCAAATCCGAGCACAAAAAGTAAGGTTATGTAAGGAAAATAATAAACGGGAAAAAGACAAAATAAGGAAAAGACGAAATAGGAAAAAGACGAAAAAAGAAAATCACCGAAAAAGGAAACGGAGAAAAATGACTGGGTCATTTCATTTGATACTTAACAACACTCTCATTCATTTCAACGATTGATTACTAATTCTAATCACTAATAATGATTCAAGTGTTATAATTGAATCTTTTGATTCCTTATTTCAAAAACTGGAATATATGTATCTATAAGTAAACCTCATTGGCTTATTTAATTATACTAAACACCTTCCAACTGTTCCAACAGATACCCATCACATTTATGAAAAACACATAACCCGGACTACCAATTAATTACTTAATCTACAACTATAATCTTGATCCATTACGCTCATGTACGAATCATTGAGACCAATACCTATTAATTTATTTATATATAAAAGTACCTAATGGTAATAACAATCTACCCTAGTGCATATGTATGACATGTACGTATACCCAATATAATTATTAAAAATTGTGCACCACTAAAAGCACGCTTAAACAATCATTAAGATATCTCACATAAACATTACTTAAGTTGATCAATCAATCTAAATCCTCCTTAATCAAAATCTCCACATATATAATACTTAATTCATGCGTGATTAAAATTTACTAGACACTAATAAAAGAAAACACAACTAAAATTTCTTATCTCTTTATTATTTAAAATAAAATCATACGCATTACTCCACATATAACTAAATATATACAAGTGTAAGTACTAATCCCAATAGATTCACTCTTACCAACCCATTCATTTGTTTTATATATTTGAACTCTAACAACAATCAATTCACATTGACTAATACTCTTTTCCTTTTAATCCCTTTCTTAACATAATCCACCACTAAACTCCCAAGATAATTGTCTAGATTCAAAAATAACAAAAGCACACTGATACGTACTACTATATTCATCATTATAATAACGGATCAGAATATTATAATAATCCTAATAATAGGAAACAAATCAAGTCATAAATAATATATGAGTAAACATTAAGCAAGGTTAACTTGCCTGATTCGCTTAAAGTTTTGATATAACACAACCACCACTTTCAATTTCCTCTGTAATTCTTTTTATACAAATCAATAACACGTAGTTAATAATATGCTATATAATAAAACTATATAACCGCACAAGGAAAATTCTTACCTCATGTACTTCCTTCATATCCACGAATACGAATAGTTTTACTCATAATTGAACACTCTGCTCAAACAAAACCGATTGAGAAATACTCTGCTCAAACTAGAACAATTAGGAAATACTCTTCTCAAACAAGATAATCTGAAAATCTAATCAACGCAGATTTATAGAAACTAAATTACGTTACAAATTACGTAGTAATATCATATACTCCTTTTATCCCAAACCTAATCAAGATTTATAGAAACTAACTTACGTAACAAATTACGTGATAATATCATATACTCCTTTCAAAACTTAAATTGAAATTTAAATATCTTATCCCTAACCTAATCATTCTTTATCGTAGATTTATCTTTGTCAAACCGATTATAAGCTAACTATATATATATATATATATATGTATATATATATATATATATATATATGTATATATATATAACACAAGTTAACTAACTATATATATAACATGAGTCTTAAAAATCATGATTGTTACATGTAGTGATAGAATTTATTAAAGTAAAAAATATTTTACTTATGTGATATAATTGGTTGATGGTAGGATGAAGTAGTATCACCGACAGTGTAGGAAAGTCTTTTTCCACACTGAAATGCACGAGAAATTTATTTCGGTAAATTACAATGATTTTCCTTGAGATTTGAATAAATTACTTATAAGTAGACTATTCAATGTTCATTACTTTGACATCTCCTGAGATTTGGCATGTGTGTTCAATGATACCCCTAATGTTATTGTATGAAAAGATAATAAGGTAAATTACATTGACTTCCTTTGAGATTTGGACAAATTCTGCACGAATCACGTGAGTTTTCAAATTAACAAATATTTGTAATATAATATATTATTAAGGGCATTATTGACTTTTCACACTCAAAATCACTTTTGGCAGTCGACGAATGAGTTTAGGGAAGGTCAAAGTAATAAATGTTGAATGGCTTATCCGTGTGTAATTTGTCCAAACCTTTAGAAAGGTCAATGTAATTTATCCAATATATTTCACATCAAACGAATGAAGTTACTCGGACTGTTCAAAGTCTTTTAAAAAAACATAAGTCAATTATGATATGATTCTATGAAAATGATGTCTTTAATATTTGATAGTATTCAATTGTTTTTACCTTATAATGTATTTTTCTTCCGAAATTATGAATGTTTACATTAAAATAGAAGTATTGTATTAGTTTAAAGAATAATAATAAAACTTATAATGTTGTAATAGTAAATTTATATGTGGTTTAAGTTGGGAAAATAAAAAGGTAGATCACATTGACCTCTCTTACGATTTGGATAAATTACACATGGGTGAACCGTTCAACGTTTATTACTTTGGCCTCCCGTAAATCTATTTACCAATTGCTAGAAAGTGACATGAAAAGTCAGTAATATCTTATATTATAATAATAATATTCATATTGCAAAATTGCCTTTTCATACAAAGGAAAGGCAAAATTATTTTATAAAATTTGGTCAACATATTTGTCGGAAAGAAAACATTAAGGGTGTCATTAAGTGCAAGTGTCAAATCTTAGGAACATCAAAATAAATGCTAAACTATTTATTCATCTATATGTATAAACATCATGGATATCAATGTAATTTACCCAAAATAAAATGACATAGAAAAGATTCAACTCACAAATACTAAGTGTCTCATTAATTTCAACTATATTAGCATTACAATGCAATTTGCAATTCCTTTGATAAAGGATTGAGGTAATGTAAGGATCATCGGCATTTACATTCCAACGTCGTTCAACCAAACAATAAATGACCGAACTTTGTAAATTCCAATGGTTTCAGGCCAAACAGTAAATGGCCAAACCATGAGTATGTTACCCAGCCAAACAATAAATGGCTAAACTATGAGTGTAATGATCGATAAAACAATAGATGGCCTACTACCTCATATGGGTTCACCTCACAACCAACTTTAGCATGTACCTACCAAAATGGGTATAATGTTCAGCCAAATGCAAGGGTTAAATATTGACATGCTCAGCAAAATAGGTATGACGCTCGGCCAAACTTGTGGCCTGAATATTCATATGCACGGGAGCCTCCATCTCAAAATGGTTCATATGGGTATTCTTAAGGATACTTGTACAAACTCGCCATTGCATCTCAACATTCTCCACTATGGGCATATTGCTCGGCCAAATACATAGCCGAGTACCTCACGTGAACCAAGCACACACTAGCTCGTATGGATATGAAAAATATGAGACTCATCCAAATGAATGGCCATAATACTCATACACTACACTACCTACACGTGGGTATGGTGTTCGGCCAAACGTATGGCCGATACATTAGCATGTATAACAGCCTCCATCCTTACACTCTACAACCAACCACAAGGCGCGATCAGTACTTAGCCTAGCCAGGGAAGCATTTCAAACCTAAAAGGATGGACCACCCTTGCCTCATCGCAATCGCCTATATAAAATCCTTTAGGTGCACTCAAGCCACTGATTAGGGCAACGATCAAACCAAGGATACCTAATGTTTACGAACTTAGCGCCTCGAGTCTAGGTGAATGAATGGGAATTTGGCATGCCCGTTCACCCCACGGGTGGCCAAATGTCAAAATATAAGAAACACTTTGTGTAATACCCCTAAATTTTCTAAG
The DNA here is from genome assembly GCF_030987335.1 of Cornus florida. NCBI lineage: Eukaryota > Viridiplantae > Streptophyta > Magnoliopsida > Cornales > Cornaceae > Cornus > Cornus florida. Next base: position 52,544,819 of record NW_026775572.1, read on the forward strand.
GTTTTATTTATTTATTTTATTTCATTTTAATTATCTACGTGGCTATATGAACTATTATTTATTTATTTATTTATTATCTACATGGTTATGCGATTTATTTGTCCTCTAACTGTTATTTATGTAATGTGTGATTAATTGTCATTGTGTTGTAGTTATTTAATTATCTATTTATTTGTTTTTGTTTTGTTAGATGTTTAGAGTTTTAAATTAATTATTTTATTTTAGTTTTAGTTTTTTAAAATATTAAAGGAGGTTTTGGGCATGGAGTGTGGGCCAACTAAATGGTGTTGGGTCATAGGAAGACGCTTGGTCGGGTTGATGTTTTAGCCCATAGTGGTAGTTGATATTTTAGCCCATAAAAGTATGGTTGGGCAAATATATATAAATATATATACATATACTAATTAATGTACGTATATTTATATGTATTTGCGGATATATATATATATATATATATACAACTATATATGTACTTTATATATGTATATTTATATATACGTTTGGTAATATGGTTTATATATATATATAGTACGAATATATGTATATGTATATATATATATTTACCTACCTGATAGTTAGTATTATTATTATTTAATTTTACTTATATTATAATGTTAGTTTTTTTTATTTATTTATTTTTTATATATTATCATAAGGTAACATGTGATTGTATTATTAAATAATTATAGTATTATATTGTTAACTTTCAATGTTAGACGTGTCACTGATGCGAAAAATTTGTTTACCAATAAAAATCACCACTTGCAATAGCACATATCAATGTAGAATAGGGCTATTATAAGGGTTTGTCGAACCACAAGGAATGCTAGCTTATGAAAATCAAGATTGTAAGATTAATTCCCGATTTGATTTGTGAAATGTAACGACCCGGTCATTTGCCTTCCTTTCCTTTTTCCTGAAATTTTACGAATGAATTTTTTTCGTTTAGTTTTCTTTTCTGAGCTTTATTTCATGCCGCTTAGTGTCATCTCAAGTGCTAAGAATTGGTTTCATGTGAATTAACAACTTCCTTTAAGGACCGAGTCATTTTCGCATTTTTCGTTTTTGGACACTATGCGCTATTTCGTTTTTTCCCTCTTCTGTCCATTTCCCTATTTCGTCTTATCTCCGTTTGTCAGTTTTTGGCACAACCTCACTTTTCGTGCTCAAAGTTGGTTTTTGACTTCACGTGCCTTCATCTTGAGTGGTTTCCTTGAAATACGTATCTTTACTTTTGCAAAAAAGTACTCTGGTTGCTCCCTGTGCCCACAGGGGCATGGATGCACAATTCTTTAGAATCTTTTTCATTTCTTGGGGTGTTTTTCGTAAATATCTTTTGAAAAGATTTTATTTTAGGGGTATCTAAGAAAATATCTTTTGGAAGATATTTTCATTCTAGGGCAGTTTCGTAGTTAACCCTTTTTGTAGAGGTCATTGTGCAATTAACGAAAGTTATTGCAAAATGTCTCGTTTGGGGCCTGGATTCTCGTACGGGATTCAATTTCCTTTTGGTCATTTTTTTTCCAATTTCAGGGTTTCTGGCCCCGGTTTGCGCCAAACTTGTTTTGGGCATAACTTTCTGTTCGGGACTCAGTTTTTGACGTCGTTTCTTCCGTTGTTCATATTTTCTTATTTTAAATCTTTTTTGTTCATGGAGTTTTGCCATCTGAGCGCGTTTGCTCAAAATCCACTTTTCCGGACCCGGCGGGGTCCTTTCGGGGCACTTTTTGAGATTTCTATAAATAGGTTGCCCTAATTTTTAAAATCAGATTTTTCAGACCTTCTTCCTCGTCTTGGCTGGCAGCCATGGGAGCCCAAGGGGCTACCTTCACTATTTCTTCTCCTCCACTTGATTTCATTGGTAGAAATCCTTCGGCCTTAGCATTTATTGCTTCCCTCGACGTGCTCTACCTTTTGCCCTTATTAGAATCCATTTATGAAGATTTTTCAGTTCGGGTTTGGAGCCAAGTTGAGATTTTCATGGGGCTTCTTGCGGATTCTTGTTCACGGTGTTGTCCCCGACAAAACCTCTCTATATCGTCGAATTCAGAGAACTTTTATTTTGGTGGGCCTTTGGGATTTTCATCTCAAATTGAGGTAGGAGATATTCTAGGTTTAAATTCTTGTTATATAGCATGCTTGTGATGCTTATATTACTTGTTTGCATGATTAAATATAAAATCTAGAGATTTTATTATTTATTTTTCTTGTACGGGATCTAATTTTTCCGGTTGCTCATGACTTGGTTTAAACATGTAGCATGATTTTATATTGCCCCTTGATGTGCTAATTGTTGTGTATTAAAATTGGAACATTTGAATAAGTATTAAAGATTTTATTTAATATTTATCTTAGGTGAAAGATTAATTCACATGACCTTAACTAGCTTGAAAGTAGTATGTGTTAGCATATTATATTAGGCCTTAGCATGCTTTTCAACATTGTTGAATTTGAAAGTAATTGGAGGTGTTTTGAAAATTAGTAATTATTAATTAATTTGATTAATTAATTTACCCCGAGTGCACTATTCACTCCATTTGAATTCTGACTTGATATTCTTGATCTACATGCCATATAGCTTCACATATATTTGATTTAGAATATTCGGTGAGGTTTTGAAACCTTTCGTTTAATTAATTTCCTTGTGTAAGATTTAATCCTCATGGTGATATACAACTTGGAATTGAATTGTGGCATGCTAGAAAATTAAGCTTTGGTATGGTTGTTCACATATATTAAATTGGGATTAATTGCATGAGAATTGCAACATTTATTTTATATTTAACTTTAGTGAAAGTTTAATTTACATAGGTGTAACTTGCATGAAATAAAGCTTGTAATGTGATATTACATTAGTCCTTGGCATGTTCTCTAAGATATGTTAAATTGAGAGCATTTGGTTAAGTTTGAAAATCTAGAGATTTTAATTAAAATCTATTTTGTGGTCCCATTAGCTTAATTAAGGTTTTAACTTGATATTTGTATTGGCCATGACTTGTTTACTAGAATATATTAATTTGGGACTATTAGAAGTTATTTTAGAACCTTGGTAATTAAATTAGCATGATTTAATTAAAGTTCTACTTTGTTGTTCCAACAATCTAATTGAGTTTTAGAATGGATATAGGTGATGACCATGCTATGTCCTTTAACATGTATTAAATTGAGGTTATTTGGAATTGAATCGGAATCTAGAGAATTTAATTGTGTTTATTTATTTAAATTCTATCAATTTGCTCCATGATCTAGTTGTGTTTTAGAAGTGGTTTCTATATTCAAATCATGGACTTAGACTTGTTGTATATTCATTTGGTTATGTTTTGAACATTGGATAACATAGTTGCTATATTTGTATTCGTGATAATATGTTTTCCTTATTGAATATATTGTTGCCTTGTGTAATGATTTGCACACTTCGTGTTTAACATCTTTCATGCATAGCGTATAACGAATCGCATACTGTAGATTCGACATTCATCATATCATATTAGTTGTGGATTTAGAGCATGTATTGTATAGGTTTCCAAATTTGGTTGTGCTTAGTAGATAGTTGATTATCTTGCATATTCCTATTGATATATGCGTTGTTGCACAACTTGTTGATTTTGGAAACTTGGGGATGTCGTTGTTTGACTATGGCTAGGACGTGGTTCTAGTATGGGGGATAGTCCCTCTATATGGTCTAGTGCGCACATAGGGAGGTTACCCATGGGTTAGTAACCCTAAAGTAACTATGTTGTCAGTCTAATCCGGCGTGACGTCCGAGTATCCACTTTGTTTGATTTCGCATTTCATTTTCAAGTTGATAACTAGATGATGTTGTAACTTGTTGTTTCTTATTTGTCATTCCATTTTAAGTTACATGATGTTAACTTTGCGAAATTGTGCTTTATGCGTTGTATTGGAAGTTCCAATGTTGGTTAAATTGCATCGATATTGAAAATTGTGTTTTGACGTTCTAACAAAGCTTATGATTGATCCTATTGATTCATTTATAACTTAGACGTTAGGTGGCATGACCCAGTTCTGTTGTTTTCGTGCTTTAGATTTCAAGCTGATAGCTTTAAGAAATTTTATTTTGTTGCCTTGTATAATATGCTTTTATGTGGTTAGATTGCATTGAAGTTGTAAATTGCGTTTTGATTGTTCAGCATGGCCTAGGATGATTCCTTAGACTTATTTAGAACATAGACGTTAGGTGACATGATCACTTTAGTTGTTTCTGTATTCAAGATTGCAAGTTAATACCTTTAAGAACCTATATCTTATTGCTTTGTATAATGTGCTTCCATATTGTTTAAATGGCATAGATGATGTGATTTATGCTAAAAACACTCTAAGGTAGCTTAGGATGCTCCCTGAGTCTCATTTCGATATAGACGTTAGGTGGCATGAACCCCTTTAACATGTTTTATCTTAAGGTGATAAATTTGTAAAATGCTAGGTCGATGCATGCTCATCTCTTACAAGTAGCTTTATGTTACTCACCCCTACGATACTGGGGCATATTTCAGGTACGAAGACTTGATTCATGGCGCCTAGCATTCCTTGGATGTCGTGTAGCTTTCAAGTTTCCATTTCATGCAAATGTTAGCATGAAATGTCATTTTATAACTTATAGGTCAAAATATGTATATTTGATTCCATGTATGTAATGTGTACATAAGTGCACTCCTTTCAATGTATTTGATATGTATGAGATGAGGCCAGAGACCAATGACATGTGTATTGTATTCTATACAACTTTTTAACTTCATGAAATATTATGAAAACCTTGAAAAATGGCAAGTCATTGCTTCACCATGGTTGCATCGGGTGTGGGAATTCCATTTTCATTCTTTCATAGGGTCTTATTAATCTTGTATGCAGTGGGGCCAAGGGAGAAATAGTCATTTGATCCTGTTTCGTATTTTGGATTCCGAGTTTTCATTCCAAGTTCCATTTTTACCTTTTTGCCCGTTGGGGGTCGGATTTTGTCTCGGTAGTATATTTAAGTCATGGATCATTGTAGCACGTCCAAATAGGTAAGTTATGTTTGCGTGCATGGTCATTTCCGGGCAAAATCTTATCGTTTGTATTTTGACCCTCTTGTGAATTCATTTCGCATTTTTTTTTGCATATTCTGATCTAGGGGCATTATGGACCTTTCATGGTAGTTTTTTCTTCTTCTTTCAACATGGTTGAATAGAAAACATGATTTTAGGGGGGGTTTCTTTTTCGTGTTTTTCCAGAAAATGTCCTCTTGATATCGGAAATTGTGTACGAAGTTTAGCTCTCAGTTTTCCAACTTAGCAGTTTTTTGGACCTCCATGACCAGATTTCATGGAGGGACATTTCGGGCATTCTACATTGCATTTTTTTTTAATTCTTTCGCAAGTCACTTAGAAAATTCAATTTTGAGGGGGTTTCTTCTTTGTGTTTTTCCAGAAAAATTCATCTTCTAGCCCGTTTTCGCTCTCAGTTGCAGACAGTCACTGTAGCAACTTTTAACCCTCTTGTTCAGTTCTGATCTAGGGGCATTTTGGGAATTTAACAGTGAGTTTTTTTTCGATTCCGTCCACGATGTCGGGTAGAAAACTCGATTTTAGGGGAGGTTTCTTCTTCGTGTTTTTCCAGAAAAACTCGTCTTGACCTCCGTTTCAAGCCTCAGTTCTGGGCAGATAAAAAAAAAAAATAGCAGCAGCCAAGGGCTGCCACTAGCCATGTCTTTGGGCACCGGTATGTGCACCGGTGGGCTCACGCATGGGTGCCGTGTGCGCCATGGCCTTCGTCAGGCCGCCGCGACGTCAACTCTTCTTTTGGGCTTTTCTCCTTCGTTCGGACTCCGATTCAAGTGATTTTTTTTTTTAACTTGACTAATTTTTTGCTGTCTTTCCAACGATGTGCTCGGTTGCACCCGGTTCTTCCTGGATAATTACCAATTTACCCTTTTTGCCTTAAGTGCTCATTTTTCTTCGTCATGCCATTTCTCCTTCGTCCGGACTCCGAATCATGCGATTCTTGAGTCCATCTTGATTAGTTTTTTGTTGTCCTTCCAGTGGTGTGCTCGGTGGCACCCGAATCTATAGTTTTCAGAAATAACTATTTTGCCCCTGGGGGCTTATTTGTCATATTTTCGATCTTTTGCTTCCGCATCAGTTCTTGTTGAGTTCCACGATCTCATGGAAGGTCACTTTGACTTCTTAGAGTCTTGTTTTCTATTTTCGCTTCCGCATTCGGATCTGTTATCGGGTCAACCTTCGGTTCATCACAGGACATGCTGGCCTAAAAACCAGGGTTGTCACATGAAATATAGTTGATGGATTGTTTTGTTTATCACATACATAAACTGAATTTAACTAAAATAACTAAAACTGAATTTTGATTGCAAATAAATGAGATAATAAAGATAAGGGCTAGGGAAATGACTTCACCACAAGCCTTGTAAACTTGCCTAATTACAATTAACTTGGGGAACAACTTATACATATAACCATGATATGTAGAAAGGCAAGATAACTATAATATCTTTCAGAAAATCATACATTTCTAGACTAAGTATAACCCATCTTTGGTTGGCATGGTTCATCTACCTAAAACTAGGTTGTGGTATGAACCATCTTCCCTATGCATGGCCTATCGAGGTCCTTCAATTGTATGTTGTAGCATATGAAATTCAATTATCTATCATAAATTATCTTCAGTTTTTATGGACCATCTACCTAACTAAATTAATCTAAAGGTGTAACACGGTCCATCTTCCTTAAGTATAACTTATATAAATTCTCAATTAACATGCCAATATAACCATTGCATAATCTCATCCTTATTGTCACTCTAAGAATGTAAGTAGCATAATCATGAAAAAGCAATTTCTCAGACAAGATAAGAGTCTCAACAAGGTTATATATAGAATGTAGCAAAAATACATCAAAGTGTAATCTCTAAATTATACAATTTATCACAAATATGCAAAGTTCCCCAAATTTAGAAATAATCAAGACATAATTACTTGGCAAGGGTTGCATCAAATCCCTAGGAAGGGAGTTAGCCTCTCATATGCAAGGTGTAAGCCTCCATTGATGATAACGACTCCACCTCCATGAGCTCAGAATTCTGCCCCATTTTTCTTCCTCCCCTTTTCTTAATATTTCTCTCTCTATCTTTCACTCAATCAAACTTAGCGATAGATAATGATGGGTGGTTGATATATAAACTGAAAATTCCCTCTAAAGATATCATATTTCATAGCCTTTCAAATTCTAAAAGAGTTGGAGACATTTCTAAAATTAAGGAAACAAACTTTGACTAAATCAAAGTGTGACAGCTCAGCATTTTGACAGAATTAACATGTTATTCTTCTGTATTTTTGACCTATCAATTTTCTAAATTAGACTTTTTTCTCAACATAGAAAATATAGTGCTATGGGTTAGGTTGCCAAATCATTAAACCATTTAGAAATTTGATTTATAACCCGAGAGATATGGTCAAAATACCACAGGAGTGCAAAGTTGAGCTTTGCCACCTGGCAACATGTTGGTGTCCTCTTACTCTCTATTTTTGACATCTGAAACGTGGGAATTATACTTCCATTAAAACATACCAAACATAGAACTTTGAGTTCTTTTTTCACAGAATCCAATGGTTTATCATTTGGAGTTCGTAGTAGAGAGTTATGGCCTTTTTTCTAAAGGGGCGCAGAGTTGATGACAACTCGCGTCGGGATGCCAGAACTCAAGTCAGGATGCAAAGTACTGATGCATGCCCAAATGAAACTGTTTTGCATTTCTTCAGCTTGGACTGTTGAGTGCTTCTTTATCTAAATGTGTTGCTGAGAGTTTCCATAGGTACATTGGAACCTCTTTTCTTGATAAGCCCTAGATGTTGACACCTGGAGTGTATTTGATCTTCAAAAGCTCTTAAAGTCTTCTTTTTATTTCTTTTTGGAGAGTACACCTGAAAATAGACAAAAACACAAAAACACATATAAGGTATACAATATCAATACAAAAATGGACTAACATATGCAATTTAGGGTGCTTGAAAATGAAATATTCAGCACTTATCACACCCCCAAACTTATATTTTGCTAGTCCCTTAACAAAAGAAAATAGAACACACAATGAAATATCAAATTTCTCCTATTTCGTGGGAGTGTCGATTGCATTTAGAATATGCAATAAGCCTTTTAAACCCCTAGGTATCCTTAGAGGACGAGTGAAGTCTCGTGAGGGTTTACCAAAAATGATACCCATAAATATTAAGCAACAAGGCTCATTCTAGTATACACTGAAACATGTGACTTTGGGGAAAAACTCTATCATGAAGAGTACAACAAGTATGCATACAATGACATCTCAAAACAATATTTAATTCCTAGCATTCATGCATCGACAAACTAGTCCACATACATGATCTTCAACATCTCATTTATAATCGAATTTCATCTTAAGTTCCTTAGAAGTGAACTGAAATTTCATTTTCTTTTAAAATTCACTTTTAACCCTTTTATGGCTCATACAATGTCTTCCACATCCTTAATTTATCTTTTAAAATCATAATCTAAGGAAAAAATTTGTTTGAACACATTTTTTTTTTTTTTTCCTTCTTATACATGACCATGCGCAATGTCTAAGTTCTTTAACCTTTCTAATCACCCCATGTAACAAGCGTTGAGCCAACAACTCCCAAACCAAATGGTTTTAGGTCATTAAGTGTAAAGACACTCCTAAGGGCGTAATGACTTGGAAAGATAAAGCTACAAACTCAAAATAATCATACATCTTACATTTTTTCCTTGTCTTCATTTTTAATCAGTTGATATGTTGAAAGAATGCAGTTTTATTCTTTTTTTTTTTCTTCAATGTCAAGGATTATTTCATTCATCCGATTTACTAATTCAGGGAGCCAATTAAGTTTGGGTGTCATTTCTGGAAACCCTCACGAGACTTCACTCGTCCACTAGGGGTAGCCAAGGGGTTTAAAAGGCTTGTTGCATACGCTAAATGTAATCATATTCCCTACAAAAGTGGCATTATCCATTTATTGCTTTCTAGTTCATAGTTGTATAGTTGTATAGTTGTTCATTTCATTCCATTACTTTCTAGTTCATTGATAGGGACAAGTAATATTTAAGTTTGGGGGTGTGATGAGCGCTAAAAAGTGCGCATTTAAACCTCTTAACCTTAGGTATTCTAGGACCTTTATCTATCTTACTTTCCCATTTTAGACTAATTTCGTGTTATTGCCATTTTTAGGTGCTTATCCCCAAAATAAGCTAACTCAGCTAAATAAGAGCATAATTGAAGCAATCTTGAGATGAATCAAAGAAATGGGCAAAGCGGAAGCAGTATGAAGCAAAGTATGGAATTCATCAGGTTCGATCGATCTCAGAAAATATTCAATCGATCGAAAGTTCATCGATCTAGACATTTCAAGATGGATCTAAGCTCTTTTGTCCTTATCTAAAGATCCCACAAAGTTCGATCGATCCCACAAAGTTCGATCGATCCAACAATTCTCAGATCGATCGAAAAGATTCTATCTTATCCTGTTGTACCACCCTACCTACCATTTTTGTCTCATTCCCCAAAATATCTCAGATCTGTCCTTATCCAAAAAGGCACAGCCATAGAGGATCGATCCAGCTTAAGTTCGATAGATCTCAACCATGTTCGATTGATATCACCACAAGTTTGATCGATCGAACTTCCCCAAGTGCGAGAAAATTCAATTTCCAGCTCATTAAAAGTTGTCTCATATCCAATCATTAGGAGGAATATTGGTGTACGAGTCCAGGTCATTGGGGGTGACATTTGACCTACCTATATAAGGAATATGAGCCATTCTTGAGAGCATATACATACTTGAGAGACTTTTGACACAATTTCCATATCATATTCTTAGTGAGGAAGAAAAGAATAGAGGAGGCTAGAGACACAAGCTTGGAGTTCTTCCATCAACCAAGAAGAGGAGCAATTTCTACCATAGAGTTAGCCCTTAAGGGTTGGAGGACACCATCCATGAGTGGCTAGACATCCTCTTGGGGCTAGAGTTAGCCCTAAGCATGCTTTCTACATCTTGATTTATGTATTTTTAAGGGGATTTGTATTGTGATACATGTTTTGACATTTTTATTTACATAGATCTTGTTTATTCAATGATTTGTGTAATTTAATGCTTCCAATTGATCATTTTATTCTATCCATATGTCTATGTATGCTAGAATTGATGTTCATGTGTTTGTCTCTATATTTTGTGTTATTAATGCATGTCTATGTGTATTGATGCTATAGATCTAGAGATTGTGAAGACATAGTGCTTAATAGAATGCTCTTGTGGTTTATTTGATGGTTCATACTCATTTCTTGATGGATTATGCCTCTCTCTTAGTTTAATTAGTTTAATTCCATGTCATTAGCTTAATTGTAGTGTAGTTGTAGTTTAGATGTTAAATGGGAGGACAATCCATGCTTGTTGTTTGATGTTCCATACTTATGAAAACAAGTAGCATATGTCTCTAACCTTGTGATGTGTTTGGATTGTGAGCTTAAAGAACGGATTAATGGCTTAGTTTGATATATTATGCTATCCACTATGTTGTTTAGACAATAAATACTTAATTAGTCATCCATGCTTGTTGAAACAACCACACACACACACACTATTGTTGCAATACGTGTTTTCCCCTTCATTAATCATTTATTAAGGGTGTAGAAAAGCTATGCTTAGTGGTGATCTCTAAACCCCAAGATCTCTCTCTCTTATTTTCTCTCTATTGTATTTAATTATTTACTTTAGTTTAAATTGCATCTTAGTATAATTCAATCACCAACCAATCTTTTGATCACTCGATCTACTAACCCTAATCTCAATTCCACAACCTAATATGACCCATCAATCCCTTAGGACGATCCCTACTCGATCTAACTATATTTTTAGTGAAAGGTAGTAGTGACAAATTATAAATGTAAAACTTGGCCACACTCATGTTAGTCCAATATCCTTTGCAAACTTTTGGTGTATAGGTACGGCATATACCAAGTTTTTGGCACCGTTGCCGGGGATTGATTGAAGGTAACGTCGTATTTGTGGAATCAATTAGGAATTAATACTCTTTTGATCGTGTCTTTACTTTATTTTCATTTTCATTTTGGTTACTTACTGTGTTGGTTCTTGTTTGACTAGGTGCATTAAGCTAGAAGGTGAATAAAAGAGCATTTTAAGCAAGGAGCTAAGTAAAAGCAAGGAAAAAACTAAAATCTAAAAAAATTTATAAGGCTAAAATTGAAAATTGAATTGAAGTGCTAAAGGACCCTTTGTGAGCTCTTTCTTAACTCAATCTTTAGTAAATCGTCGGCCCGCGTGGAGGCTTGTATTTCAATTCTTAGATAAATCGTGAGCCCACGTGGAGGCAATTTTATTATTCTTTGCATATTGTTGATAGCATGGGAGTATGGGATCATTGTATGTAAACGAAGTTTGATAATTGATTTGTTGCGAAAGTGAAGTGATTGTTCATTGCTTGTTGCTAGTTGTGTTTTGTTGTGCATGCATGGTCATAGATCATTGAAACCTACTCTTGTCCCTCTTAATTTTCATCTTGAATCCTTTGTTCGAAAACCTAGGGGAAGAGGAAGTTCTAGTCAATCCATTTCATTAATGGAAGTACATAATGAGGACCACGTGGAGGACCTTAGTCACATAAACCAACAAGGTATCCTCCACCCCAGTGTGTATCATGATAACATGAAAGTACCATTAGGCATGCCAAGGCCATTCATTCACCTACTAGAACAACAAGGCCAAGTTCTATTCGGAATGCCTAGGCCAATGTTTGCTCCACAACCTCCTATAGTTCAAGGCAATCAAGGTGTCCATGTTGCACCTCCAATTGTTAATCCTCCCCTTGCTTTAAGAGATCACTATGTGCCTAATGAATATAATGCACCCACGTGCATTCAATTGCCACCATTTAGAGCACACCACTATGAAATTAAACCACAAACCATTTAAATGCTTCCTAACTATCATGGACTACCAAGTGAAGAACCTTACAAGCATTTAGATGAGTTTCTTTAAGTATGTTCCACCGTGAGATACACGGACATGCCGGAAGAGGTCTTAAGGCTTAAACTTTTTCCATTCACCCTTAAAGACAAGACAAAAAATTGGTTTAACAATCTTAGGCCTTTTTTAATAACTTCTTGGGCAGAAATGCAACAAGAGTTCTTCAAAAAGTACTATCTGGTTTCTAAGACCAATGTCATGAGAACCTCAATTCGAGAGTTTTCACATGGGGATGGGGAAACGTTCCATGAGGCATGGGAAAGATTCAATGAATTACTTAGGAAGTGTCCACATCATGACATGTCCAAATGGCAATTAGTTCAATATTTCTTTGAGAGTTTATCCGATAATTACAAGGGCATGGTTGATTCTTCCATGGGTGGCTTTTACATTGATAGGCATGAGGATGACGTGTGGCGTCTTTATGAGAGCATGAGTGAAAATTCTTTGCATCGAACTTTATCTTCTAAGAATGGTAGGAATTCAAGTGGAAGGAAGAGTGTTGGCTTACATCAAGTTGACCATTCCAATGAAATAGCCGCCGAGATGAAATCTTTATCTCAAAGGTTTGATCAATTCTTGATCAACCAAAACTCGGCAAATCAAGTATCTTCCTTCCCTAACCATTCCCATCATGTATCCAATGAATCATGTATGACTTGTTCAAGTGTTTTACATTCTACTTCCAATTGTCCCTATGGACATGTGCAAAGTGAGCATCATGAATAAGTCAATGCAACTTTTGTTAACCAAGGGAACAATCCTTATGGCAATCACTATAATTCTAGTTAGAGGAATCACCCGAACTTCTCTTGGAGAAACCAAGGGGAAGGCTCAAACCCTCCCCAAGGTGTTTTTCAAGGGAAGTATGTTCCACCTCTGATGCAAAGCCAAGGTTCCCAAGGTTTTAGATCATCATTTCAATCGCATGGTAATCAATTTTCTAATTCTCATTTTCCTAATCAACCATCATATTCTCAAGGAAATTCTAGGAGTCCCGCTTTTGAAGAGAAAGTTTTGACCGCTCTAGGCACTCTAGAGGCAAACAGTTAATTTTTTCATTCTCATTCTCAATCCATTGCTAAGCTAGAAACCCAAGTAGGGCAAATAGCTAGTACTTTAAATGCTAGAAAGAAAGGGAAAATACCTTTGAATGCCCCACCAAAGCAATAATGTGTTGTGGAGACTCATTCCTCATCGGAAAGTCCTATAATAGAGCATGTCAATGCGGTGACAACCTTGAGAAGTGGGAGAATCATTGACAACCAAGTAGGTGTGTCCAATGAAGAGAGTGAACCGGTGCAACCCAAAGTTGACAACCGTCCCGTTTCTTGTCATATTCCTCCTTCATTGCATATGCATGATCATTCAAATGAGAAAGTGTTGAAAAGTGATTTGAAAACTGATTTAATGAAAAGTAATTTGTAAAATGATTTCAAAACTTCTTGTGTTGAAGAGACTGCAAAGAAAATTTCTGAAAAGGTTTTTGAACCAAAAGCTCCATTTCCGGATGCCTTAAAAGGATCCATTTCAAATGACAAGCAAAAGGCAAAGACAAATGAAATCATGGATGTGTTTAGGCAAGTGAAAGTCAACCTTCTGCTTTTGGATGTAATTAAGAAATTCTGGCTTATGCCAAGTTTTTAAAAGATCTTTGCACCCAAAAGAGGAAGAACAAAAGCCAAGCACCTAAAAAAGTGGTCTTAATCGAGCAAGTGAGCTCAATTTTGCAACATAACACTCTTCTAAAGTTTAAAGACCCCGGTTCACCTACCACTTCATGCATCATTGGTGATCATATCATTAATCGGGTTCTCCTTGACTTATGAGCCAGTGTTAATCTTCTTCCATATTCGGTATATGTCAAATTAGGCTTAGGAGACTTGAAACCGACGTCGGTGGTTTTACAACTTGCCGACCGATCCATCAAAAAGCCTAAGGGTATCATTGAGGACGTATTGATTAAGATTGATAAATTTTTCTTCCCCGTTGATTTCATTGTCATTGACACGGAACCGATCCCGAATCCTAAGAGCTAAATTTCCGTTATCCTTGGCCGTCCTTTCTTGGCAACCGCGAATGCCAACATTAATTGTAGGATGGGGATAATGAAGATCTCATTTGGCCACATGACGGTGAAGTTGAATATCTTCAATCCGACCCCCAATTCATTTGACAAGCATAAAGAAATAAATGTTGTAGAGAAATGCCATGCTAATAAATGTGAAGGAATAGAGTCTTTGCTTGAAACCAAAATTTTAAAAGGGTTATCTTCAACCCTGAATTCGAAAAAAGTTGTTTCAAAATCTTGTTTTGAAAGGGCATGGAAGCCTAAAGATCATTTTGACCAAGGACTACAAATTTCTTTTGATCCTAATCCAACAAGTTCTCTAGGGAACCATTTGTTGGGTGGAGTTCAAAGTACTTATCACCCTATTAAGGAGGGGATGCACTACAAGATGTTTGATTTGGGCTAAAAGAGTCCAACGTCTTGCTAGAGACGTTAAAGACGAGTGCATTTCGTAGGGTGTCACAACACTATTCCTCCCTCATTTCTATTTTAAATTTCATTTCTTGTGAAGTGTAGATATTTACTTTAGGTTCATATACATTGCTAGGAACTGTGATTAGGATTGCATGCACTTTCATGTTGAAAATGAGCATTTTGTTCCTGTTCGATCGATCTCAAAAGAAGTTCGATTGATCGAACCCCATACTTGTATCCAACCTGCATCCAATCACCTCTCTGTCCAATCGTTCGAAGAAAACCTATATATTTCAGCTCTCTGTCCCATCGTTCGAACTTGTTCCTAGATCGATCTTTAGTTCTTCGATTGATCCAACTTCATCTTGGATCGATCTGCAGTCTCAACACATGGAAAAATTTTGAACCTGCATCCAACCTGCATCCAAATGCCTCTCTGTCCCATCGTTCGAATATGTCTGCAGAATTTTACATGTCCGATCGATCTGATTCTTTCTAAGATCGATCTTGAAGAGATCGATCTCTGTTCTTTGATTTACTGTTTTGACTTTAAGTTTGACTTTTGTTTTGAACTTTAAATTTAAAAACTCCAAAAATATTTTATTCTGAAAAAAAAGGAGGTTTTCAAAGTTTTCAAAAATACTTTTATTTCTTGTATTTTATTTATTTATTTTATTTTTGTCTATTATTTTTCAAAAATTCTAAAAATATTTTATTTTATCTTATTTTATTTTATATTTAAAAAATTCCAAAAAAATAATTCTTTTGTTTTCTTTTATTTTACTTAATTTATTTTTATTTTATTTAGTTTTATTTTTTAAAAATCCAAAAAAATATTTTTCATTTTTAATTTTTGATTTTTAATTTTCAAAAATTCAAAAGCTTTAAAAACAATTTTATCTTTTAGTGAGGAGAGATCGATACTAGTTCGATCGATCAAACTGAAGAGGGAATGTTTTTAAAAATAGAGGCCAAGGGTTATTTCAGATCGATTCAAAGATCGATCCAAAACACCCTAGCTTCCCCTCGTCGCTGCAACCCTTCTCTTCCATCTTCGGCGAGTGCTCTGGCGATTCCATTGTGCCCGAATCTCTCTCCCTCATCTCGGATCTCAGATTTCATCTCTCTCTCTCCCCTTCGATCCACTTCTCTCCCGGTTTAGGTAAGATTTGAACTCCATCTTTTGATTCAAGCTTTATGTAACGACCCAGTCATTTGCCTTACTTTCATTTTTCTTGAAATTTTACGAATGAATTTTTTTCGTTTAATTTTCTTTTCTGAGCTTTGTTTCGTGTCGCTTAGTGTCATCTCGAGTGCTCAGAATTGGTTTTTGAGACTCTTTCATGTGAATTGACAACTTCCTTTGAGGACCGAGTCATTTTCGCATTTTTCGTTTTTTGGACACTATGCGCTATTTCGTCTTTTCCCTATTCTGTCATTTTCCCTATTTCGTCTTATCTCTGTTTGTCAGTTTTTGGCACAACCTCACTTCTCATGCTCGGAGTTGGTTTTTGACTTCACATGCCTTCATCTTGAGTGGTTTCCTCAAAAGATGTATCTTTACTTTTGCAAGAAAGTACTCTGGTTGCTCCCGGTGTCCATAGGGGCATGGATGCAAAGTTCTTTGAAATTATTTTCTTTTTTTGGGGTGTTTTTCGTAAATATCTTTTGAAGATATTTTATTTCAGGGGTTTTTAAGAAAATATTTTTGGAAGATATTTTCATTCTGGGCCATAAGTGCAGTTTTCACTTTTTGAAGGGGCCATTGTGCAGTTAATGAAAGTTATTGCAAAATGTCTTGTTTTGAGCCTGGATCCTCGTACAAGATTCATTTTCACATTTCGTCGAGTTGTGTACTCTTGGAATTTCCTCCTGGACGATATTTTCCAGTTTCAGGGTTTCTGGCCCCGGTTAGCGCCAAACTTGTTTTGGGCATAACTTTTTGCTCGGGACTCAGTTTTTGACGCCGTTTCTTCTGTTATTCATATTTTACCATTTTAAATCTTTTTTATTCACAAATTTTTTCCATTTGAGTGTATCTGCTCAAATTTTACTTTTTCGGACCCGGCGGGGCCCGTTCGGGGCACTTTTTGAGATTTCTATAAAAGGGGGGTGAGATATTTCATTTTTCATCTTCTCCCCTCTTAATGCATGACCTGGAGCTCCTATGGCAGCCCAAGGGGTGCTGCCATCTTCTCTCTCCTCTCTTGGTTCACTTTTCCTTGATGGAAAGTCTTCGGCCTTAACGTTTGTTGTTCCCCTCGCCGTGCTCTACCTTTTCCCCTTATTAGAATTCAGTTTTGACCATTTCTTGAGTTTGGTTTTGAGGTCAAGTTATGATTTTGATGGGGCTTTCATGGGGGTTATGTTCACGGCGTTGTCCCCGACAAAACCTAGTAGTTTCGTCAGATTCGGAGCCGTTCCATTTTGATGGCATTTGAGATTTTCATCTCAAATTGAGGTAGGGGATGTTTTAGGTTTAAATTATTGTTATATAGCATGCTTGTGATGCTTATACTACTTGTTTGCATGATTAAATATAAAATCTAGAGATTTTATTATTTATTTTTCTTGTACGGGATCTAATTTTCCCGGTTGCTCATGACTTGGTTTAAACATATAGCATGATTTTATATTGCCCCTTGATATACTCATTGTCGTGTATTAAAATTGGAACATTTGAATAAGTATTAAAGATTTTATTTAATATTTATCTTAGGTGAAAGATTAATTCACATGGCCTTAACTAGCTTGAAATCAATATGTGTTAGCATATTAAATTAGGCCTTAGCATTCTCTCCAACATAGTTGAATTTGAAAGTGATTGGAGGTGTTTTGAAATTTAGTAATTATTAATTAATTTAATTAATTAATTTGCCCCGAGTGCACTATTCATTCTATTTGAATTCCAACTTGATATTCTTGATTTACATGCCATATAGTTTCACATATATTTGATTTAGAATATTCGGTTAGGTTTTGAAACCTTTTATTTAATTAAATTCCATGTTTAAGATTTAATCCTCATGGTGATATACAACTTGGAATTGAATTGTGGCATGCTAGAAAATTAAGCTTTGGTGTGGTTGTTCACATGTATTAAATTGGGATTTATTGCATGAGAATTGCAACTTTTGTTTTATATTTAACTTTAGTAAAAGTTTAATTCGCATGGTCGTAAATTGAATGAAATAAACTTGTAATGTGATATTGCATTAGTCCTTGGCATGTTTTCCAACATAGGTTAATTTGAGAGCATTTGGTTAAGTTTGAAAATCTAGAGATTTTAATTAAAAGAATTAATTAAAATCTATTTTGTGGTCCCATTAGCTTAATTAAGGTTTTAACTTGAAATTTGTATTGGCCATGACTTGTTTACTAGTATATATTAATTTGGGACTATTTGAAGTTGTTTTAGAACCTTGGTAATAAAATTAGCATGATTTAATTAAAGTTCTACTTTGTTGTTCCAACAACCTAATGGAGTTTTAGAATGGATATAGGTGATGACCATGCCATGTCCTTTAACATGTATTAAATTGAGGTTATTTGGAATTGAATCAGAATCTAGAGAATTTAATTGTGTTTATCTATTTAAATTCGATCAATTTGCTCCATAATCTAGTTGTGTTTTAGAAGTGGTTTCTATATTCAAATCATGGACTTAGACTTGTTGTATATTCATTTGGTTATGTTTTGAACATTGGATAACATAGTTGCTATGTTTGTATTCGTGATAATATGTTTTCCTTATTGAATATATTGTTGCCTTGTGTAATGATTTGCATACTTCGTGTTTAACATCTTTCATGCATAGCGTGTAACGAATCGCACACTGAATATTCGACATTCATCATATCATATTAGTTGTGGATTTATAGCATGTATTGTATAGGTTTCTAAATTTGGTTGTGCTTAGTAGATAGTTGATTATCTTGCATATTCCTGTTGATATATGCGTTGTTGCACAACTTGTTGATTTTGGAAACTTAGGGATGTCGTTGTTTGACTATGGCTAGGACGTGGTTCTAGTACGGGGGATAGTCCCTCTATATATAGTCTAGTGCGCACATAGGGAGGTTACCCATGGGTTAGTAACCCTAAAGTAACTATGTTGTCGGTCTGATCCGGCGTGATGTCCGAGTATCCACTTTGTTTGATTTCGCATTTCATTTTCAAGTTGATAACTAGATGATGTTGTAACTTATTGTTTCTTATTTGTCATTCCATTTTTAGTTACAGGATGTTAACTTTGCGAAATTGTGCTTTATGCGTTGTATTGGATGTTCCAATGTTGGTTAAATTGCATCGATATTGAAAATCGTGTTTTGACGTTCTAATAAAGCTTAGGATTGATCCCATTGATTCATTTATAACATTGACGTTAGGTGGCATGAACCACTACTGTTATTTTGTGCTTTAGATTCTAAGTTGATGGCTTTGAGAGCTTAAACCTTGTTGCATTGTATAACATGTTCTTTTGTTGTTGAATTGCATGGATAATGTGATTCTTGTTAACTTGTATTCAAATATGCTTATGTCATGTTGTATGGATTACTCTAGACCTAGTTCAATTGTATTGAAAGTGTAATTCATGTTAATCTATGATCAAGCATTCTTCTTGTCGTGTTCTTTGGATTATCCCAACCATAATTCGTTTCATACACGTACGTGTATCATGATTCTTGTTGCTTAGACTCTAAGGTAGCTTAGGATGCTCCCCGAGTCTCACTTGGACATAGACGTTAGGTGGCATGAGCCCCTTTAACATGTTTCACCTTAAGGTGATAAATTTGTAAAATGCTAGGTCGATGCATTCTCATCTCTTACGAGTAGCTTTTTGTTACTCACCCCTACGATACTGGGGCATATTTCAGGTACGAAGACTTGGTTCGTGGCGCCTAGCATTCCTTAGATGTCGTGTAGCTTTCAAGTTTCCATTTCATGCGAATGTTTGCATGAAATGTCATTTTGTAGACTTATATGTCAAAATATATATATTTGATTCCATGTATGTAATGTGTACTTAAGTACACTCCTTTCAATGTATTTGACATGTATGAGATGAGGCCGGAGGCCAATGACATGTGTATTATATTCTATACAACTTTTTAACTTCATGAAATATTATGAAAACCTTAAAAAATGGCAAGTAATTGCTTCACCATGGTTGCATCGGGTGTGGGAATTCCATTTTCATTCTTTCATAGGGTCTTATTAATCTTGTATGAAGTGTGGCCAAGGGCCAAACGGTCATTTGACTCCATTTTACATTTTTGGATTCCATGTTTTCCATTCTAAGTCCATTTTTGCCTTTTTGCCGTTGGGGGGTCGGATTTTGCATCGGCTATGTTTTTAAGTCGTGGACTATTGTAGCACGTCCAAATAGGTAAGTTACGCTTACGTGCATGGTCGTTTCCGGGAAAAACCTTATCGTTTGTGTTTTGAGCTTCTTGTGAATTCATTTCGCATTTTTTTGCATAATCTGATCTAGGGGTGTTTTGGACCTTTCACATCAGCTTTATTTCCTTCTTTCAACATGGTTGAATAGACAACGTGACTTTAGGGGGGGTTCTTTTTCGTGTTTTTCCAGAAAATGTCGTCTTGGTGCCGGAAATCGATCGCAAAGTTCAGCTTTTCTATTTTTTTTTAGCAGCTTTTTGGACCTCCATGACCAGATTTCATGGAGGGGCATTTCGGGCATTCTACATTGCATTTTTTTTTAATTCTCTCGCATTTCACATAGAAAGCTCAATTTTAGGGGGGGTTTCTTCTCTGTGTTTTTGCAAAAAAATTCATCTAGGCCTCCAAATTCAGCCTTTGTTCCGGATTTTTCTAAAAAACAAACCCACAGCAGCTTTATGGGCTGCTGCTGCCAGCCATGTGTGCACCGGCGTGCATGCGGCAATCATGGCTCGCGCATGGGCGTGCGCATGGGGCTGTCGTGGCCCCTCGTCGGGCCGCCGCAACGTCATTTCTTCTTTTGGGCTTTTCTCCTTCGCCCGGACTCCGATTCAAGTGAATTTTTTTTTGAACTTGACTAATTTTTTGCTATCTTTCCAACGGTGTGCTTGGTTGCACCTGGTTCTTCCTGGATAATTACCAATTTACCCTTTTGCCTTAAGTGCTCGTTTTTCTTTGTCATGTCATTTCTCATTCGTCCGGACTCCGAATCATGCGATTCTTAAGTCCATCTTGATTAGTTTTTCGTTGTCCTTCCAGCGGTGTACTCGGTGGCATCCGAATCTACAATTTTTAGAAATGACTATTTTGCTCCCAGGGGCTTATTTGTCATGTTTTCGATCTTTTGCTTCCGCATCAGTTCTTGTTGAGTTCCACGACCTCATGGAAGGTCACTTTGACTTTTTAGATTCTTGTTTTCTATTTTCGCTTCCGCATTCGGATCCGTTATCAGATCATCCTTACGGTTCATCACAGGACACGCTGGCCTAAAAACCAGGGTCGTCACACTTTATCTTCATGCATCAATACTTTCCATGTTAGATCTACGATGTTATGATGATGATTATTGCCATATATGAAGCTTTGACCCTCTGTGTATATATGTATATATATGTGTATATATCGGTTATATATTTTTTATTTTAATTTTGATTTTGGGGGTCACGGGCCAAGGAAAGTGAGCAAAATTGTTGATTTGTTGTGTTGTGGGTCCCACGAGCTTGCTTGTGAGGCCCCCGTGCCATCCACGTCACAGATCTGTGACTTTTTGAATTTCACCTCACAGTTCGATCGATAGAACTTTTTCTCAGATCGATCTCACTTATTCAAGATCGATCAAACTTACATCAATCTCACATTTTTGTGATTGATCGAACTTCAGAGATTTGCATCACACACTTTACACACCATCTCTTATGTTTCATGCTATCTCATACATGCCCAATGCTTGTGTTTTTCCCATTTGATGCATTTCGTACTTATATTATCTAGCATGCTTCACATCATGTCACTTATTCCTTGTCACTTATATAGATTCATGTTGTTTTGTCTATCTTATCTGACATACATGATTCTATAAACTGTGCTTTAATTCTTCATACCGGCAGGACTTATTCTGCAAGTTTTCCTTTTATTTTGTAGGACCAGCCAGAGGCAAATACACCTCAGTCCCCATCCGCTGACTCTAGACTACAGTCTTCGACTGAGGCATCTTCTTCACAGGCTGATGCTGAGGCTGAGCATGTACCATCTCCATCACCACCACCAGCTCAGCCAGCTCAGGACTTAGACCAGCCATTACCAAGATACTCACGCCTTCAGGTGGCGCATGAGTCAATCTTCGATATGGACTTCTTCTCCCGATCTGTTCTTACCAGAGCAGCATATGATGACATAGACCGAAGGGGTATTTCAGTCATATTAGCCCCTGTTACATATCCAGTGTACCCGAGGTTGGTCTAGATGTTCCTCCAGAACCTCCGACCTGCCCTAAGTAACCTGAGGGAGCTGTGGACTACCATTGACGGCAACCCTATCAGTATCACTATGGACACTATATCCAGATCTTACCGATGTCCACATATCTGCCCTCCTACTCTATAGAGGCCTTCCTATGTCGACATGACAGTGGCACTCACAGGTCACTATGCAGCTGGCGAGACTTTTGCCACATGCACTTATCTTCCAGAGGACCTGTGGTTTTTCGATTCGGTTTTATTCCGAAATGTATTCATGGCCAGCCACAAGATACAGAGGTGCGGCGACTATCTGACAGCTCTGTACGCCTTCTATACAGGGCATTGGCTATCCATTCCTGCGCTCATCTGGAGCATTATGATGAAGTTATATATTGATCACATCAGCAAGGCCAAGCCCAAACGGGCTAAGTTTCTCCGATTTGGCCATCTCATTACACAGATACTGCAGGACCAGCGCTATCCCTTCCAGCATCGAGAGCGTACTGAGGCAGAGGCAGCTGAGGAGCTTGAGATAGAGGAAATGGAGTAGGCAGTAGTAGCAGAGAAGGCGGCGGAGGATATACCAGCCGATCCGACTACTATGCATATGGACATTGATTTAGAGTAGCCCGCAGAGGATCCAGAGCATCACTCTCCGGTTGGGTCGCCCATTCATGATAAGGAGCAGGCTCAGGATTATCATTCTCCTGATCCAGCAGCACCTGAGGCTCCAGTTCAGATACCCAGCTTCGGAGAGCGTCTTCAGATTCTGGAGGATGGCATGGTTTTCATCCGGGCTGATATTGCTTCACTCCGTATGGGTGTCATAGCCACATTGTAAGATCTATCCAGAGACATCCACAGAGTACACCCTACCCATCCTACCACCTCTTCATGATTTTTATATCTCCTTCTCATTTTATATCTGTGATTTGACTATTTTATTTCTGATACTTTTATATTTTTACGGCCGGTCTGTCGGCCCTCTATTGCGATATACCATATACTGTTCTAATTTTATACATGCTTTGTTTTTGGATTTCATATTGTTTATTGATATATCTATCTGTTTTACTCCATCAGGTGCATTCCAGTGATTTTAGTGAGAGAGTGTTACAAAATTTTCAGGACCATCCTTATTTCTCTCTCATTACTTTATTTGACTATCCCATTTACACTTGCTGTGCACTGTTATTATCCCTTTTGTTATCTGATGAATTTTATCTTAGTGCCATCTTTTCAGGACCATAGTTAATCCCAAGTTTGGGGGGGCTATGCCACCCACTTTGGATACTTCTGTCCCGGTCATTCTTGCTAGTTACACTGGTATACTCTTTCCCTTTGTTCTCTTTGCATAATGAGGACACTGTGCCATTTAAGTTTGGGGAGGTAATGGTGTTAATTACAATATTTGCTTTCAATTCAAAATTTTGAACATGACTTGTGTATTTGAGGAATTTTCTATGATTGGTCCAAAACTAGCTATGATTTTGATCTTTTGAGGACTATATTGCTTAAAATTTAAAAATTGCTTGACTTGAGAGTCCAATACTCCTTGCCTGCCTTGTGGATGCCATTTAGGAGTAAATTTTTCGAAAGATTGATATTATGCTTGCACTTGTGGTCCACATCATCCTGATTTTGTCATTATTTTGAGATTCACTCTAGTATTCTACACTAGCACTGGCGCACACTAGCATTCATTTGTAGGGTATATGCTTTGTTGATTATTGAATTGGTTATATCCTAATTGAGCTAGTATTGCATTGAAAGCTTTCATCTTGATAAAAGTGGATAACAAACCCTTTTCATCGAGTAGCCAGGATTCTACCCTCATCAAACACTGAATTTCTCGTGCCGAAAGGTGGAGGGCCCAAACTCAAGGTTAATAATTGAACTTGCTTAAAAAAAAAAAAAAAAAAAAAGAAAAAAAAAAAGAAGAAGTTACAAAAGCAATAAAAAAGTGAGGACTTCTCCCAAAATGTGAGAAATGGGAAATGATTAGATGGAGGTTGTTTTGATTTGTCGCCTAGTTGATTTGAGCTTTTAAGTCCGTAGGGGTGTTTGAACGCCTAATGCCCTAAAGCTGTCTGGTTTGGGAGTCATTGACCTAACGCTCGACCTCATGAATCGCTGGAAAGCTTAATAGATCAACACATTGCACTATGCTTCCATCTTTGATCCTTAGGGATAGGAAAAAAAAAAATTTGAGCAAAAAGAATAAGCGCACTTAGAACAATAAAGCTTTAACAAAAGGTTCACTATTTGTCTTGATAATCGGTACTAGATTTGTGTGCTAGTTTGAGGGTAAAGATGTGATCATTTCTTTAGTTGGCTAAGATAGCAACATACTTATGCCGGTCCACTCAAAAAGGATTCTAGTGTTGTTTTTATTTGCACGATCATTTTCTTGATGTGTGAAGGACCATACTTGCTTGCTTGATGTTGAAATTTTGGGAGATTGCTTGGAAATGTTTGAAAAATTACATACTTGAGGTAGTTTTTTCCCAATGCTTGTTTGCAATATTGGTGTCTCTTTTGTGAGAATGAGCTTAATGTTTATGGGTGTCATTTCTGGAAACCCTCACGAGACTTCACTCACCCACTAGGGGTAACCTAGGGGTTTAAAAGGCTTGTTGCATATGCTAAATGTAATCGTGTTCCCTACAAAAGTGGCGTTATCCATTTATTACTTTCTAGTTCATAGTTGTATAGTTGTTCATTTCATTCCTTTACTTTCTAGTTCATTTCAAGGGACTAGCAATATTTAAGTTTGAGGGTGTGATGAGCGCTGAAAAGTGCATATTTAAACCCCTTAAGCTTAGGTATTCTAGGACCTTTATCTATCTTACTTTCCCATTTTAGACTAATTTCGTGTTACTGCCCTTTTTAGGTACTTATCCCCAAAATAAGCTAACTCAGCTAAATAAGAGCATAATTGAAGTAATCCTAAGATGAATCAAAGAAAGGAGCAAAGTGGAAGCAGTTTAAAGCAAAGTATGGAATTCAGCAGGTTCGATCGATCTCAGGAAATACTTGATCGATCTCAGGAAATACTCGATCGATCGAAAGTTCATCGATCTAGACATTTCAAGATGAATCCAAGCTCTTTTGTCCTTATCCAAAGATCCCACAAAGTTCGATCGATCCAACAATTCTCATATCGATCGAAAAGATTCCATCTTATCATGTTATACCACCCTACCTACCACTTTTGTCTCATTCCCCAAAATATCTCAGATCTGTCCTTATCCAAAAAGGCGCCGCCATAAAGGATTGATCCAGCTTAAGTTCGATAGATCTTAGCCATGTTCGATCGATCTCACCATAAGTTCGATTGATCGAACTTCCCCAAGTGCGAGAAAATTTAATTTCCAACTCATTAAAAGTTGTCTCATATCCAATCATTGGGAGGAATATTGGTGTACAAGCCCAGGTCATTTGGGGTGACATTTGACCTACCTATATAAGGAATATGAGCCATTTTCGAGAGCATATACATACTTGAGAGACTTTTGACACAATTTCCATATCATATTCTTAGTGAGGAAGAAAAGAAGAGAGGAGGCTAGAGACACAAGCTTGGAGTTCTTCCATCAACTAAGAAGAGGAGCAATTTCTACCATAGAGTTAGCCCTTGAGGGTTGGAGGACACCATCTATGAGTGGCTAGACATCCTCTTGGGGCTAGAGTTAGCCCTAAGCATGCTTTCTACATTTTGATTTATGTATTTTTGAGGGGATTTGTATTGTGATACATGTTTTGACATTTTTATTTACATAGATCTTGTTTATTCAATGATTTATGCAGTTTAATGCTTCCAATTGATCATTTTATTCTATCCATATGTCTATGTATGCTAGAATTGATGTTCATGTGTTTGTCTCTATATTTTGTGTTATTGATGCATGTCTATATGTATTGATGCTATAGATCTAGAGATTGTGAAGACATAGTGCTTAATAGAATGCTCTTGTGGTTTATTTGATGGTTCATACTCATTTCTTGATGGATTGTTCCTCTCCCTTAGTTTAATTAGTTTAATTCCATGTCATTAGCTTAATTGTAGTGTAGTTGTAGTTTAGATGTTAAATGGGAGGACAATCCATACTTGTTGTTTGATGTTCCATACTTATGAAAACAAGTAGCATATGTCTCTAACCTTGTGATGTGCTTGGATTGTGAGCTTAAAGAAAGGATTAATGGCTTAGTTTGATATATTGTGCTATCCACTAGGTTACTTAGACAATATATACTTAATTAGTCATCCATGCTTGTTGAAACAACCACACACACACACTATTGTTGCAATACATGTTTTCTCCCTCATTAATCATTCGTTAAGGGTGTAGAAAAGTTATGATTAGTGGTGATTTCTAAGCCCTAAGATCTCTCTCTTATTTTCTTTCTATTGCATCTAATTGTTTACTTTAATTTAAATTGCATCTTAGTATAATTCAATCACCAACCAATCTTTTGATCACTCGACCTACTAACCCTAATCTCGATTCCACAACCTAATACGACCTACCAATCCCTTGGGACGATCCCTACTCGCCCTAACTATATTTTTAGTGAAAGGTAGTAGTGGCAAATTATAAATGTAAAACTTCGCCACACTCATCTTAGTCCAACATCTTTTGCAAACTTTTGGTGCATAGGTACAGCACACACCAATGCTGCCTAAAGAGGAGAGTGAAAGAGTGAAGGAATATCAAGGAAAGAATTTACCTTCCAAATAGATTTTTCAACATCAAAATCCTCACAATTAAAATGAGACAAACAAGCTTTTAGAGGATCCTCTATTAAAGGTGGTGTATCAAGCAAAGGATTATTTAGGGAAATAATCTCTTCATCATTCTTTTCCTCAATTTGAACCACAAATTCTTCATTTTCATATGTGGCAAAAAATTTATCATTTTGAATCAACATTTCTTCATTCTCACATGTTTTAATAACTTGATCATTCTCATGATAAGAGCTACTGGGAGTAATCTCATCATTCATAGAATACTTGTTTGAATCGGTTACAAGCTCGCATAGAAATTCTTCTTCCTCTAAATGATTTAGATCATTAGCCATTTGGTCCATTTGGATTTCTATCCTAGCTAGAGCCTAGGAATGAGAATGGATCAACTCAATGGTGGGTTGCATGCTAGAAAAGGCAACCAATATTTGCTTTTGTGAAGCCAATATCTCTTCAAATGGAGAAGGTGTAAGAGATAAGGGCTGAAAATAATGATCATTCTCATGATAAAAGTTACTAGGAGTAATCTCATCATTCATAGAATTTTCTTTTGGATTAGCCACAAGTTCAATTAGAAATTCTTCTTCCTCTTCACGGTCTTGAGCATTAACCCATTGTTGAATTTGGGCTATTTGGTTATCTATCATTACCCTAGCTTTTGGACTTGTGGTATGGTACCACTTGATTGATGGACTCTATTGTGGATTACATGCCATTAAGGGCAGTCAAGATTTGATTATTGGAATCCTCTAATTATACTGCCAATGTAGAAAATGTTGGAGGTGAAGGTTGGAAAAAATGATTATTAGGCTGAAAATTTGATTGAAAATATTACCCATCAGATTATGGGGCTGAATTTCCTATATCATGCCACAAAAAGTTTTGATGATCTCCCCAACCCGTTTCATAATGATTGGAATACGAATCATTCCCCAGTTCAAAGAAATTTGAATTTGCTTGCTCTTAATAAATATAAAAAAATTGTCCCGTTGTAGGACAATCCCTTGTATCATGTGTATGACTAAAACAAAATGCACATAACTCATGTGGTATGTAAAATTGAGTTGAAGGATAATTACCCTCCATTTAGGACTACTTCAACCATTTGTTTAGATACATAAAAAAAAAATATTCACACAAAATATATACAAATAGTATGAGTGCAAATAAATTCAACTTTGAAAACTCACCAAGGGTCCAAAATTTATAGAATTTCTAAAAAATTTCTTTCAAGCAAAACAGCCCTTTGTACCTACACAAATGCACTCAAATACTCCAAAACAAGTTAAAAACAAAATATATACAAAATCCTAAACTAAAAATCAAACCAAATTTAATCTTTAAATCTTAATCACAAAACCGTTTGCATTTCCCGGCAACGGCGCCAAAAATTGATGCGAATAATTTGTTTACCAATTAAAATCACCATTTGCAATAGCATATATCAATGTAGAATAGGGCTATTATAAGGGTTTTTTGAACCACAAAGAATGCTAGCTTATGGCAATTAAGATTGTAAGATTAATTCCCGGTTTGATTTGTGAAATATAATTGATGGATTGTTTTGTTTGTCACATACATAAACTGAATTTAACTAAAATTACTAAAATAAAATTTTGATTGCAAATAAATGAATAATAAAGATAAGGGCTAAGGAAATGACTTCACCACAAGCCTTGTAAACATGCCTAATTGCAATTAACTTGGGGAACAACTTATACATATAACCATGATATGTAGAAATGCAAGACAACTACAATATCTTTCGGAAAACCATACATTTCTGGACTAAGCATAACCCATCTTTGGTTGGCATGGTTCATCCACCTAAACTAGGTTGTGGTATGAACCATCTTCCTTAGGCATAGCCTATCAAGGTCCTTCAATTGTATATTACAACACATGAAATTCAATTATCTATCATAAATTATCTTCAGTTTGTATAGACCATTTACCTAACTAAATTAATCTAAAAGTGTAACATGATCCATCTTCCATAAGTATAACTTATATAAATTCTCATTTAACATGCCAATATAACCATTGCATAATCTCATCCTTATTGTCACTCTAAGAATATAAGTAGCATAATCATGAAGACACAATTTCTAAGACAAGATAAGAGTCTTAACAAGATTATATATAGAATGAAGCATAAATACATCAAAGTGTAATCTCTAGATTATACAACTTGTCACAAATATGCAAAGTTCCCCAAATTTAGAAACAATCAAGACATAATTACTTGGCAAGGGTTACATCAAATCCCTAGGATGGGAGTTAGCCTCTCATGTGGAAGGTGTAAGCCTGCATTGATGATGAAGACTCTATCTCCACGAGATCAGAATTCTGCCCCGTTCTTCTTCCTCCCCCTTTCTTAATATTTCTCTCTCTATCTTTCACCCAATTCAAACTTAGCTATAGATAATGATGGGTGGTTGATATATAAACTAAAAATGCCCTCTAAAGAGATCATATTTTGTAGCCTTTCAAATTCTAAAAGAGTTGGAGACATCCCTAAAATTAAGGAAACAAACTTTGACTAAATCAAAATGTGACAGCTCAGAATTTTGACAGAATTAGCATGCTATTCTTCTGTATTTTTGACCTATCAATTTTCCAAATTAGACTTTCTTCTCAACATATAAAATATAGTGCTATGGGTCAGATTTCTAAATCATTAAACCATTTAGCAATTGGATTTATAACCCGAGAGATATGGTCAAAATACCACAAGAGTGCAAAGCTGAGTTCTGCCACCTGGCAGTATGTTGGTGTCCTCTTGCTCTCTATTTTTGACATCTGAAACGTGGGAATTAGACTTGCATTAAAACATACCAAACATAGAGCTCTGAGTTTGTTTTCCACAAAATCAAACAGTTTATCATTTGGAGTCCAGAATAGAGAGTTACGCCCTTTTTACCGAAGGTGTGCAGAGCTAATGACAACTCGCGTCTCGAGTGCTGATGCATGCCCAAATGCAACTGTTTTGCACTTCTTCAGCTTAGACCATTGAGTCCTTCTTCATCCAAATGTGTTGCTAAGAGTTTCCATAGGTACATTGGAACCTCTTTTCTTAACAAGCCCTGTACGTTGACACCCGGAGCACATTTTGTCTTTAAAAGCTCTTAAAGTTTTCTTTTTGAAGAGTACACCTAAAAATAGACAAAAACACAAAAATGCATATAAGGTATACAATATCAATACAAAAATGGACTAAGATATGCAATTTAGGGCACTTGAATATGACATATTCGGCGCTTATCAGTCAGGTGATTGGTGGTTTATATAAGTAGTCTGTAAGTGGGTTTGGAAAGGAGGCACGAAACTGAAGAGAAAAGAAAAGTACAGATAGGGCGGCAAAAAAAGAGAAGAAGAGAAAGAGAGAAAGAAAGGAAGATAGAAAGAAAGAGGAAGAGGAAAATAAAAAAATAAAAAAGGAGGAGCGCAGAGGTAAATGACAGCGACCCGAAAGCCGCCGGCGTCAAGGGGAAGTTGGAGAAGAAAGGCTAAGGATTTTTGACCCAAAACTCTAAGGCAAGTCTTTGTTATACTTATCCTCTTTGTTTCTGTGTTCGATTTCATCCATAGAACAACTTTAGAGAATTAATTTCAGATTAGATTGATAATTTTCATGCTAAGAATAGGTCGTAACAGGGATGATTAAGCTAGTATATGTATGTATATGTATATACAAGCATGGGTATAGTTGTGTAATTTCTGAATCTTTTTTTTTTTTTTTTTTTTACTTTCAAGAATGTTAAATTGGTTTTGTTTTTATTATTATTATTATTCTTTATTCTATGATTTGGGTCATAACAGGAATATTATGTGAGTATATATAATAAGAAGTCGGCTTAGAAGGAGAGGAAATTGGCCTCTTGAAGTGTAGGCCGACTCATGGCTAGAAATTACAAAATTTATGTGGGTTACGAAACTGTCAATGGTAGCACGTGAATGGATTCCTTTTTTTTGCTTTACTTGAAATGGGATTGGCCCATTCCCATATCCATTGTAGGACTACTATGCAAGCATTAAAATGGTTTATGGTATTTCCATTCAGGGAGTGGAAAGAGATAAATGGGTTATTTGTTTATAAAAATGGATTTCTTTAATAAATGGTTATTTGTTAAAGTGGGTTATTTGTTTAAGTGGATTTAATAAATTATGTTAATAATTTTGGATGAATGTATGATTAATTATCATGTTTATATGATAGTAGTTAAAGCGTTGCTTGAGTTGCAAGTTTCTCGCATAATATGTGTAATTCCTTATTTTGTTGTAGCAATTATTATATAATATAGAATGATAATAACTATGAGTGAGACAGTGCAATTATAAACTTGTACATATTTGTATATACGTGTATGATGGAGGACCATTGTCAAGATATGGTCTTAGCAACACCATTGTTAAGATATGGTTTGCTCATATATTGGCTGGCTAATATGTCTAGACCTATACGCTTTGTCATACAATTGTCAGGATATGGTTATAACCTTAAACTGTGCCATTGTCAACTTATGGTTATAGTTACTTACATATGTATTTTTTAATTAGGTACTATGATATGAGCTTGAGATCTCAGGATCGATGGTTAGGGTTGGCGTATATTGCCAGGTGAGATGGGTAGCTAAATATGGGGATGTGTGTGCCCTGGTAGAAAAAGTACTCATGACCACCTTGTGTGCGCTTGCATGAGACCTACTATCCGGTTAAGACTATCTATGACCTACGTAGGAAGTCTATAGTATGTATACTTATATATATTGACCTACGTAGTTATTGCATGAGTCAGACTAGGATGTTTCGTTTATTAGGTCTCTGTTTGGGATGCAGTAGAAATGGTTTGTTCCCACCTTTGTTGTTATCTTTTCAGGTCCTCGACAGTTTCAGGTGTAGAGTCAGTCGTGCAGAGTAGAGGCTGGTCTTCTTCACTCTTCCGGTGTCATCGACGACTATGTTTTTTGTTATTATTTTTTACTTTTGAGTTTGACATTTATTTATTTCATCTATTAGTTTGGGATTTTTATTAGGGGTCCACATTGTATGGATTCCCAAGTTGTACTCTATAGGTTTTATTCTTATAAGGAGAATTTATTGGAGATTATCTTATCAAATGATTTATTATTTTAGATTTCTCTTTCAGCGATACGTATTTATTTTATTATTTTTCCTCTTGTATTATGTGCTTGTTTATTATTGATTGCATGATATCCCCTGATTTTATGCACAGACCTGATTAACCCGTGTTCCGAAATTAGGGAGTATCACACT
Organism: Cornus florida; assembly: GCF_030987335.1. Lineage (NCBI taxonomy): Eukaryota > Viridiplantae > Streptophyta > Magnoliopsida > Cornales > Cornaceae > Cornus > Cornus florida. The sequence continues at coordinate 52,576,798 of NW_026775572.1, forward strand.
TTGTCTTGGAAGACAAGTTGGCATGCATTTACGACGTTGACACAATTTGAAATTATTATGGATTTTCGATGTTGATGATAACATGCTGTAAAATCTATTTTGTGAGCGAAAATTTTCATATCTTTTCTTTCAAACCAGATTCAATTGGTAAGAAATTTTATTGATATAAATTGATCATATCAAACTATAGTCTTTAGGCTTCTAATTGGCTTTGGTTTCATGCAAATTGGTTAAGAATTAATTTTTTATGAATTTTCAAAGTGAAGTATATTAATTATGCTGGGAAAAATTGTTTCGAACAGATTTTTGGCTACTAATTTCTTTAAAACTGTACCTATTGATCGATCTGATTTTTTTATTAAATTGTTGGTAACAAAGTATAGCAGGTTGCCTTTGGCTTTGGATTTAGGTCATTTGGATTTTAATGCTATTATTAGTGAATTTCCAAACATGAATATTCTTTTGGAAACAGAGTTCCAGCCAAATTAAAGGTGTGCTCGTGGTGTAATCATTTGGAGGTCCTAGTGTACGAGGTTTGACCATTGGGTGTGACATTTGAGCTACCTATATAAGGATTTTGGGCTATTTTTAGAAGGAGGTTGGCTAGAGGCTAGAGATTAGAGAGAGAAATATATAATTTGGGAAAGTTCTTCCACTCATCTAGGGTTTCTATCAAGAACACAAGAGGAGGAGGATGAATTCTACCATGGAGATAGCTATTGAGGGTTGGATGACAACATCAATGAGTGGCTAAACCATTCTCTTGGGGCTAGAGATAGCCCTAAGCATGCCTCCTAGACTTTGATGTTTTGTAATTAATAGAGATTTGTGTTGTAATTCTTATCTTGACATCTTATATATATAAATCTTGTTTCTACAATGATTTGTGTAGTTTAATACTTCTAATTGATTATTTCATTCTATCCATATATCTATGTATACTAGAATTAGTGTTCATGTGTTTATCTCTAGATTTCGTGACATTGATGCATGTTTATGTGTGTTGATATTATAAATCTAGTGAAGGTCAAGGCATAGTGCTTAAATGGATTACTCTTGTGGTTTATTTGATGGTTCATGTGACGACCCTGGTTTTTAGGCCAGCGTGTCCTGTGATGAACCGAAGATTGACCCGATAACGGATCCGATATGCGGAAGTGAAAACAGAAAACAAGACTCTAAGAAGTCAAAGTAACCTTCCATGAGGTCGTGGAACTCAATGAGAACTGATGCGGAAACAAAAGGTCAAAAATATGACAAATAAGCCCCTAGGGGCAAAATAGTCATTTTACATAGAAATGACATCCCTAGAATGTAAATTATTCTCGAGACACATCCATGACTTCCCGTGAAGTCACGGAACTTAAAAGAAAGTAGCGGAAGCGAATTACAGGAAAACTGGACAAAAATAGCCTCAAGGACAAAATGGTTATTTTCAAAAAAAAAAAAAATCGGGTGCTACCGAGCACCCCGCTGGGAAGACAACAAAAAATTAATCAAGTTAGGCTTAAGAATCACTTGATTCGGAGTCTGGATGGAAGAGAAAAGTGAAAACAAAGTTTTAACGTCGCCGCGGCCGTGAATAGTAACCTGGGGAAAATGCTGAAATTTGTGTGCCGTTTTGAGGTATTAAACGATGTTTTCTGGAAAAACACGAAGAAGAAACCCCCCTTAAAATAATTTTTCAAGCTGACCATGTCAAAAGAAAATTTTATTTTTGACGTGAAATCCCCAAAATGCCCCTACAACAGACTTGTTCAAATAGTTCAAATGCACACAGGAAATCAGATTTTGGCGCGGGGTTTTCGGGTCCGAGATGACATTTTCTAGAAAAATGTTGTGAAGAAACCCCCCTAAAATCACGTTTTCTATGTGACCATGTCAAAAACGGAATTTATTTTTCAAAGAAAATTTCCGAAATGCCCCTAGATCAGAACTGAACAAGAGGGTTAAAAGTTGCTATAGTGACTGTTTGCAACTGAGAGCAAAAACGGGCTAGAAGATGAATTTTTCTAAAAAAACACAAAGAATAAACCCCCCTCAAAATTGAGTTTTCTACGTGACTCTTGATAGAATTAAAAAAAAAAAAGCAATGTAGAATGCCCGAAATGCCCCTCCATGAAATCTGGTCATGGAGGTCCAAAAAGCTGCTAAAAAAAAAAAAACAGAAAACTGAATTTACGATCGATTTCCGGCACCAAGACGACATTTTCTGGAAAAATACGAAAAAGAAACCCCCCCTAAAATCACGTTTTCTAAGCGACAATATAAAGACTGGAATTTATTTCCTGAAGGAAAACCCAAAAATGCCCTAAAATCATATTATGCAACAAAAGTGCAAAATGAATCCATAGGAGGCTCATTTCACCAAAGGAGAAGGTTTGCCCAGAAATGACCATACACGCAAACGTAACTTACCTATTAGGATGTGCTACAATAGTCCATGGCTTAAAAATACCACCGATGAAAAATTTGACCCCCCAACGGCCGAAAAGGCAAAAAATGAACTAGAAATGGGAAATTTGAAAACTAAAATTAGGAAATGGTTCCAAATGACCGTTTGACACTTGGCCACACTTCATACAAGATAAATAAGACCTAATGAAGGTGCCAGAACATACTTTGCACCACCCGATTTGAAAATGAACCCTTAAAGGCTCGGATTCTACTATTTAGCCTAAAAATGCAATATGTGAACTAAAATGCAAAAATGAAAACTAAATGGTGTTTGGCCCTTGGCCACACCTCACATATGGCAAATGAATGCTAAAGAATGAATTACATACACAATGCACGCACCGGTGCGAAAATGACATATCAAAACCCTAGTTTTCGTGTTTTTCTCATTAAAGGTAAAATTCTACATTTTTGAATATACCAAGATTACAAATGAAGTTTGGCCCTTGGCCATATATTATATACATAGAATGAATACCAAAAAGTGTGCTTAAGCACATAATACAAGTTTTATACAAAAGGCTATAAAATGATATTCCATGCTAACATTTGCATGAAATAGAAACTGAAAAGCTAGAAACCATCCCAACGAATAGCAAGCATCATGAACCATGCCTTCATACCTGATCAAATCCCCCAGTAACTTCGAGGTGAGTAAACAAGTTTACTCGTAGAGAATGAGCATGCATCGACTCGATTTCTTTATAGATTTTTAGGACTAACATGATATAGTTCAAAAGGGATCATGCCACCTAACGTATATGTTAAAGATTAGACTCAAGGATCATCCTATGTTACTCATGCAATTGAAATGAAATACACGACATACAAGCATACCGGTTACAAGTGTACTAAACGAATATGCAACATGCTAGGTAAGTATGCAAAACACAAGTATACTAAACAAGATCGGAAACGCACAAGGCAAGTATACAAGACAAGAGTACGCTAAACGTAATCCAGGTACAAGATGCAAGTGTGTAGTTCCAAGTATGCTAAATAAGATCTAAATACACGAAGTAAGCATAACATCTATGCAATTAAACAAGGTGGGAAAATACTCCATAAAATACGACAAGGTTCTTAGATCTTTAAGAGATAACACTAGAAGTCTATGAATTTAGAGATTTTGCATGTTGATATAAATCATTACTCGTGGTCCATGCCACCTAGAATCTAAGTCAAGTTACCGTAGAGGATCATTCCTAAGTCATGGTAGCATAAAGTAACATGAAACAAGATAACAAAGAAATTTAACAAGATCGAAACAATTCAATTAGCACGACAAGGACAAGGCATGAAATCAAGGATAAGGTATAGTATCAATGAAATCAAACAAGGTTGGAACATTTCATATAACAAGAAAAGAGTTTTAAATCTTCAAGGAATAGTAACTTGAAATTTAAAGAGTGAAATCAATCAATGTGGAAACTTGGATATTACCTGGATTAAAACCATTCTCATGGGATCACTTTAGAGCTACTAACCCATGGGTACCTTCCCCGAGTGCGTACTATAGAAAACCGGAATCTTGGGATCACTTTAGGGCTACTAACTCGTGGATACCTTCCCCGAGTACGCACTATAGTGTAGAGGGACTTTCCCCGTACTAAAACCAAGTCCTAGCCATGTCAATTTTGATTGATATCACCAAGTTTCCAAAATCAACATGTTGTGTAAGTCAAGATAGCATTAAAACACAAGTAATGCATTGAACACGTTTTATAGACAACTAAGATTTTGGAAATATACAAGTCATGTCCTAAGTTCTCAATTAACATGGCATGTGAAATGTCAAGAAATCATAGTATGCATCTATATAGACTACAAACTAGGATATATGTCACATAGAATCCATTGATGTAAAAATACCACAAGTATAAGATTAATGATTTAATTATTTACTAAGCAATACATGGATAATTAAATCATTCAAAGATAATTGTGCCAGTTCATTAAGTACATTAATGAAATTAAGATACACGGGCTCTAGTTACATGATGAAAAGCTAATAGTTCCATGGAATACAAGTCACAACTAAGTGAACCAAGTCCCATACGAGTAAAAACAAGTAAGTGTAAGTCTTTAACTTATCCGATTGTTCTCAATTTAATACACATGAAGGAACATGTCAAGGAAACCATGTATGCATGGTTAGAAACTTAATCAATTGCATAGAACCATTGAATAGATTTTAATTATTTCATTTAATTAAAATCTCTAGATTTTGGAAGTCATCCAAATGATCTCAAATTAATGTATGTTGTTAAACATACCAAGACTTGATTTAAGAGCAAGATAAAAGTACATTCCATATAAGTTACGGCCATGTATATTAAACTTTAATACTAGAAAAATAATAAATGAAAGGTTTCAAAACCTAATCAAATATTCTAGATTTAATATATGTGAAACTACATGGCATGCACATCATGAATATCAAGTCAGAATTCTAACGGAGTGAATAGTACACTCGGAGCAATTTAATTAATCTAATTAATTAAATATTACTAGATTTCAAAACTTCTCCGATTACTCTCAAATTAATCTATGTTGAAGAGCATGTTAGGGCCTAATATAATATGCTATCACATGTTGATTTAAAGTTAGATATGGCCACATGATTTAATATTTTATTCAAGATAAATATTAAATAAAATCTTCATTACTTGTCCAAATAATCTAAATTTAATATATGTCAATCTACATATCAAGGGATAATATTCTATCATGCCAAATGATTAAACAAAGCTATGGACAACCGGGAAAATTAAATCCTTCACAAGAAAAATAAATAATAAAATCTCTAGATTTTGTGATTCAAGCATGCAATCAAGTTGTATAAGCATCACAAGCATGTAATATAGCAAGAAAGTAAATTATAACACCCCTACCTCAATTTGAGAGGAAAACCCCAAATCCCCACCGGAAGAAAAGTGTTCTTAATCCGCCGAAATCGAAGGGTTTTGACGGGGACAACACGATCTACATGAATTCGAAGGAAGCCCCATAAAAATCACAACTTGACTTCAAACCCAAACTCAAGAAGTGGTCGGAAATGAATTCTAATAAGGGGGAATGGTAGAACACGTCGAGGGGAACACAAACCGTGAAGGCCGAAGACTTTTCACTTAGGAAAAGTAAATCAAAGGAGGAGAAAGAAGGTGGCAGCTCCATGGGCATCCATGGCTGCTTTAGGTCGTGCAAGGAGTGTGGGGAAGATGAAAAATAAAATATATCACCCCCCTTTTAAAGAAATCTCAAAAAGTGCCAGAACGGGCCCCGCCGGGTCCGGAAAAGTGGAATTTGAGCAAACGCGCTCAAATGGCAAAACTTCATGAATAAAAAATATTCAAAATGATAAAATAAGAACAACGGAAGAAGCAACGTCAAAAACTGAGTCCCGAGAAGAAAGTTATGCCCCGAACAAGTTCGACGGCAACCCAATCTAGAAACTCGAGAAAAATGACCATAACGGAATTCTAAGAGTCCACGACTTGACAAAATGTGAAAATGAATCCCGTACAAGGATCTAGGCTCCAGACGAGACATTTTGCAATAACTTTCGTTAATTGCACAATGGCCCCTACAAAAAGGGTTAACTGCAAAACTGCCCAGAATGAAAATATCTTCCAAAAGATATTTTCTTAGATACCCCTGAAATAAAATATCTTCAAAAGATATTTATGAAAAATACCCCAAGAAATGAAAAAGATTCTGAAGAATTGTGCATCCAAGCCCCTATGGGCACCGAGAGCAACTAGAGTATTTTCTTGCAAAAGTAAAGATACGTATTTCAAGGAAACCACTTAAGATGAAGGCACGTGAAGTCAAAAACCAACTCCGAGCATGAGAAGTGAGGTTGTTCCAACAATGTGACAAACAGGGAAAAGACAGAATAGGGAAAAAGACGAAACAGGGAAAAGGACGAAAGGCGCATAGTGTCCGAAAAGTGAAAATGCGAAAATGACTCGGTCCTCAAAGGAAGTTGTCAATTCACATGAAAGAGTCTCAGAAACCAATTTTGAGCACTCGAGATAACACTAAGCGACACGAAACAGAGCTCAGAAAAGAAAATTAAACGAAAAAAATTTATTCGTAAAATTTCAAGAAAAAGGAAAGGGAGGCAAATAACTGGGTCGTTACAACCTACCCTCCTTAAAGGAATTTCGTCCCCAAAATTAGGAATATACTAGAGAAAACAGAATAATGACCGAACAAAAGGTCAAATCAAAGGACAGCTCACAACGCACTAAAGGACAAATCCTGAAGTCTAAAGATCAACTGAAGGAATGCAAAACCATGAACTGAGACAACACCCCATACGAATTGACATGTTAACTCAACGTCAACCACCGAGAGAATCCTAAGAGAATAAAACGTCAAACGCGGTGAAAGAAGAGGGTGATAAGACAGTATGAACAGCAACCAGAACCCGCCCACACTTATTCGTCAGTAAGGTAGCATAACAGTATAAGGCACTAATTCGTAACATGTTCCAAAAGGGAACTTTTCGATACAAATGACATCAATGTCGAAAATGATCATTACCAAAGGCACTACGAAAACCAGGCATCTGCGAGAGTTGGGGTAGCTAATCCCAAAACTCTGACAACAGTGACACTAGCACCATTACGCTTAAGGCCTTAGATCTAGAAGCCATGAAGGAAAAGGAAATGAAACGGTGCCTCCCTGGCCCACGTCTCACTCCATTAGACAAGAATTACGATTCTACACTCACATGAGCCTTACTCGCATCAATTGACAGAACAGACAAGAAGGTTCCCGACTTGGGTCCTTACAGAATGAATTTCTCCTATCCAAGGAAGAAACTCGTGAAACAAGAATGCATCCAAGGGATACAACAGATCCTTAGAGACAATGCCAAAACTAGACATAAAAGTAAAAAGCTAGCATCCATCATAGCAATGGACTATCTACTCAAGGTGCCACATAAGCAAACATGTCAAACAAAGATACTTTTAAACACATAAGCATATAAATACAGAAATATGTCATCACACCAAGCATGTTATCAAACGAAGCACGTAAACATGTTACAATACCAAAACATGTTATCATAGGCATATAAATAAATCAAGGTACACCAACAAAAGCATGATATGCACCCAAAACTCGTCGTCCTAAGGTTTTCAAACCTAGGAACTCTGATACCACCTGTGACAACCTTGGTTTTTAGGCCAGCGTGTCCTGTGATGAACCGAAGATTGACTTGATAACGGATCCGATATGAGGAAGCGAAAATAGAAAACAAGACTCTAAGAAGTCAAACTGACCTTCCATGAGGTCGTGGAACTCAATGAGAACCGATGCGGAAGCAAAAAGTCAAAAATATGACAAATAAGCCCCCAGGGGCAAAATAGTCATTTTACATAGAAATGACGTCCCTAGAATGTAAATTATTCTCGAAACACATCCATGACTTCCTGTGAAGTCACGGGCCTCAAAAGAAAGTAGCGGAAGTGAATTACATCAAAACCGGACAAAAATAGCCTCAAGGGAAAAATGGTTATTTCTGAAAAAAAAAAAAAAATCGGGTTCTACCAAGCACACCGCTGGGAAGATAGCGAAAAATTAATCAAGTTAGACTCAATAATCACTTGATTCAGAGTCCGGATGGAAGAGAAAAGTCAAAACAAAGTTTTGACGTCGCCGCGGCCGTGAATAGTAACCTAGGGAAAATGCTGAAGTTCGTGTGCCGTTTTGACGTACTAAACGATGTTTTCTGGAAAAACACAAAGAAGAAACCCCCCTTAAAATAATTTTTTCAAGTTGATCATGTCAAAAGAAAATTTTATTTTTAACGTGAAATCCCCAAAATGCCCCTAAAACAGACTTGTTTAAATAGTGCAAATGCGCACTAGAAATCAGATTTTGGCGTGGGGTTTTCGGGTCCGAGATGACATTTTCTGGAAAAATGTTGTGAAGAAACCCCCCTAAAATCACGTTTTCTATGTGACCATGTCAAGAACGGAATTTATTTTTCAAAAGAAATTCCCGAAATGCCCCTAGATCGGAACTGAACAAGAGGGTTAAAAGTTGCTACAGTGACTGTCTGCAACTGAGAGCAAAAACGGGCTAGAAGATGAATTTTTCTGGAAAAACATAAAGAATAAACCCCCCTCAAAATTGAGCTTTCTACGTGACTATAGAGAGAATTAAAAAAAAAAAATGCAATGTAGAATGCCCGAAATGCCCTCCATGAAATCTGGTCATGGAGGTCCAAAAAGCTGCTAAAAAAAAAAACAGAAAGCTGAACTTTACGATCGATTTCCGGCCCCAAGCTGACATTTTCTGGAAAAATATGAAAAAGAAAGCCCCCCTAAAATCACGTTTTCTAAGCGACCATGTAAAGACCGGAATTTATTTCCTGAAGAAAAACCCCAAAATGCCCTAAAATCAGATTATGCAACAAAAGTGCAAAATGAATCCATAGGAGGCTCATTTCACCAAAGGAGAAGGTTTACCCGGAAACGACTATGCACGCAAACATAACTTACCTATTAGGACATGCTACAATAGTCCACGGCTTAAAAATACCATCGATGCAAAATTTCACCCCCCAACGGCCAAAAAGGCAAAAATGAACTAGAAATGGGAAATTTGAAAACTAAAATTAGGAAATGGTTTCAAATGACCATTTTGTCTATGGCCACACTTCATATAAGATAAATGAGACCTAGTGGAGGTGCCAGAACACACTTTGCACCACCTGATTTGAAAATGAACCCTTAAAGACTCGTATTCTACTATTTAGCCCAAAAATGCAATATGTGAACTAAAATGCAAAAATGAAAACTACATGGTGTTGGGCCCTTGGCCACACCTCACATATGGCAAATGAATGCTAAAGGATGAATTACGTACACCATGTACGCACCGGTGCAAAAATGACATATCAAAACCCTAGTTTTCATGCTTTTTTCATTAAAGGCAAAATTCTACATTTTTTAATATACAAAGATTACAAATGAAGTTTAGCCCTTGGCCACATATTATATACATAGAATGAATACCAAAAAGTGTGCTTAAGCACATAATACAAGTTTTATACAAAAGGCTATAAAATGATATCCATGCTAACATTTGCGTGAAATAGAAACTGAAAAGCTAGAAACCATCCTAACGAATAGCAAGCATCACGAACCATGTCTTCATACCTGATCAAATCCCCCAGTAACTTCGGGGTGAGTAAACAACTTTACTCATAGAGAATCAGTATGCATCGACTCGATTTCTTTAGAGATTTTTAGGACTAACATGATATAGTTCAAAAGGGATCATGCTGCCTAACGTCTATGTTAAAGATTAGACTCAAGGATCATCCTATGCTACTCATGCAATTGAAATGAAATACACGACATACAACAATACCGGTTACAAGTGTACTAAACGAATATGCAACATGTTAGGTAAGTATGCAAAACACAAGTATACTAAACAAGATCAGAAACGCACAAGGCAAGTATATAAGACAAGAGTACACTAAACGGAATCCAGGTACAAGAAGCAAGTGTGTAGTTCCAAGTATGTTAAATAAGATCTAAATACACGAAGTAAGCATAACATCTATGCAATTAAATAAGGTGGGAAAATACTCCATAAAACACGACAAGGTTTTTAGATCTTTAAGAGATAACACTAGAAGTCTATGAATTTAGAGATTTTGCATGTTGATTTAAATCAATACTCGCAGTCCATGCCACCTAGAATTTAAGTCAAGTTACACGTAAAGGATCATTCCTAAGTCATGGTAGCATAAAGTAACATGAAACAAGATAACAAAGAAATTTAACAAGATTGAAACAATTCAATTAGCACGACAAGGACAAGGCATGAAATCAAGGATAAGGCATAGTATTAATGAAATCAAACAAGGTTGGAACATTTCATATAATAAGAAAAGACTTTTAAATCTTCAAGGAATAGCAACTTGAAATTTAAAGAGTGAAATCAACCAATGTGGAAACTTGGATATCACCTGTATTAAAACCGTTCTCATGGGATCACTTTAGGGCTACTAACCCATGGGTACCTTCCCCGAGTGCGTACTATAAGAAACTGGAATCTTGGGATCACTTTAGGGCTACTAACCCATGGGTACCTTCCTCGAGTACGCACTATAGTGTAGAGGGACTTTCACCCGTACTAGAACCAAGTCCTAACCATGTCAATTTTGATTGATATCACCAAGTTTCCAAAATCAACATGTTGTGCAAGTCAAGATAGCATTAAGACACAAGTAATGCATTGAACACGTTTTATACACAACTAAGATTTTGGAAATATACAAGTCATGCCCTAAGTTCTCAATTAACATGGCATGTGAAATGTCAAGAAATCATAGTATGCATCTATATAGACTACAAACTAGGATATATGTCACATAGAATCCATCGATGTAAAAATACCACAAGTATAAGATTAATGATTTAATTATTTTGTAAGCAATACATGGATAATTAAATCATTCAAAGACAATTGTGCCAGTTCATTAAGTACATTAATGAAATTAAGATACACGGGCTCTAGTTACATGATGAAAAGCTAATAGTTCCATAGAGTACAAGTCACAACTAAGTGAACCAAGTCCCATACGAGTAAAAACAAGTAAGTGTAAGTCTTTAACTTATCCGATTGTTCTCAATTTAATACACGTGAAGGAACATGTCAAGGAAACCATGTATGCGTGGTTAGAAACTTAATCAAGTGCATTGAACCATTGAATGGATTTTAATTATTTCATTTAATTAAAATCTCTAGATTTTGAAAGTCATCCAAATGATCTCAAATTAATGTATGTTGTTAAACATACCAAGACTTGATTTGAGGGCAAGATAAAAGTACATTCCATATAAGTTACGGCCATGTATATTAAACTTTAATACTATAAAAATAATAAATGAAAGGTTTCAAAACCTAATCAAATATTCTAGATTTAATATATATGAAACTACATGGCATGCACATCACGAATATCAAGTCGGAATTCCAATGGTGTGAATAGTATTCGAAGGAAGAAAAGTGTACTGAATCTGCCTTTATCGAAGGGTTTTGACGGGGACAACACGATCTACATGAATTCGAAGGAAGCCCCATGAAAATCACAACTTGACTTCAAACCCAAAATCAAGAAGTGGTCAGAAATGAATTCTAATAAAGGGGAATGGTAGAACACGTCGAGGGGAACAAAAACTATGAAGGCCGAGGACTTTTCACTTAGGAAAAGTAAATCAAAGGAGGAGAAAGAAGGTGGAAGCTCCATGGGCATCCATGGCTGCTTCAGGTCGTGCAAGAAGAGTGGGGAAGATGAAAAATAAAATATTTCACCCCCCTTTTAAAGAAATCTCAAAAAGTGCCCCGAACGGGCCCCGCCGGGTCCGGAAAAGTGGAATTTGAGCAAACGCGCTCAAATGGCAAAACTTCATGAATAAAAAAGATTCAAAATGATAAAATATGAACAACGGAAGAAGCGACATCAAAAACTGAGTTCCAAGGAGAAAGTTATGCCCCGAACAAATTCGGCAGCAACCGAGTCTAGAAACTCTAAAATTAGAGAAAAACAATCAAAACGGAATTCTAAGAGTCCAAGACTTGGAAAAATGTGAAAATGAATCTCGTACGAGGATCCAGGCTCCAGACGAGACATTTTGAAATAACTTTCGTTAATTGCACAATGGCCCCTATAAAAAAGGTTAACTGCGAAACTGCCCAGAATGAAAATATCTTCAAAAAAGATATTTTCTTAGATACCCCTGAAATAAAATATCTTCAAAAGATATTTATGAAAAATACCCCAAGAAATGAAGAATTGTGCATCCATGCCCCTATGGGCACCGGGAGCAACTAGAGTACTTTCTTGCAAAAGTAAAGATACGTATTTCAAGGAAACCACTCAAGATGAAGGTACGTGAAGTAAAAAACCAACTCCGAGCATGAGAAGTGAGGTTGTGCCAACAATGTGACAAACGGGCAAAAGGACGAAAGGCGCATAGTGTCCAAAAAGTGAAAATGCGAAAATGACTCGATCCTCCAAGGAAGTTGTCAATTCACATGAAAGAGTCTCAGAAACCAATTTCGAGCACTCGAGATAACACTAAGTGATACGAAACAGAGCTCAGAAAAGAAAATTAAACGAAAAAAATTCATTCGTAAAATTTCAAGAAAAAGGAAAGGGAGGCAAATAACCGAGTCGTTACAACCTACCCTCTTTAAAGGAATTTCGTCCCCAAAATTAGGAAAAGTAAATCAAAGGAGGAGAGAGAAGGTGGCAGCTCCGTGGGCATCCATGGCTGCTTCAGGTCGTGCAAGGAGAGTAGGGAAGATGAAAAATAAATTATTTCACCCCCCTTTTAAAGAAATCTCAAAAGAGTCCCGAACGGGCCCCGCCTGGTCCAGAAAAGTGGAATTTGAGTAAACGAGCTCAAATGGCAAAACTTCATGACTAAAAAAGATTCAAAATGAGAAAATATGAACAAAGGGGGAAACGGCGTCAAAAAACGAGTCCCGAATAGAAAGTTATGCCCCGAACAAGTTCGGCGGCAACCGGGTCTAGAAATTCTGAAACTGGAGAAAAATGACCGGAATGGAATTCTAAGAGTCCACGACTCAACAAAATGTGAAAATGAATCCCGTACGAGGATCCAAGCTCCAGACGAGACATTTTGTAATAACTTTCATTAATTACACAATGGCCCCTACAAAAAGGGTTAACTGCGAAACTGCCCTAAAATGAAAATATCTTCCAAAATATATTTTCTTAGATAACCCTAAAATAAAATATCTTCAAAAGATATTTATGAAAAATACCCCAAGAAATGAAATTTTTTTTGAAGAATTGTGCATCCATGCCCCTATGGGCACCGGGAGTAACCAGAGTACTTTCTTGCAAAAGTAAAGATACGTATTTGAAGGAAACCACTCAAGATGAAGGCAAGTGAAGTCAAAAACCAACTCCGAGCATGAGAAGTGAGGTTATGCCAACAATGTGACAAACTGGGAAAAGACAGAATAGGGAAAAAGACGAATTAGGGAAAAGGACGAAAGATGCATAGTGTCCAAAAAGTGAAAATGCGAAAATGATTCGGTCCTCAAAGGAAGTTATTAATTCACATGAAAGAGTCTCAGAAACTAATTCCGAGCACTCGAGATGACACTAAGCGACATGAAATAGAGCTCAGAAAAGAAAATTAAACTAAAAAAATTCATTCGTAAAATTTCAAGAAAAATGAAAGGGAGGCAAATGACCGGGTCGTTACAGTTCATACTTAATTCTTAATGGATTGTGCCACCTCCTTAGTTTAATTAGTTTAATTTTCATGTCACTAGCTTAGTTGTAGTGTAATTGCCTTAGTTTTTTAGATAGGTGGATAATCCATTCTTGTTGTTTGACGTTCCATGCTTATGAATGCAAGCAATATATTTCTCTAATTTAATAAGTGTGCATTAATTGTGGACTTATGGAAGTGTTAATGGCTTAATTTGATATGTTGTACTGCTCACTAAATTGACTAGATAATGAATGTTTACAACACACGATCCCTATGATCCATCAAATATTGAATGGCACACACTTTCATTTACAACACACGATCCCCATGATCCATCAAAAATTGAATGTCTAGAAAGGTAATGCTTAGTGGTGAACTCTATAACCCAAGACTCCTCTCTTATATTCTCTACACCTCTTTTGTTTTAGTTGTCTTACATTGCATTTATTTAGTTCAAATTGTAGTATAATTCAACAACAAACCATCTTTTGATCGTTCGACCTACTAATCCGTTATTGACTCCAAGAATACCGTTCATTTCCCTTGGGACGATCCGTACTTACTCTAACTACATTAATAGTTAGTAGTGCCAGTGGCATTCTATAAATTCAAACTTGGCCACACTTCACAATTTAACACACCACATTTTGTGCAATTGGTGTACCTGATGACATCGCACCAAGTTTTGGCGCCGTTGCCGGGGATTTAGCAACGCCGTATTTTGGAATCTATTAGGAATTAGTACTCTTTTGATCTTGTCTTTATTTTATTTTATTTTGGTTACTTATTGTGTTTATTCTTGATTAGCTAAGTGCATTGAGCCTAGGGAAGTGAAGTAAAAGGATTCTAAAGCAAAGAAGCATGCTAAGCTAAGCAAAGCAAAAGCATAAAAGGCTAAAAAAAAAATCTAAAAAATTTGCAAAGCAAAGCAAGGCAAAGAAAAATTGAAAAATAATTTGAAGTTGCTTAAGGACCCTTTGTGAGCTTTTCTAACTCTCTCTAGTTAAATCGTTGGCCCGCGTGGTGACAAGTTTTAATTTCTTAGATAAATCATGAGCTTGAGTGGAGGCAATTTAGTGTTCTTGTATATTATTGAAAGCATGGGAGTATGGGATCAATGTATGTGAAGGATTGTTGTTGATTAATTTGTTACGGAGGAGAAGTGTTCGCTACGTGCTTGTTGTTAACTTGTTTGTTTCGATTATGCATGCCTGGTCATAGATCATTGAATTATACTCTTGTCCCACTTAATTTGAATCTTTAATCTATTGTTCGTAATCCTAGGGGAAGGGGTAATTCTAGTGACTCCATTTCATCAATGGAGGGACATAATGAGGACCATGTGGAGGGCCTTGGTCACATAGACCAATAAGGCATCCTTCACCCTAATGTGCATCACCATCATGACAATATTCAAGTATAATTAGGCATGCCTAGACCCTTCATTCAACAACAACAAGGCCATATTCCAATGGGAATGCCTCGCCCAATTTTTTGTTCCATCTCCACCTCCCATTGTTTAAAGAAATCATGGTGTGTATGTAAAGCCCCCAGTTGTGAATCCCCCTCTTGCTTTGAGAGATCATTATGTGCTAAATGAGTATAATGCACCGACACGTATTCAATTAGCTCCATTTAGAGCACACCATTATGAAATCAAACCACAAATAATTTAAATGCTTCCCAATTATCATGGGCTACAAAGTGAAGAACCTTACAAGCATTTGGATGAGTTTCTTGAAGTGTGTTCCACGGTGAAATACACGGACATGCCGGAAGACGTTTTGAGGTTAAAACTCTTCCCTTTCACCCTTAAAGATAAAGCAAAATATTGGTTCAACAATTTAAGGCCTTTTTCGATAACTTCTTGGATAGAGTTGCAACAAGAATTCTTGAAAAAGTACTATCTAGTTTTAAAGACCAATGCAATAAGAACTTCAATTCGAGAATTTTCTCAAGGGGAAAGGGAAATGTTTCATGAGGCATGGGAGCACTTAAATGACTTGTTTAGGAAGTGTCCACATCATTCCTAAATGGTAATTGGTTCAATTTTTCTATGAAAGTTTGTCGAATAATATAAAGGAATGGCTGATGCTTCTATGGGTGGTTCTTATCTTGATAGGCATGAAGATGATGTATGGCGTTTGTATGAAAGCATAAGTGAGAATTCAATGCATCGATCTTTATCTTCCAAAAATGGTAGATATCCAGGAGGAAGAAAAAAATATTGACTTGTATCAAGTTGACCATTCTAATGATATAGCCGCCGAAGTGAAGTCTTTATCCCAAATGTTTGATTAATTTTTGATCAACCAAAATTCGGTGAACCAAGTGTCTTCTTCCCCTAGTCATACACATCATACTTTCAATGAATCTTGTATAACTTGTTCTAGTGTTTTACATTATACTTCCAATTGTCCCTATGGACATGTACAAAGTGAACACCATGAACAAGTGAATGCCGCTTTTGTCAACCAAGAGAATAATCCCTATGGCATTCATTATAATGCCGGGTGGAGGAACCATCCAAACTTCTCTTGGAAAAGCTAAGGGGAAGGCTCAAACCCTTCCTAAAGTGGTTTCCAAGGCAAGTATGTTCCGCCCCCCAATGCAAAACCAAGGTTCCCATGGTTATAGATCATCTTTCCAAGCACCACATGGAAACCAATTTTCAAACTCTCACTTTCCAAATCAATCTTCAAATTCTCAAGGGAATTCAAGAAGTCCCGCATTTAAGGAGAAAATCTTTACCGCTTTGGGTACTTTAGAGGCAAATACCTAACTATTTCATTCTCATTCCCAATTAATTGCAAAGCTAGAAACTCAAGTCGGGCAAATAGCTAGTACCTTGAATGCTAGGGAAAAAGGGAAAACGCTTTTGAATCCACCACCCAAGCAATAATTTGTTATGGAGACCAATTCCTCTTTAGAAGGTCACACAATCGAGCATGTAAATGTGGTGACCACTTTGAGAAATGGAAGAGTTGCTAATAATCAAGTTGGTGTTCACAATGAAGAGAGTGAACCGGTGCAACCAAAAGTTGACACCCGTCCTATCTCACATCCTATTCCTCCTTCATTGCATGTGAAATAATTTAAAGTTGAAAATGTTGCCAAGAATGATTTTAAAATAGTTCTTGAGCCCAAACCTCCATTCCCGGATGCTTTAAAAGCATCCACTTCTCTTGACAAGCAACAAAGGAAAGTAAATGAGATAATTGATGTGTTTAGGCAAGTGAAAATCAATCTTCCTCTCTTGGATGCAATTAGACAAATTTTGGCTTATGCCAAATTTTTGAAAGATCTTTGCACCCTTAAGAGAAAGAACAAAAGCCAAACACCAAAAAGAGGTGTTTTAACCCATCAAGTAAACTCCATTTTGTAACACAATACTCTCCCAAAATTCAAAGACCGGTTTACCAACCACTTCTTGCATCATTGGTAATCGTGTCATTAACCGGGCTCTTCTTGATTTAGGAGCAAGTGTAAACCTTCTTCTATATTCAGTTTATGTTCAATTGGGCTTAGGTGATTTAAAAATGATGTCGGTAGTTTTGCAACAAGCCAACCGATCCATTAAAAAGCCTGGGGAATCATTGAGGATGTGTTGATAAAAATTGATAAGTTCTTCTTCCTGGTTGATTTCGTTGTCATTGACACATGAAAGTAATGTTGAACATTTTCAATCCAACCCCCAATTCCATGGACAAGTATGAAGAAGTATATGTTGTTGAATAATGTTGTGCAAATGAGTTTGATAAAAATGAGTCTTTGCTTGACATTGAGACCTCAATTGTTTTGCCTTCCAAAAAGTTTTCAAAAGATGTTGTTTTTAAACCAAGTGTTAGAAGGGCATGGAAGCCCAAAAACTTTGTTGATAAAGGGCCATCAATTTCATTTGAACCAAATCCAACAAGTTCTTTAGGGGATAGTTTGTTGGGTGTTCCATTCACCCCATTAAGGAGGGGATGCATACTAAGATTTTTTATTCGGGCTAAAAGAGCCCAACGTCTTACTGGAGATGTTAAACACTAATGCTTCGTAGGGTTTTTCAACCCTATTCCTTCCTCATTTCTATTTTACTTTCTTTTCTTGTGTCATCTAGATACAATCCGGGATCTTATATGTTGTTTGAGACTTTGATGGGGAATGCATGTGGTTTCATTTCCAAATTAGGCATTTAGTGCCTCTTCGATAGATCATAAGAGATATTCGATTGATCGAACATCATCACTGCATATTTTCAAGTCTTTTTCCCATTATTCGAACTTTTTCTGCATATTTCATCTCTCTATCTACAGTTCGAACTTTCTATCTGATCGATTTAAGTTCCCTCAATCGATCTAGTTGTCCCTTCGATCAATCTCAGTTCTATACTTAGAAAATTTTTGAATCTCTAAATATTTCATCTCTCTTTCTATCGTTCAAAGCTGTCTGCAGGTTTTTAGTTCTTTGATCGATTGAGATCCGATCAATCATTCTGTGATCGATCTAAGTTCTTCCTTTTGACTTTGACTTTTCAAATTTCAAAATTCAAATTTTAAAAAAAAAATTCAAAAATCTAAAAAGATTTTAAATTTTCAAATTTCAAAAATTTTCAAAAATATTTTGTCATTTTGTAGGTTCAATTGATCTGAGCACCTTCATAATCGATCTAAGTTCAATCGATCTGATGAATCATGTGATCAATCACGCATGTCAGGAACAATTTTTCTTTTAAAAAGACCCAAGGGTCATTTGGATCATTCACTTCATCGATCCAAAGCCATTCTCTCTCCCTCAAGGCTCTCTTTCGTCTTCCCAACCTCCGGTAAGTTTTTGACGAGTCCCAAGCTTCAAATCTCCATCTCAGAAAAGTGCACATTTAAACCCCTTAAGCTTGATTGTTCTAAGACCTTTATCTATCTTATTTTCCTGTTTTAGTTTAATTTCATGTTATTTCCCGTTTCAGGCACTTATCCCCAAAATAATTCAATTCAGCTGAATTAGAGCACTACAAGAAACAATCTCAAGCTTAGTGGAAGAAAGGAGCAAAGTGGTGAAGAAGCCTTCTCCGATCGATCGAACCAAGCTATGATCGATCACAATGTCATCGTTCCAACCATGCCATGATGGATCAAGCCTTTTGTCCTTGTGTTTAGGAATATTTCCTATTCGATCAATTTAACCTTTCTTTCGATCGATCGAACCCTCTTAATCTTATCCTCACCTCCCACTTTTGTCCTTTTCCCAAAAATATCTCAGCCTTATCCTTATCCAAAAAATGCGCCAACATAGTTCGATCGATCCGAGCAACCTTGTGATCAATCAAACTGCCTCAAGTTGCGTGAAAAACAGAGTTCCAGCCAAATTAAAGGTGTGCTCGTGGTGCAATCATTTGGATGTCCTAGTACATGAGGTTTGACCATTGGGTGTGACATTTGAGCTACCTGATGAACGTTTAATATTACATATTCGAGTCCCTAAATACGCATATGTTAAGACCTAAAGTGATATATCTATCCTATTTTATACTTATTTATGTTTATTTCGTGTTTTTAGGTGATTTCCCAAAGAAATAGTTAAAACTGGGCTTTTATGATGAAAAGGATGATATCGAAGCTTATAGAGTCGTTACCGGTCATTCAAAGCAAGCTGAGAGCTTAAATGGTGAAGTTTAGAAGAAGTTAGAATCCAAAGCTCGAGCCCAAGTCTTGTGGCTCAAGCCCAAGTCTTGTGGCTCAAGCCTTACAAGTCAAGAAGAAAAGTTAACAAGGCATTAAAGCTCGAGCCTTGTACCTTCGAGCTCGAGCCCTAACTAAGGGTGGTCGAGCCTAACCAAGGGTGCTTGAGCCTTGACCCTCAAGCTCGAGCATAAGGCGTTAGAATTTGAAAAGTTAATTTCCAAGCTCCTAGGACCTCGTGCCAAGTCTCAGGGATCCAGCACTAACACCTAGAGCTCGAGCCCACAACCCCAGAGCTCGAGCCCAACACCTTGGGATCAAGCACCATGAAGAGAGGATCAATAAAAAGACGTTTTGGAACAATTTTGCTCTTAAAGCTCGGGCCCGAATAAAAAAGCTCGAGCACCACCACTTCGAGCTCGAGGATTACTGAAAACTCTAAACCTGCTTCAGTATTTTGGGTATAACTTTTGACTCAGAACTCCCAATTAAGCAAACTTAGGGCTCTAGAAAGAAGGCTTGAAGCCCAATATTTTTGTCTCTAATAGCCATCTCGAGATTCACACTCAAAACGGGTTAAAATTCCGTTACAAAGTCGAAACAAGTTACTGGTAAGTGAAGCTTGAGCCTGGGACTCTAGAGCTCGAGCCTTAACATCGTGGAACTTAAAAATACATGCGGGAATTATATATTTTCACCTTTCTTTATTTCCTTATGGGCCCAATTATTACGAAAGCTGTAAAACCAATCTAAAGGAGATTGGGACTTGTTCTCCACTATAAAAGAAGAGGAAAAGGCCACAGAAAATCATCTCATTTCTAGTTATCATATCCCTCTTAGAGTTTTGAAGAAGAAGATCTAAAAGGAGTTTTGGTGGTCTGTGGTGATGAAGACCACAACAGTAGAGATAATATCTAACATCGTTATGAGTAGCTAATTCCTCTCTTATGGCATTGATGTAACCCGATCCAATTACTATGATTTGATTATTTATACTTTGGGAATTTAATAATTTATATACTTTGATTATATGATTTTGAGCAACTGAGCCAACTCAATTGGTGTTTTATTGAATTAATAGTTTTAAAATAGTTATTACCTTGTCTTAGATATAATTATTCATAAATTATTCTCAACCATTCTAATTAGACGATATCTGGCGGAGCCCTGTCAGACATAAGAATGGAGATCATGTAATGGTATTCAAATGTTTTTCTTGAATGAACTCTTTCATAATCTATGCATAGGGAAGACGAGTTATACTGCAAAATTAGTTAGAAGTAGGTAGGCAGATAATTCGTGCCAACTTTTGATATGTTATAGTTAGCTAAGTTCAATGAAATATCTTTCTTTAAAACTGAATTAAATGAATGTTATTAAATTTAATTCATATGATATATAAATTGTTGAAATCCCAAGGTTGAACAGTTGACCGTAGTAGGAGGATCGTGGTAAAGTCAATCCCTAAGTATCTCTACCCTTGATCTTCTCTTTTACTTTATTTATTTTCTGTTTATGTTATTGAATTACTTCACAACACAACAAATCAAATATTCCTTCTAAATTAAAATAGCAATTAATTGAAGACTCGGTAAACCACCACAGGTCTTGAGCTTCAACACCCTCAACATAGCCCTATCCTACAAGGATTCGTTCTATTGCGAGTGGTATTTTATTATTGATAAATAAAAACATACATCAATTTTTGGCGCCATTGCCGGAGACTATGTTACGGATTTGTTGAGTTCGAGATTAATTCTAATTTAATTTATAGTATTAGGACTTTATGATATCTCACCTTATTTCTTTTTCTTTTCAAGTACAAGAATCAAGGAAAAAGGGCGACGAAGCTTAAGGAGAAGAAGCTAAGGTTTCAAGACCTTTTGTGAGTTCTTTTTAAATTTATTTCTTTGCTTGAAAATTTTCTTTTTATTTGTTACCATTGAACTTAGCTTAAATTGTTAGGAGAATTCTCTAAATCAGACATAGCTAATAATAATGGTAATCCCAATAGGGCACATGTGCCACAAGCACCTATTCCTCCACCACAACCACAATTGAGGGATCACTTCATTCCCACCTTATATACATCCCCTTATTGCTTTCAATTTCCATAATGTGATGCAACCCACTTTGAGATTAAGTCAGCTATGATCCAAATGCTTCCAATTTTTCATAGGTTTGCTACTGAAGATCCATATAAGCACATAGATGAATTTCTGGAATTATGTTCAACTACTAAGTTGTCCATTCTTTCTGATGATGTTTTTAGGATGAGACTCTTCCAATTTTCTCTCAAGGACAAAACTAGAACTTGGTTGCACTCCCTATCTCATAATTCCATAAGCACATGGGAAAAGTTGCAACAAGAGTTCTTAAAAAAATACTACACTGTAGGTAAAACCACACAAATGAGAAAAGAGATCATGGTATTCTCTCAAATCCCGGGTGAATAATTTCATGATACTTGGGAGAGATACAATAATTTCTAAGAAAGTGTCCACACCATGATATTGCTAAATGGCATTTGGTGCAAATCTTCTATGATAGATTAACTGATCCACATAGAAATATGATAGATGCTTTTAGTAATGGTGGTTTTCTATATAAGAGCCCAGATGACGCTTAGGAACTATTTGAGGCCCTAAGTGAAAATTTTGTTCAATATGCTTTTTCCTCTAGGTTTAGGTTCACTCCTGGAATCCATCAAGTTGAAAGTTTGTATGAAGCAGAAAAATCTAGAGAGTTAGCACTCAAATGGAAGTGTTGAATCGAAAGTTTGACCAAGTTTTGTCAACTGTCAGTACTATTAGTTTTTTTCAGCATTCCTCTTTGCCAAAGGAGGTGTGTTCTTTTTGCGCTAGTCCATCTCACTATGCTGCCAGTTTTCCTTTTAGGTCACTCTTTTGAAATTCCACAAGTACAAACCAATGCTGTATTCTCCAGTTCGGGATACAATCCAAATTCCAATACTTCTAACCCTTGTTGGAAAGATCATTCCAATATATCATGGCAGAATCAAAGCCAAGGCAATACTGTTCCCTAATCTTAGGGACAGTACCACAATTCATCTAATCCTTTGCTAAATAATTCTTTCAATCGTCTTTCATCTATTGTCCTCCTCAATTTAGGAACCAAGCTAATCTAGATCCTTCTCCTCCTAAGTACTTGTCTGCATTTGAAGAGAATGTCATGGCTGCACTTAGTAACCTTAAGTCTAACAATGAATTGTTTCATTCCCATTCTCAATCTATATTCAATCTAGAAGCTCAAGTTGGGCAAATATCTACTCAAGTTTGGGAAATAGTAAAAGTGTTGAATCAAAAAGAGGAAGGGAAATTTCCAAGTTAGCCAATTGCAAATCCAAAAAGGCAAACTTACATGATTGATGAGACTACTCTTTCAAGTTATCGTTATGAGGAAGTTAATGCCATCACTACTTTGAGGAGTGGAAAGATCATTGATAATCAAGTTAAGTAAAAAGAGGTAGAAAAAGAGAGGCGTGGGATTCCTATCAATCCCATTCTTCCAACTCCACATCCCACAGATGTTACCTCACATCCTACTCTATCAAGCTCCAAAGGAGTTGAAGGTGAAGTCTCTTCTTCATCTACTCCTAACCTTGAGACAACTTATGAGCCAATAACACCTTTTTCCTGAACATTTCAAGGGAACCTCTTACTTTGGTAAGCAAGGAGAGAAAATCCAAGACATAATGGATGTCTTCTAACAGGTAATAGTCAATATTCCTCTCTTAGATTCTATCAATCAAATCCCTACCTATGCTAAATTTCTAAAGGACTTGTGCACTCAAAAAAGAAAATCAAAAAGCCAAGTCTCTAAGAAAATATATCTCACTGAGTAAGTCAATACAATCATTCAGCACAACACTCCTCGTAAGTTCAAAGATCTGGTGCTCCTGCCATATCTTGCACCCTTGGAAATAATATGATAGACCGAGCACTTCTTGATCATGGAGCGAGTGTTAATCTTCTTCCTTACTCAGTGTATAAGCAATTAGGCTTAGGAGAGCTTAAACCCACGTCAATGGTGTTGCAACTTGCTGATTGATCTTTGAAGCAACCACATGGGTTAATTAAAGATGTTCTCATTAAAGTGAACAAGTTTTATTTTTTGGTTGACTTTCTTGCCCTGGATACAGAACCTATTTATGATCCCAATAGATATATTCTTGTGATCCTTGGTCGTCAATTCTTAGCTACAGCAAATGCCAACACTGTAATACCCTGATATTTTAAAAGATTTATTAATTGGAATTAATTACTTTTATTTTATTTTTAAACAAATGGTTTGATTTAATTGGGATTAATTGCTTTTATTTTATTTTTAAATGATTTGTTTGATTTAATCGAGTGCTAAGATTAATTATCTTATTTTAATTAGATTATATTTTGTGATTTTATTTATTAAATTGATATGGTGTTTTGCTTTGTGGAATGCAATGATTGAATTGCTTATTTGATTTGTGTGAATTGTTTATTAATTATTTGTAATTATTAGATTTAATTTAACTATTTTAAATTGTTTTATTTTAATTGGATTGGGCTTAAGAGGAGTGGGACCAAAGGATGTGGTCTTGGGCTTGAAGGAAGCCTTGTTGGGTTAGTTAATAAGGGCTCGTGGTTATAAAGATATTTAAATAATTATCTTTGCATAATTATATATATATAATTATATATATATATATATATATGTAATTAATTAATAATTATTATGGAAGAAAATATATGTGTATATATATATATATATATATATATATATATATATGATTTAATTAGTTAAGGATTAACATAGAAGGAAATATACATATATATTATATAATATATGTGTATAGATATTATTTAAAATGATTATTATTTTATTATTATATTTGGTAATCATAGTTGGAATAGGATTTGGAATTTAATGTGTATAAATATACACATAAGGCTTTAATATTAAATGTTTACACGTTAGAAAAATAAGAAAGACAAAGAGAGAAAGGGAAAAGGCTGACAAAGAGGAGGTCGGATCAGAAGAAGAGGATGTCAGAATTAGAAGAGACAATCAAAACTTGAAGTGTTGGTTTTGTTTCGAAACCTTCAGCCGAGTTCTTCTTTAACTTTCCTCTTAGAACCCATAAGGATTTCTCCTTAAGTATCAAGGCTTTAATTAAATTATTAATTTAAATCATGGTTAGAACGGATTAAATAAATAAAAAAAAAAGAATTAATTAATTATATTTTTTTATATATTTTAAACTTTGGATTTAAAATTGATAGATAGATGGGTTTTATTTATTTTTTTTAGAATGAACTGATATGCTTAATTTATGACCCAAGAGGGTTATTTAGGGTTTATAGAAGTTTTAAAAAAAAAAATCTGTATTTTTCTGTAATTCTTGTGGTTTTTTAGGAATTTATTAGGTTTACTTTTCTATATATATATTTGTTATTTATATATAATGGAGGCTGCTGTGTAACCTGTGTTAATGGCGTATCAATTGGATTGTTATCCAATGTGGTCACGTGTATGGGAAGTTAGTACAACCGCAGATCTAGGCCATAGGATTAGTCTAATATAGTTGAAATGATCCGGTGTGGTGGAGTTACATAGGGATTCAATGCACCACTTATCTAAGCCCTTGGAGCGATTTGGTCAACAAAGAATAGATCCGTTGTATCGCGGCGCATGGAGTTCTGTGCGTGTGTGCATCCAGACCATTAACTTGGTTCAGTCAACACAAAAGCAATCTAGTGTGACACAGCTCACCAAAGCTCAGAGTTCTAGCCAACCAGAAGCAGCCACGTCATCCAAAATAAAGTACAGGCGCGTAAGGACGCATAAAGATACCTGCCAGCTTGTGGAGGCGCGTAGAAGCGCGTGCAGTGTGTTTGGGCGCGTGTGGGGGCGCGTAGGGAAGAGTGCAGGGTCCCAGAAAGTTCCTGTGGGGTCTGGTGACATCCCATAATTGATTTTAAGTTTGTTAGTGTTGAAATCAACCATTAGAGAATGTGTGATTAGTGGTCGTAGAGTCATAGAGTATTACCACGACATTTAATATGCGTTTATATAATTAACTAATAATTGGAGATAGGAGGAGGTATATATATCTATATATATATATACATAGTTAATTATATATGTATACATATGGATTAATTAATGTATGTTTTGTATGGAATGAAGTATATATATATATGTATATATATATATATATTATTAAGGAAGGTGTTATCCATATATAAACATTAAATAATATATGTGTATATATGTATATGTAATTGAGGATGATTATTATTAATTATTCTTATTTGGTATATCTGGATTGGTTGGCTATTAAATTAATTATATGCATATGATATGCATGGAATGTTTAGGTATGAGTTATCTTGTTGATAAGTTAATTTGCCTATGTAAGAATTGTTTGGTTGATAAATTAACTTTTAAGGTTTGATACGTGGTTGAATTGTAAGCATGGATGAGTTTCTAGTTTAATAGTCTAAATATATATACTTGTAGAGGCATGGTTGAATTACCAATGTATAAATAAATATACTTGTGGAGGCATGGTTAAATTGCTAATGTAAAAATAAATATACTTAAAGAAGGCATGGTTGAATTGCCAATATATAAATAAATATATTTATGATGGCATGGTTGATTTGCCAAAGCGTAATTAAATTGTTATGTGTTAGATGGTTAAAATATCATCTATGGTTATTTTATGTATAGGTTAGATTAGAATTAGATATTCTTAAATTAAAATAGTTTACTACTTACAGGTTAGTGTATTATTTTATATATATTAATAAAATAATACTGGTGGAGACATAGATGATTTATCAAAACTTAGATTTTGGATATGTGATTTAAATAATTAAAATCATTACCGGTTTAGGATTAAATATAATATTCCATTTATTATAATTTATTGTTTAAATGATTAAGTAACTGACTAGAATAGGATTAAGGTTAAAGGAGTTTCTTTTTAAAGAAATGGTGGATTGGTCTAGGTATGATTATTATTTTAGTCATTGTTTAATAGGTTTAGAAATTTAATAAATCTATTAATGGATGTGACTCGTGTAGTATATATAATTATTTATATATATGTATATCATGCTAGATTAAAGTTAAAACTTTATTAGGTTTGGTTTTGATCAGAGATGATCTACTCATTGGTTTTCAGAGGCCTAGTAGAGAAAGCTTGCTCATGGGGTTTAACCCACGATTTGTTTTTCAGGTTACTAGAAGTTCCAAGTCTCACGGATAAGAATCTGCAGCTGAAGGACTTATCCATTCTTTTAGTTTATTCCAAAGTAGCATAATAAATGGTGTGTTCTAGTAGTGTATATGTACCAAAGTTGCAATAAAAGTACGGCCAAGTTTCAATTTATTAAGTGCCACTACTACCTCTAACTACTAATATAGCTAGGGTGAGTAGGGATCGACCCAAGGCATTGGGTGCGTGCTTGGAATGGAAACAAGGTCGGATTAGTAGGTCGAGTGATCAAAAGATATTTTGATTGGTTACTTAAACTACAATGTAAATAGATTCAAAACAAGGCAACTAAAATAAAATAAAAGGTAAAGAACAAGAGAGAGTGGTTGTGGGATCTAGAGGTCACCACTAAACATCACCATTCTAGATACTTAATGTGTAATGAATAAGGGAAAACATGTGTTGTAATATAAAGAGGTATGATTGATTGAATCAATAAGCATGAATGGCTAATTAAGCATATAATGTCTAGACAACTTAGTGAATAGCACAACATATCAAACTAAGCCATTATCCCTTCCTTTAAGCTCACAATCAACACACTAACAAGTTAGAGAATTATACTACTTGCATTCATTAAACTAAGGTAGAGGCACAATCCATCAAAAAATGAGTATAAACCATCAAACAAACCACAAGAGTATTCTATATAAGCACTATGCCTTGACAATCTCTAGATTTATAGTATCAATACATATTGACATGCATCAATATCACAAAATCAAGAGATAAACACATGAATATCTATTCTAGCATACATAGACATATGGATAAAATGAAATGATAAATTGGAAGTATTAATCAACACAAATCATTGTAAAAATAAGATTCATATATAAATCAAATGTCAAGACAAGATTACAACACAAATCCCCTCAAAATACAAAACATCAAGGTCTAGAAGGCATGCTTAGTGGTGTGTGCCGTTCCGATGCACCAAAAGTTTGCAAAGAGATGTTGAACTAAGAGTGTGAGTGTGTAATGTGGCCAAGTTTTAAATTTGTAAAAGCCACTACTACCTCTAACTAAAAATATAGCTAGGGTGAGTAGGGATCATCCCAAGGGATTGTGGCTACCGTTGCAATAGAAACAATATATAGGGTTAGTAGGTGAGGAGCGAGGCCATTCCTACACACCAAATTGATGTAGTGAATGTGCGGTTCAAGAAAAGCCTTTTGGGTTAAGTTTAAATTTATAAAAACCACTACCACCACTACTACTAACGTACAAGAGTGAGTAGGGATCGTCCCAAGGGATTATACGTGTTGGAATTTAACTTCAACTCTAGCGTATCACAAGATTGCAAAAGATAGAGATTGGTTGATTACTCTAGAAAGCAATTAATTAAAATGAAAGTGAAATAAAACTAATTAGAGATAGGGATTCAAGAGATATGAAGAGAGGACTTAGGGTGTTGGAATCGCCACTAAGCTCGTGTAATTAACCACTTGCTTTCCATTAATGGGGAATACATTGTTGTGAACAAAATACGACTACCAATTGCAATATTAAGCATGGACCATCTAATTTATGTATGAATTGTCTACCTAAACTAAGTGTAGCACAACCCATCAATTTTAAGCATGACCCATCTAAGTAGTAACAATTGTAGCACACATCAATCTAGATAATCATGGAATTTGCAATACTAAGCATGAACCATCTAATTTATGTATGAATTGTCTACCTAAACTAAGTGTAGCACAACCCATCAATTTTAAGCATGACCCATCTAAGTAGCAACAATTGTAGCACACATCAATCTAGAGAATCATGGAATTTGCAATAATAAGCCATGGAATATCTAAGCAAGCATAGATTGTCTACCTACCTACAAGCATGAATTAAATTATAGAACAACCCATCAAGCATAAGTATAAACCATCAAATTAATTGACAAACCCATTCAATGAAAACCCATGCTTAGCCATCACTAGATTTTCAATCAACCACACATAGACGTGCAATTAATATAGAAAAGCTAGTGTAGAGATTAATTCCTAAATAATCACACATAAGACAACATGTAATCAAATAGAGAATCAATAGAAAGAATTAATCCATATGAATCATATAAGAAATAATTCCTAATTTAATCACACATAGACATGTAAATAAACTAGAGAATTAATTGGAAGAATTAAACCATAGAAATCATAGAAATATACCAAGATTTATGAAATTCATAAGGGTAGAACATTAATCACAACAATATATATAAATCCCTAAAAATAGAAATACAAGGGTTTAGATTACACAAGACTTAGGGCTCATCCAAGCCCTAAGTGTAGATCTAGCCAATCATGGAGGAAGTAGATGTGGTCATGGAATCAAGCTCCAAATATGGCTCTATCTTCTTCTTCCTCTTCTTCTTCTTCTTCTTTGAAGCTCTAGAGATGGAGAGCGAGAGTGATCTAGAAATGGATCTTGAGATGTGCCTCCACTTCCCTCTTTTCTTCTAACTCTAATCTCTAACTTTGCTAGAGAGAGAAATAAAAAATACAATGTAAAAATAAAAAGATAAAAAGCTTCTTTACAAAATGGGTCACTTCCCTTTTTATAGAAAGTCCTTTTCTTAGTCACTAAGTCAGGAATATAGCCCCAAAAATATCTAATCCCATACTATGTGGTAGGTGGACTTTTGGGCGCGCATGGGAATAAGACAGCTCGCTGCCAACAAAAGTTTGATCAATCAGAGAAAAAGTTCGATAGATCAGAGAAAAGTTTGATCGATCCAACTTTGATTTTCGATCGATCCAACTTTGATCGATCTCAGAAAAAGCGATTGATCTCAGAAAAAGTTGGATCGATCCAACTTGGCAGATTTTCAGTATCAGCCTCTTTTTACTCCAAATCAGCCTCTTTTTAGCCCGGATCATCACTAAGACTTAGTTTGACTCCAAAAAGGCCTTAAGAATCCATTGTTAGCCCATTTTAACATTATTGACCTGAAATAGACAAAAACACAAATAAGCACTAAAACAGGTAAATAAGATAGATAAAGGTCCTAGAACACTCAAGCTTAAGGGGTTTAAAAGTATACTTTTCAGCGCTCATCAGTAGGTCGAGTGATCAAAGATTGGTTGGATTGATTGATTAAGTTATTATGCAAATGAAATTAAAGTAAACAAAATTCAATGATTAATAAAGTAGAGAAAGATATAGAGGGGAGGACTTGGGGTACTAGAGCTCACCACTAAGCTTGACTTCACTGGACATTAGCAATTGTACATTAATGGGGAGATTGACTTGTAACTTGTGTGTATGTGTGTGACATTAATTAAAACTAGGCATGGATGGCAAATAAGCATAGATTGCCAAGCCAAATCAAGTGGAAAACACAACCTATCAAATAAGACCAAAATCCATTCAATGAAACCACAATTTATGCACACACAACTATCTAGAAACATACACCTAATGCATTCATAAGTATGGAACACCAAAGAACAAAAGTAGATTATCCACCTATCTATGAATTAAAAGCAACTACCCTACATCTACACTAAAGACATGAAATTTAACTAAGCTAAAGTTGTGGTACAATCCATCAAGAAACAAGTGTGAACCATCAAATAAATTGCAAGAGTGTTCAATTAAGCTCTATGTTTTGACCCTCTCTAGATTAACTTCATCCATACACATAGACATGCACAAATTCCACTAAATCTAGAGAAAAACACATGAATCATCCATTCTAACATACATAGACATATGGTTAGAAGTAGATAATCAATTGAAAGCAATAATCCATACACATCAAGTAGACGCCATAAGATATATATATAAATCCAAGATCAAAACATTGTTACAAATAAATCCCCAAAAATATATAAAGAACTATGTCTAGGAAGCAAACTTAGGGGCTACTGTAGCCCCAAGTAGATGTCTAGCCACTCATTGACATAGTCATCCAACCCTCAAGGGCTATCTCCATGGTAGGAATGACCTCCTTCTTGATGGAAACCCTAGAAGAATGGAAGAACTCCCAAAATGTGCCAAAACTCTCTAATCTCTAGCCTCCTCTCCAAGATAAGAAAAATACAAGCTATGTTGAATGTTATAAGTTATGAATAATAACTATGCGCTAAAAGTGGCTCTCAATCCTTATATAGGTAGGTCAAATATCACACCAATGGTCTGGATTCGTGCATTAAGGTCCTTCCAATGATTGGACCATGAGCCAACTTTTAATGAGCTGGAATCTATTTTCTTTTCCGACTTGAGGAAGTTCGATCGATCGAACTTGGCTAAGATCCATCGAATGCTGCAGAGATCGATCTTCCATGGCGGCACCATTTTGAATAAAGACAAATCTCTGAGATATTTTTAGGAAGAAGATAAAAGTGGTAGGTAGGTAGTTGGTGTGGATAAGATCGAATCATTTCGATCGATCTAGGAAATGTTGAATCGATCGAACTTGTTGGATTGTTTTCGATAAGGACAAGGGTTTGGATCCATCTTGAATTATTTAGATCGATGAACTTTCGATCGATCGAAGAAATGTTGAGATCGATCGAACATGCTGAATTTCCACACTTTGCTTCATTTTGCTTCCACTTTGCTCATTTCTTCCATTTAGCTTGAGTTAACTCCTTTAATGCTCTTATTTGGCTGAATTGACTTATTTTTGGGATAAGCACCTGAAAAGGGTAATAACACGAAATTAGAATAAAACGGGAAAGTAATATAGATAAAGATCATAGAACACCTTAGCTTAAGGGGTTTAAATGCGCACTTTTCAGCGCTCTTCACTTAGGGCTAACTCTAGCCCCAAGAAGATGTTCAGCCACTCATTGATGTAGTCATCCAACCCTCAAGGGCCATCTCCATGGTAGGAATGATCTTTTTCTTGATGGAAACCCTAGATGAATGGAAGAACTCCCAAATAGTGTATGTCTCACTAATCTTTAGCTTCCTCTTCAAGATAGTATATGCTGATATGATATTCTCTATGAGATATAAATGGCTCAAAATTTTTATATAGGTAGCTCAAGTGTCACACCCAATGGTCAGGTCTCGTGCACTAGGGTCCCTTCCAATGATTGGACCACGAGTCATCTTTTAATGAGCTGGACTCTGTTTTATTTTGGACTTGAGGAGGTTCGATCGATCGAATTTAGATGAGATCGATCAAACTCTGGCCAGATCCATCGAAGTAAGGCCAGATCAATCAATCTATGGCGGCACCTTTTTAGAATAAGATAAATCTAAGATATTTTTGGGATATTTTAGGAAAAAGACAAAAGTGGTAGGTAGGGATAAGATTAAGGAAGTTCGATTGATCTGAAGAAAGTTAGATCGATCAAAGATGGAAATTCTTGAGGATAAAGACAAGTGGGTTTGATCTATCTTGGTGAGGCTGGATCGATCAATGTGAGATTGATCAAAAATATGTCTGATCGATCGAAACTTGCTGTTTTCCACCACTTTGCTTCCACATTACTCCATTCTTCCATTCAGCTTGAGATTGCTTCTTTTATGCTCTAATTTGGCTAAATTGACTTATTTTGGGGATAAGCACCTAAAAAGGGCAATCACATGAAATTAATCTAAAACGGAAAAATAAGATAGATAATGGTTCTAGAATACTCGAGCTTAAGGGGTTTAAATGCGCACTTTTTAGCGCTTATCATACCCCCAAACTTAAATATTGCTAGTCCCTAGCAATGAACTATAAAGTAAAGGAATGAAATGAACGACTATACAACTATGAACTATAAAGTAATAAATGGATAACGCCACTTTCGTAGGGAACATGATTGCATTTAGAACATGCAACAAGCCTTTTAAACCCCTAGGTTACCCCTAGTGGACGAGTGAAGTCTCATGAGAGTTTTTAGAAATAATACCCACAAACATTAAGCTCATTCTCACAAAAGAGTCACCAATATTGCAAACAAGCATTGTGAGAAAACTACTTCAAGTATGCAAATTTTCAACCCTTTCCAAGCAATCTCCCAAAATTTCAACACCTAGCAAACAAGTATGGTCCTCCACATATCAAGAAAATGATCATGAAAATCAAAACAACACTAGAATCCTTTTGAGTGGACCGACATCAAATATGTTGCTATCTAAGCCAAATAAAGAAATGATCACAACCTTACCCTCAAACTAGCACACAAATCTAGTACCAATCATCAAGACAAAAAGTTGACCTTTTATTAAAGCTTTATTGATCTAGGTGCACTTATTCTTTTCACTCGATTGTTTTTTTCTATCCCTAAGTATCAAAGATGGAAGCATAGTGCAATGTGTTGATCTATTAAGCTTTCTAGTGATCCATGAGGTCGAGCGTTAGGTCAATGACTCCCAAACCAAACGGCTTTAGGGCACTAGGTGTTAAAACACCCGTAAGGACTTAAAAGCTCAAATCAACTAGGCTACAAATCAAAACAACCTCCATCTAATCATTTCCCACTTCTCACCTTTTGGGAGAAGTCCTCACTTTTTTATTTGCTTTTACAACTTTTTTTTTTTTTTTTTTTTTTTTTTTTTTTAAGTTCAATTATTAACCTAGAGTTTGGGCCCTCCACCTTTTGGCACGAGAAATTCAATGCTTAATGAGGGTAGAATCCCGGCTACTTAATGAAAAGGGTTTGTTATCCACCTTTATCAAGAATAAAACCTTTCAATGCACTACTAGCTCAATTGGGATATAACCAATTCAATAATCAGCAAAGCATGTACCCCACAAATGAATGTTAGTGTGCGCCTGTGTTAATGTAGAATCCTAGAGTGAATCTCAAAACAATCACAAAATTATGATGATGTGGACCACAAATGCAAGCAAGATATCAATCTTTCGAAAAAATTTACTCCTAAATGGCATCCACAGAGCGCATAAGGAGTATTGGACTCTCAAGTCTTCAATTTTTAAATTCTAAGTACCATGGTCCTCAAAAGATCAAAATCATGGCTAACATGGATCTCCAATCTCAATCATGCATTTAAAGCTCAAATCTTAAGTCGAATGCAACAAAGTCGCAACAAAGTCACCTTACCCTCAAACTTAAACCGCACATTGTCCTCAATGTGCAATGAGAACAATGGAAACGATAGAAAGAGTATATCGTGGAGGCGAAAGTATGAAGCCTGGCAATGATCCAATATGAAAAGGGTCTCCTCCAAACTTAGAATCAACAACCTATTTGAATAACTACACTAGCAAACTCAAATTAAATATCAAATGAGATAAGAATAATCAAGTCATGCATTCTAAGGTAATATAACACAGGATGAAAGAGAGATATGAGATCAAGCCATATAGAAAATAAGAAAGTAGCATGACTATAAATAAGGGCACAATGGGAAAAGTTTGTATTATTTTATTTTTTAAAATTTTTTTTAATGAAAGTATGTACAATGAAATAAAATGGAAGAAAAATAAGGAAATAAAAATAAAAATGAACATGTATAATACAGGAGATAAAAGACATAATGTGTCGTGTGGGTGCTAAGTTTAACATCTCTAGCAAGACAGAATGCTACTTTGAAAATTTATTTATTTATTATTTTTATTATTATTATTATTTTTAAAAAATCTGATCGATCTGAGAATGATCGATCAAACTTCGATTAATCCAAAACCTGAAATTATGTAAACAGTTTCGAACGATACACAGAGAGAGAAAATATGCAGGCATCCAAAAAATTTTTAAGTATAGAACTTCGATCGATCCAAGGGAACTGGATTGATTTAAGAATTTTTAAATCAATCGAGAATAAGGTTTGAACGATACACAGAGAGCTGAAATATGCAGGAAATTTACGTATGATGGTACAGAGAGGTGATTGGATGCACAGATGATTGTTCGATTGATCGAACATGTAGGAATATACAGGAAATTGGACTTTTCTTAAGAACATTGAGTGCATCATGATGAGCGTTGAAAAGTGCGTATTTAAACCCCTTAAGCTTAGGCATTTTAGTACCTTTATCTATCTTACTTTACCGTTTTAGATTGATTTCGTATTATTTCCATTTTTAGGCACTTATCCCGAAAATAAGCTAACTCAGCCAAATAAGAGCTTAATTAAAGCAATTATGGGATGAATCAAAGAAAAGAACCAAGTGGAAGCAAAATGAAGAAAAAGGTGGAAATCAACATCTTCGATCGATCTCAAATCAAAGTTCGATCGATCCAACATGATCGATCTCAGCACTTCAAGATGGATTAGAACCATGATGACATTTTCAGAGATCTCAAAAGTTCAATCGATCCAACATCATTCTTTGATCGATCGAACTGCTTTGTCCTTATCCAAATGATTGATCTTATCTAGTTATACCACCCTACCAATCACTTTTGTCCTTTTCCTAAAAATACCTTCAAAATATCTCAGATTTGTCTTTATCCAAAAAGCGCCACCAATGAAGATCGATCCAGCCAAAGTTCGATGGATCGCAGCAATGTTCGATCGATCCAAGTCTAAGGTTCAATCGATCGAACTTCCTTCAGTGCGAAAAAGTTAAATTTCCAGCTCATTGAAAGATGTCCTTTATCCAATCATTAGGGAATATTATGTGCACGACCCCAACTCATATTTGGGTGTCATTTGACCTACCTATATAAGGATAAGGATTGTTTTTTACAAAAAAGGGCCAATATCATATCATATCACCTCTTGGAGAGCAAGTTTAGAGGAGGAGGAGGCTAGAGACATAAAAGGGGGAGTTCTTCATCAACAAGGAGCGGATTTCTTTCATGGAGTTAGCCCTTGAGGGTTGGAGCAACATCACCATGAGTGGCTAGACATCCTCTTAGGGCTAGAGTTAGCCCCAATCATGCTTTCTATATCGTAATCTTATGTATTATTGAGGGATTAGTGTTGTAATTTATGTTTTAACACTTTGATATATATAAATCTTGATTGTTCAATGATTTATATGGTTAAATGCTTTCAATTGATCATTTCATTCTATCCATATGTCTATGTATGTTAGAATAGATGTTTATGTGCTTGTCTCTAGATTTTGTGTTATTGATGCATGTTTATGTGTATTGATGCTATAGATTTAGAGATTGTCAAAACATAATGCTTAATGAAATGCTCTTGTGATTTTCTTGATGGTCTATGCTCATTTCTTGATGGATTGTGCCTCTCCCTTAGCTTAATTAGTTTAATTTCATGTCATTAGCTTAATTGTAGTGTAGTGGTAGCATAGTTGTTAGATGAGAGGACAATCCGTGCTTGATGTTTGATGTTCCATACTTTTGAATGCAAATAGCATATGTCTCTAACCTTGTGTTGTATTTGAATTGTAAGCTTAATGAAATGATTACAGACTTGTTTTGATCTATTGTGCCTTTCACATGTTGTTTAGATAATATATGCTTCATTGCTTAGATATATTATGCCATTCACATGATGTTTAGAAAATACATGCTTAACTAGTCATCCTTGCTTGTTGAATCAACCAAACACACACACACACACACCAATATTGCAACACACCATTTGCCCTCATTAGTCACTTGTCAATGGTATGGAAATGCATTGCTTGGTGGTGATCTCTAAACCCCAAGACTCTTCTCTCTCTTATTTACTCTTAGTTGCATTCTTTTATTATCACTTAGTTTAATTTAGTTGCTCTCTAGTCTAATCAACCAACCAACAAATTGTTTGATCACTCGACCTACTAGCCCTAATAGCGATTCCATAACCTTGTTTGACCCTCACAATCCCTTGGGACGATCCCTACTCGCCCTAGCTATATTTATAGTGACAGGTAGTAGTGGCTTCTATAAATGTAAAACTTGGCCCTCACCTTAATGCACACTCTTTAAGCTTGTGGTAGGACGGCGACAATCCAACCACCATAGTTTTTGGCACCGTTGCCGGGGATTTATTTGATTTGGCAACGTCGAAATTATGGAATCAATTAGGATTAGTACTCTTTTGATCATGTCTTTACTTTATTTTTATTTTTCTTTTTGGTTTCTTATTGCGTTGTTCTTACTTGACTATGTGCATTGTTGGAGAGGAAGCAATCAAAGGAGCATTCAAGCAAATGAGCATTCAAGCAAAGCAAAAAAAGTAAAAAGCTAAAAATTTAAAAAATTTGCTAAGCTAAGATTTAAATTTGGAGTTGAAGTGCTAAAGGACCTTTGTGAGACTTTCTTTACTCAATCCCTTAGACAAATCTTGAGCCCATGTGGAGGCATTCTTATGTGTTCTTTTCATCATTGTTGTTAAAGCATGGGAGTATGAATTAAGTGTTTATGGAAGAAGTCTAATTGCATTGTTGTGAAAGCATATTGTTTGTCATTCTTTATGCTTGTTGTGTTTTGTATTGTGCATGCATGGTCGTTGTTCACTGAGACCCACTCTTGCCCCTTTAGATTTGCATCTTGAATCCATCGTTAGAAATCCTAGGGGAAGAGGAAGTTCAAATAGAACCAATCTATCAATGGATGACTATAATGATGATCATGTTGAGGACCTTGGTCACATAGACCAACAAGGTATCCTTCATCCTAATGTGCACAATGAGAACATACAAGTACCATTAGGCATGCCTAGGACATACATTCACCAACCACCACAACAATAAGGCCAAGCTCCATATGGAATGCCAAGGCCAATGTATGCTCCACAACCTCCTATCATCAATCAAGGAATTCAAAACCAAGGTGTTCATGTTGCACCTCAAGTAGCTAATCACCTCTTGCTTTAAGAGACCATTATGTGCCTAATGAGTATAATGCACCTATATGCATCCAATTGCCTCCATTTAGAGCACATCATTATGAAATTAAGCCATAAACTATTTAAATGCTTCCTAACTATCATGGACTTCCAAGTGAAGAACCTTACAAGCATTTGGATGAGTTTCTTGAAGTATGTTCCACCGTAAAATATACGGACATGCCGGAGGAGGTCTTAAGACTCAAACTTTTTCCATTCACCTTAAAAGACAAGGCAAAGTATTGGTTTAACAATCTTAGGCCTTTTTCAATCACTTCTTGGGTAGAAATGCAACAAGAGTTCTTGAAGAAGTACTATCCAGTTTCAAAAACCAATGCTATGAGAACCTCAATTCGAGAATTTTCACATGGGGATGGAGAAACGTTTCATGAGGCATGGGAACGCTTCAATGAATTGCTTAGAAAGTGTCCATACCATGACATGCCCAAATGGCAATTAGTTCAATATTTCTTTGAGAGCTTATCGGACAATTATAAAGGCATGGTTGATGCTTCCATGGGTGGCTCATACATTGATAGGCATGAGGATGACGTATGGCGTCTTTATCAAAGCATGAGTGAAAATTCTTTGCATAGAACATTATCATCCAAGAATGGTAGAAATTCACAAGGTAGGAAGAGTGTTGGCTTACATCAAGTTGATCATTCAAATGAAATAGCCGCTAAAATGAAGTCTTTATCTCAAAGGTTTGATCAATTTTTGATTAACCAAAACTCGGCGAACCAAGTATCTTCCTTCCCTAACCATTCTCATCGTGCATCACATGAAACATGTATGACTTGTTCTAGTGTTCTTCATTCTACTTCTCATTGTCCTCACGGATAAGTGCAAAATGAACCTAATGAACAAGTCAATGCAGCTTTTGTAAACCAAGGGAACAGTCCTTATGGTACTCATTATAATCCAAGTTGGAGGAATCATCCGAATTTCTCTTCCCAAGGCGATTTTTAAGGGAAGTACATTTCACCTCCACTTCAAAACCAAGGATCCCAAGGTTATAGACCTTATCAATCACAAGGGAATTAATTTGCTAATTCTCATTTTCCCAACCAATCTTATTCCCAAGGAAATACTAGAATTTTCGCCTTTGAAGAAAAAGTTTTAAATGTTTTGGGCACTTTAGAGGTTAACACACAATTGCTCCATTCTCACTCTCAATCTATTGTGAAGATAGAAACCCAAGTAGGGCAAATAGCAAGCACTCTCAATGCAAGAGAGAAGGGAAAGATGCCTATTAATACCCCACCTAAGCAACAATGTGTTGTGGAAACCCATTCCTCATCGGAAGGCCACACCATTGAACATGTTAATGCGGTGACAACCTTGCGGAGTGGTAGGATTGTGGACAATCAAGTTAAAATGTCCAATGAAGAGAGTGAACCGATGCAACCTCAAGTTGTCACCTGTCCCGTTTCACATCCCATTCCTCCTTCATTATCTTGTGAATGAGAAAGTCTTGAAAAATGTGTTTGAAAAAGAAGTTTTGAAAAATGATGTTGAAAAAGTTTTGCTGAAAAATGATTTGAAACAAAGTGATTTGAAAACTTCTTATATTGAAGAGAGTTCAAAAGGAAATTCTGAAAAAGTGTTTGAACCAAAAGTTCCATTTCCGGATGCCTTAAAAGGATCCATTTCAAAAGACAAGTAAAAGGCAAAAACTAATGAAATTATGGAAATGTTTAGGCAAGTAAAAGTTAATCTTCCACTTTTAGATGTAATCACGCAAATTCCAGCTTATGCCAAATTCTTAAAAGACTTGTGCACCCAAAAGTGGAAAAACAAGAGCCAAGCACCAAGAAAAGTGGTTTTGACCGAGCAAGTAAGCTCAATTTTGCAACATAACACTTTGCCAAAGTTTAAGGACCCCGGTTCGCCTACTACTTCATGCATCATTGGTGATCATATCATTAATCAGGCGCTTCTTGACTTAGGAGCAAGTGTTAACCTTCTTCCGTACTCGGTTTATGTCAAATTAGGCCTAGGTGAATTAAAACCGACGTTGGTAGTTTTGCAACTTGCCGACCAATCTATCAAGAAGCCTAAGGGTGTCATTGAGGATGTTTTGATTAAAATTGTTAAATTCTTCTTCCCAGTTGATTTCGTTGTCATAGACACTGAACTGATCCCCAATCCTAAAAGCCAAATTCCCGTTATCCTTGGCCGTCCTGTCTTGGCAACCGCTAATGCCAACATCAATTATAGGATGGGGATAATGAAGATCTCATTTGGCCACATGAAGGTGAAGTTGAATATCTTCAATCCCACACCCAATTCATTTGACAACTATAAAGGAGATGTTAATGTTGTAGATAAATGTCATGATCTTCAATGTCAAGGAAGTGAGCGTTTGTATAAGACCAAAACTTCCAAAGGATCATCTTCAACCTTGCATTCTAAAAGTCTTGTTTCAAATTCTTGCTTTGAAAGGGCATGGAATCCCAAAGGTTGTGATTGCGTAGACAAAGGATCAAAAGTTTCTTTTGAGCTTAATCCAACAAGTTCTTCAAAGAACCATTTGTTGGGTGGAGTTCAAAGCATATATCACCCCAATAAGGAGGGGATGCATTATAAGATCTTTGATCAGGGCTAAAAGAGCCCAACGTCTTGTTAGAGACGTTAAAGACTAGCAACGACATTTCGTAGGGTGTCAAAACCCTATTCCTCCCGCATTTCTATCTTAAATTTCATTTCTTGCAAAGTCTAGATACTTGTTTTTGGTTCATATGCACTGATAGGAACTGTGATTAGGATCGCATGAATTTTTGTGTCGTGATTGAGCATTTTACATAAGTTCAATCGATCTCAAATGAGAGTTCGATCGATTGAACTTCCACCTGTATCCAACACTTAGAAAAAATTTCGACCTACATCCACCAGCATCCAAATCACCTCTCTGTCCCATCGTTTGAACTAATTCTCAGATCGATCAG
Source organism: Cornus florida (assembly GCF_030987335.1). Classification (NCBI taxonomy): domain Eukaryota; kingdom Viridiplantae; phylum Streptophyta; class Magnoliopsida; order Cornales; family Cornaceae; genus Cornus; species Cornus florida. The sequence continues at coordinate 52,617,140 of NW_026775572.1, forward strand.
AAGACCTTAGATCAATCCAACTTCAAAGTTTAATCGATCTTATGATCCAACACTTAGAAAAATTTTAAGCCTGCATCAACCTGCATATTCAGCTCTCTGTCTCATCGATCGAAAACATTCCGTGATCGATCTGAACTTCTTCGATCGATCCAACTATAAAGTTCGATCGATCTTCAAGTTCCAACACTTAGCCAATTTTCTAAGCCATAAACCTGCATATTTTTGCCCTCTGTCTGATTAATCGAACTCTTGTTCTGATCGATCTCAGTTCTTCATTTCATTATTTTGACTTTATTTTGACTTTTCAAATTTCAAAAATCCAAAAATATTTTTATTTTTATTTTATTTTATTTTATTTTCATTTCATTTTATTTTATTTTATTTTTCAAAAAGTTTTCAAAAATACAAAAATATTTTAGTTTATTTAGTTTTTAATTGTAATTGTTCAAAAAAAAAAAAAAACTTTGAGAAGAGTTCATCAAAGTTCGATCGATCTGAAATCTCAGTTCGATCGATCGAACTAATAGGGAAATATTTTTAAAAATAAAACCGAGATTTGTGAGATCGATTACAAGGATCGATCCAACAACTCCCTACCCTAACCCTTGCTTCCCTCATCGTCGCCGTGAACCCCAATCACCCTTTCCATTTCCAGCGAGCCTCCGGCGAGTTCCAACCTATGATTTTCTCTCTCTCCTCTCGGATTTGCATCACCATCTTCATCTCCTCTTCCCTCGCGACTAGAGGTGAGATCTGAACCACATTTTGTCATTTCAAGCTTTAATTCGACAGTATATGTTGCCCACATGCTAGATCTAGGATGAATGATGATGAAATCCACCATTGATGAACTTGAAGCTTGTATGTATATATATGTATATATATGTGTATATATGTTTTTATATTTTTGATTTTCGAATTGATTATGTGAGTATGGGCCTTGTTTGGGTGATGGTAATTGATGATTTGTTGTGTTGATGGGCCCACGACCATGTCGTGAAGGTCTCGTGCCATCCACGTCATAGATCTGTGACTTTTTAGTTTTCACCTTCGCACAGTTCGATCGATCGAACTTCAATCTCAGATCGATCTTAAGAGATCGATCGAACTCATACCTCAGATCAATCGAAGTTTTGAGATCGATCTCAAATATTTTTATGATCGATCGAACTTCACAGATCTCATACACACACTTCATTCATCATGCATTATGTTCATGCTATCTTATATATGCCCAATGCATGTGACATTCCACATTAGATGCATTTCATACTTACATTATTTAACATGTTTCATATCCTATCACTTGCATAGATTCATGTCATCTATATGATTTGTCTATCTTATTTAACATGCATGTTTCTATTTTGTGCTTTCAATTCTTAATTCTGGTAATAACTACCCTTGCAAGTTTTTAGATTATTTTTCAGGCTATGACTAAGCGCAAGACTGTTGCCAAGAGGCAACACGAGCCTTAGAGACATATCAGACCATGGATAGAGGAGTCAGCAGAGCCCTCTCATGCACAGGAAGAGCCAGTACAGCCTACTCCATCTCAGTCACCTGCTCATGAGGCTGAGGATCCTCATATTCCATCCACCTCCGCAGCTCAGCCTGCATTTACACCATTACCATCTCCACCACATGCTGGAGCTGAGCATTCACCAGTACCATCTCCACCACGCCAGCCCGCTCAGGAGCGTGATAGGCCCGCGCCTAGATATATGCATATGACTGAAGACTATGAGTCGGTGTTCGACACAGCCTTTTTCTCCAGATCGGTGCTGACCCGATCAGCCTACCATGACATCATTCAGAGGGGCTTTGTAGCTATTCTTGCCCCAGTTACAGAGCCAGTCTACCCGCGGCTAGTACGGTTGTTCTTCCAGAACCTCCAACCATCCCCGCGTACCACAGCAGAGCTGGTCACTACCATAGATGGCTATCAGTTCACTATCACTGTGGACTCACTAGCCCACTCTTGCTATTGTCCACACAGATGCCCTCCGAAGCTATATGAGCTATATCCGAGGCTATATAGGCCTTCTTATGCCGACATGGCGGTCTTTCTTATAGGTCACCATGCCGATGGCGAGACTTTCGCCACCCGTACATTCCTTCCAGATGACCTATGGTTCTTTGATTCCGTTCTTTTTCAGAATATATATTTGGCCGGGCACAAGATCCAGCGGAGAGGAGACTATCTAATAGCCCTCTACGCATTTTACACAGGCCACTAGGTATCTATTCCTGCGCTCATCTGGAGTGTGATGAGGAAGCTATTTGACGAGTATATCATCAAAGGAAAACCCGGACGGGCTAAGTCTCTCCATTTTGGCCACCTCATCACCCAGATTCTGATTGACTAGTGCTACCCTATTCATCCTTGGGAGTACCCTGAGAGAGGTTCTTGTCACTTTTTGAAGAAGGACTGGGACAAGAGTTACAATGCCATCATTACTAGACTACAGGACCACGCAGTAGTGGCTGCAAAGAAGCTAGAGGCTGAGGAGGCTGAGGAGGCTGAGGTAGCAGCAGTAGATCCCGCAGCGGACGATGTACCAATCGGTCCAGCTGCTGAGCATATAGATATTGATTTGGACTGACCTGCAGGTGATACAGAGCAGTACTCTCCAGCTGGGTCGCCCATTCATGAGCAGGATTTTCATTTTTCTGACTCTTCTATACCTAAGGCTCCAGATCAGACCCTCGGCTTTGGAGTACGCCTACAGACTCTTGAGGATGCTGTTGTTACTATATGAGCTGATCTTACGGCCCACAGAGCTAATTTTGCCACCTTCTGTATGGATGTCGCAACTATGTTCCGAGATCTATCCAGAGATATCCGCGGAGCTCGACCTGCCCGTCCTGCCTCATCTTCCTGAGATTCTAGTTCTTCTATCTTTTCATGATCCTTCTCTACTATTGATACTTTACTTTTGTCACTGTATAGTACTATTATTTTTACAGCCGGTCTGTCGGCTTAGATCTTTTGATGTTCCAGTACTTTATTTTCTATTTATGCATGCTTTTATTATGGATGTCATATATTATATTCTCATATCTGTATGTTTGACTCCATCAGGTGCATCATAGTGACTTCAGTGAGAGAGTGCTACCCGATTTTCAGGACCACCCTTATACCTCTCTCATCTCTTTATCTGTTTATCCCATTTACACTTGCATGTCCACTGTGCACTAATTATCCCATTTTGTTATCTGATGAGTTTATCCAAGTGCCAATTTTCAGGACCACAGTTCATCCCAAGTTTGGGGGGGCCATGCCACCCACTTCGGATACTTCAGTCCCGATCATTCTACGCCTTAATTGCACTGGTATACTCTTTCCTTTGTTCTTTTGCACATTGAGGACATAGTGCCATTTAAGTTTGGGGGGAATGGTGTTTTGAAGTGTTAGCTTTAAATTTCAAGATTTTGAGCATGACTTGTGTAATTGAGGGATTTTTCAATGATTGGTCCATATCTAGCGATGATTTTGATCTTTTGAGAACTATATTGCTTAAAATTTAAAAATTGCTTGACTTGAGAGTCCAATACTCCTTGTATGCCTTATGGAAGCCATTTAGGAGTAAATTTTTTAAAACATTGATATCTTGCTTGCACTTGTGGTCCACATCATCTTGATTTTGTAATTGTTTTGAGATTCATTCTAGGATTCTACACTAGCACCGGCGCACACTAGCATTCATTTGTGGGGTACATGTTTTGTTGATTATTGAATTGGTTATATCTCAATTGAGCTAGTAGTGCATTGAAAGCTTTCATTCTTGATAAATGTGGATAACAACCCCTTTTCACTAAGTAGCCAGGATTCTAGCCTCATCAAGCATTGAACTTCTCGCGCCGAAAGGTGGAGGGCCGAAACTCCTGGTTAATAATTGAACTTGATTAAAAAATAAAAATAAAAAAGAAGAAAAAGTTACAAAAGTAATAAAAAAGTGAGGACTTCTCCCAAAAGGTGAGAAGTGGGAAATGATTAGATGAAGACTGTCTTAATTTTTAACCTAGTTGATTTGAGCTTGTAAGTCCGTAGGGGTATTTGAATGCCTAATGCCCTAAAGCCGTCTAGTTTGGGAGTCATTGACCTAACACTTGACCTCATGAATCACTAGAAAACTTAATAGATCTACACATTCCACCATGCTTCCATCTTTGATCCTAAAAATAAAAAATAAAAATAAAAAAATAAGCGCATCTAAAACAATAAAGCTTTAATAAAAGGTCCACTTTTTGTCTTGATGATCGGTACTAGATTTGTGTGCTAGTTTGAGGGTAAAGATGTGATTAATTGTTTAGTTAGTTAAGATAGCAACACATTTGATGCCGGTCCACTCAAAAGGATTCTAGAGTTGTTTTGATTTGCATGATCATTTTCTTGATGTGTGGAGGACCCTACTTGCTTGCTTGATGTTTAGATTTTGGGAGATTGCTTGGAAATGTTTGAAAAATTGCATACTTGAGGTAGTTTTCTCCCAATGCTTGTTTGCAATATTAGTACCTCTTTTCAAAGAATAAGTTTAATGTTTATGGGTACCATTTCTAGAAACCCTCATGAGACTTCACTCGTTTGAGGCTTATTGCATGTGCTAAGTGCAATTGTGTTCCCTACGAAAGTGGCATTATCCATTTATTGTTTTCTAGTTCATAGTTGTATAGGTTTTCATTTCATTCCTTTACTTTCTAGTTCATTGCTAGGGACTAGCAATATTTAAGTTTGGGGGTGTGATGAGAATTGAAATGTGCGTATTTAAACTCCTTAAGCTTAGGCATTCTAGTACCTTTATCTATCTTACTTTACCATTTTTGATTGATTTATTATTATTATCATTTTCAGGCACTTATTCCGAAAATAAGCTAACTCAGCCAAATAAGAGCTTAATTGAAGCAATTCTGGGATGAATCAAAGAAATGAGCCAAATGGAAGCAAAAAGAAGAAAAAGGTGGAAATCAACATCCTCGATCGATCTCAGATCAAAGTTCGATCAATCTAACATGATCGATCTTAGCACTTCAAGATGGATCAGAGCCATGATGACATTTTTAGAGATCTCAAAAGTTCGATCGATCCAACATCATTCTTCCATCGATCGAACTGCTTTGTCCTTATCCAAATGATTAATCTTATCTAGTTGTACCACCCTACCAACCACTTTTGTCCTTTTCCCAAAAATATCTTCAAAATATCTCAGATTTGTCTTTATCCAAAAAGCGCCACCAATGAAGATCGATCCAGCCTAAGTTTGATGGATCTCAGCAATGTCCGATCGATCTAAGTCCAAGGTTCGATCGATCAAACTTCCTCCAGTGCGAAAAAGTTAAATTTCTAGCTCATTGAAAGTTGTCCTTTATCCAATCATTAGGGAATATTATGTGCACAACCCCAGCTCATTTTTGGGTGTCATTTGACCTACCTATATAAGGATAAGGATTGTTTTTTACAAAAAAATGCCAATATCATATCATATCATCTCTTGGAGAGTAAGCTTAGAGGAGGAGGAGGCTAGAGACACAAAGGGGGGAGTTCTTCATCAACAAGGAGCAGATTTCTTTCATGGAGTTAGCCCTTGAGGGTTGGAGCAACATCACCATGAGTGGCTAGACATCCTCTTGGGGCTAGAGTTAGCCCCAAGCATGCTTTCTATATCTTAATCTTGTGTATTATTATGGGATTAGTGTTGTAATTTATGTTTTGACACTTTGATATATATAAATCTTAATTGTTCAATGAGTTATGTGGTTAAATGCTTTCAATTGATCATTTCATTCTATCCATATATCTATGTATGTTAGAATATATGTGCATGTGCTTGTCTCTAGATTTTGTGTTATTGATGCATGTCTATGTGTATTGATGCTATAGATTTAGAGATTGTCAAAACATAGTGCTTAATGGAATGCTCTTGTGATTTTCTTGATGGTCCATGCTCATTTCTTGATGGATTGTGCCTCTCCCTTAGCTTAATTAGTTTAATTTCATGTCATTAGCTTAATTGTAGTATAGTGGTAGCATTGTTGTTAGATGAGAGGACAATCTATGCTTGTTGTTTGATATTCCATACTTTTGAATGCAAGTAGCATATGTCTCTAACCTTGTGTTGTATTTGGATTGTGAGCTTAATGAAAGGATTAATGACTTGTTTTGATAAATTATACCTTTCACAAGTTGTTTAGACAATATATGCTTCATTGCTTTGATATATTGTGCCTTTCACATGATGTTTAGACAATACATGCTTAACTAGTCATCCTTACTTGTTGAATCAACCAAACATACACACACACCAATATTGCAACACACCATTTGCCCTCATTAGTCACTTGTCAATGTTTTGAAAATGCATTGCTTGGTGGTGATCTCTAAACCCCAAGACTCTTCTCTCTCTTATTTGCTCTTAGTTACATTCTTTTGTTATTCTTTAGTTTAATTTAGTTGCTCTCTAGTCTAATCAACCAACCAACCAATTGTTTGATCACTCGACCTACTAGCCCTAATAGCGATTCCATAACCTTGTTCGACCCTCACAATCCCTTGAGACGATCCCTACTCGCCCTAGCTATATTTATAGTGAAAGTTAATAATGGCTTCTATAAATGTAAAACTTGGCCCTCGCCTTAATGCACACTCTTTAAGCTTGTGGTAGGATAGCGATAATCCAACCACCACATCACTATATCTCTTCATAGATTGGATCTACCAAAAGGGCAGCTTCCATATGTCTTTGAAAAACCTATCCCTCAATGTAAGGTTTCAACCTTTGCCCATTCACCTTGAATGTGTTGCTATTCTTTAAACTTTGAATTTTAACCACCCCATGAGGTGCAACAGAAATGATTTCATAAGGACCTTCCCATTTGGTTCGCAACTTTCCGGGGAAGAGTTTTAATCTTGAGTTAAAAAGCCAAACTTTTTGACCAGGCTCAAAAGATTTCTTCACAATGTGTTTGCCATGAAAAGCTTTGGTTCTCTCTCTGTAGAGTTTGGCATTATCATAGGGATTGTGTCTTAACTCTTCCAAATCACTCAATTAGAGTAACCGATTCTCTCCAGCTTTGTTAAGGTCAAGATTGAGCTTTCTAAACTCCCACATAGCTTTGTGTTCTAGCTCAACCGGAAGATGGCAAGGCTTTCCATAAACAAGTCTATAAGGAGACATGCTGATGGGAGTCTTATATGCCGTTCGGTAAGCCCACAAAGTATCATTCAACTTACGTGACCAATCGTTCCAGGTTGTGTTAACCATTTTCTCAAGAATATGTTTAATTTCCCGGTTTGAAACTTTTATTTGTCCACTTGTTTGAGGATAATAAGGAGTGGTTACTCCAATTGAGTGAGTTGGAAGAGTTAAGACACAATCCTTATGATAATGCCAAACTCTACAAAGAGAGAACCAAAGTTTTTTATGGCAAACACATTGTGAAAAAATCTTTTAAGGTCAAGAATGAGCTTTCTAATCGCCCACATAGCTTTGTGTTCTAGCTCAACCGGAAGATGGCAAGGCTTTCTATAAACAAGTCTATAAGGAGACATGCCGATGGGAGTCTTATATGTCGTTCGGTAAGCCCACAAAGCATCATTCAACTTACATGACCAATCGTTCTGGGTTGTGTTAACCGTTTTCTCAAGAATATGTTTAATTTCCAGGTTTGAAACTTTTATTTGCCCACTTGTTTGAGGATGATAAGGAGTGGCGACTTTATGAGTAATGGAGTACTTAAGAAATACTTGCCTTAGGAATTGATTGCAAAAATGTTTTCCCCCATCACTAATCATGGCTCTTGGCATACCAAAACGAGTGAATATGTTGGATTTAATGAATTGAACAACCATGGAGTGGTCATTGGTTTTGGTAGCACAAGCCTCCACCCACTTAGAAACATAATCAATGGCAAGCAAAATGTATTGAAATCCATAAGACATAAGGGACCAATAAAATCAATGCCCCAAATATCAACGATTTCCACAACAAGAATATTCATCAAGGGCATCATGTCTCTTCTCGACATTGATCCCATTTTTTGACATCTCTCACACTCCTTACAAAAATTATAGGCATCTCTATGGATGGTGGGCCAAAATATCCCACTTTGAAGCACCCTCAAAGTGGTAATCTTTGCACTAAAATGTCCACTGCATGCAAGGGTATGGCAAAACACAAGCACACTTGGAATTTAACTTTCCGGAATGCACCTTCTCACAATTTGATCTGGACAATATCGAAACAAGACATGATCTTCCCAATAGTAATTCTGGATGTTAGCAAAGAAACATTTCTTTTTTTGCTTTGACCATTGGTCGGAAGCTTGCCAATTGTAATAACCATAGTTTTGAAAGGGATATAATCGAAATTTTATTATTTATTTTATTGTTTTCAGTATTTATTTTATTATTTTTAGGTGCTTATGTGGCTATGTGTGACATTTGAATTACGTGATGTGTTTATTTAAATTAATTAATTATTGATTTGCATTTATTAATTGACATTTGAATGTAACTGATGTACGTGTTTTGTGTGACTTATTTGTCTTATTGTGTGCTATTTAAATTGTTAATTGTAGTATTCTATTTAATTTTCACTGTTGAAAGATTAGGTTAGGCTTTAGCTATTTACTACATCTCACTTATGTAGCCGACATGTTTATATCATAGGTTGGTTTATGGGCCGGGTAAGTTAGTTAGGGTGTAATTGAACCTAGGATTATTTATCCTATAAATATATGATTTAGGTTCTGCCTAGGGTTTTAGAACCCTGTTCAGGTTGGTGGACGTTGGTGGAGGCAGAGGGAGACCGAAAAGGGCAAATAGAGTGTTCACCGGGCAATCGAGGAAGACGTTGGTGTAAGGCAAGTTCTAATCCTAGCTCTATTCTTTAGGCTTGTGTTCTTTGCATCTCTAATATAATTCTAGGAATCTATAAAGATTAAAAGTAAATTGGTTTGCATGTCTCTGTTGTTTGGTTAAACTTAACGTATCAATGGTTTAAACTGCTTGTTTGTGATCTTTTGTATGTAACTTATAAATTAGTTTACATAACTAGATGTTTAATGCATGTAAACTGGTATATTAAGAGTTAAATTAGTTCTTAAACCTCAGATAAACATTAATATTACACTGGTTCACATGGTTGAGTTAGTCAGAACAGTGTGTGTTCTTAAAGGGAAACTGCTCGTTCGAACTTCCTGTTGCATAATTTTTGATCCGATTGTTGATGGTGAATGACTAAGGTAATAGACTATTTCTAGATCACACTGGAACATAACTTTAACCAGTGGTAGCCTTAGCAACTTAAGACAGATGTGCTGGACGTCGCCAGAGAAAACATAGATGGAGGAAACAAACAGAACTGAAGAGAGGGGGAAAGAGGCGACTCCCCACAAGGGTGGAGCCAGCTCTAGGGCACTTGGAGGAAGCTCCACACCCTTGTGGAGGCGGCTCTAAGAAGATGGAGGCGGCTCCACTTGTTTTGGAGCCGGCTCCGTCCATTTTTTCTTTATTTTTTTTTGTTTTCTATTTGGTTTTCTTTTAGGTTCCAGTAATTCTGTTGCTTCGAGGCTTAAATCTTAAAGATAACAGGGTCAGTATAGGCTTTGTTGGCAGCATTTAGAGAGGTTCTAAGCTGTATTAAAACTTTAGTGAGTAGGCTAATGAAAAATTAAACCAAAGAGGTGTTTGCTTAAACCGTAGACAAATTTAAAATAAGATAGACTACGGTTCAAGGATGTAAAGGAGTTTAAACTGCGAAATTTTAATACAATAATTTTCAGTGATGGATTATAGGTAATATGTTTCAGTAATCTCATATAGGTATGGAAGGTACAGGATTCTAATGGTCTTGATGACTATACTTGATCATTAGGTAATTTAAATGAACCAGCTTACTGGTTTCTGGGAGGAAGAGAATTGAACTTGCTTAATCTTAATATAGCAATTTTTATTGATGGTTCTGTAATTATTTTGGTACCAGTGTCTTGGAATCTAAGCCTGTAAAGTTATATACTCTGTTGTGCTATCTTGGAGTTAAGTTGATGGTTATATGTATGACATGTATGATCAATTACTGGAACTTAGTTACTCTGTTATGCTTAATGGGAACCTGGTTGCTAAATATACAGTATTGTGCTTTATAAACTTACTGAATATCTTGGAATAGTTTAAAGTGAACATGTAAATTCTGATAATATTATTAATACGCTCATAGTGAATTACAGAATGGATTATACCTGATCTCCATGTTTTAATCTTATTGGAGAATCATGTATCAGTAGAACAGAATAAGTATGTTATACACATATATTGGTTATACATGTGATGGACTCTTGTTATTTTTGTTATGGATTAGTTGGTATTTACATATATATTTGTATTATCATCTACTGGATGGATGGATTGCATGCACCGATATGGGACAGTGGCATACTAGGGATGGATTAGTAAAACACTAGATCCTACCTATTTTGGAATGAGTTGGATTAACTATAAAAAGTTAAGTCCTTCTTATATGGATGTCTATGCACCGGTATAGGATGGTGGCATACTAGGGACAGCTCAGTTCAAAATACTGAGACCTACCTATATTGGGGATGGATTAGTTCAAACACTAAGTCCTACCTATATTGAAATAAGATAGATTAACTATAAAAGTTAAGTCCCACTTATAACTACGTGTCAGGTCAATAAACTTTTTGAATGACACACTTGGAAACGGACTTTATATATTTATGTTATGGTGCCACGATATGAGCCTGAGTCTCAGAGTCATTGGCTAGGGAGTGTATATGCATTGGGATGCATAGCTGGCTATGATGGTTAGATGTGTACCCTGCTAGGTCTAGGTAGTCATGCCCACATCGGGTGCGTTTTGCATGGTGCCTACTAGTCAGGTTGAGACGGGCCTGTAGTCCAGTGAGAGTCCTGTAGTGTGAATATAGATATATATATATATATATATATATATATATATATATATCTACGGACTATTTAGTTATTGTTGAGTTGGTTAGAATGTATATGCATATCGAGTCTCTGCTTGGATTGTAGTAGGTTAGAACTTGTTCGTGGGCTTGACCCACCTCTATTTTTCAGGTACTTGTCAATTCTAGACTTAGACTTGATCGTGCTGAGCAGAGACTACTACTCACTCTTCCAACAACGTAGAATTTTTCTCCGTGGTTTACTCTGGATGTTCTTTGAGTAGCTTTCATTTCAGTTTGGATTTTTATTAGGGGTCCATTAGAGATGGATTCCCGAGTTGTATTAGAAATGAAGAAGTTGGATGTATCAGACTAATTATTTATTTATAAAATTTTATTCTGAGGTTTTCAGTTTTGGTTTACCAATCTAATTTCTTTTCAGCAATTTATCTCCTGTTTTTCTAATTATATTCTGTGTTTGTTTATTACTAATTGGTTTGATATCATTGGGTAATCGGGCGTGGGCCTGGCCAACCCGCATCCGAAAATTCGGGGGTATCACACCAATTGCAAGAAAATTCACGATGTCAGTAAACCAAGGCATTTGTCCATTAAAAACTTGGAAGATTTTCTCATCCAGAAATGAATCATGAATGAGTGGGCTTGGGGAAAATTCTACCACTAACCTTGAAAGATGATCAGCAACCATATTTTCGGTGCCTTTCTTATCTTTGATTTCAAAAACAAACTCTTGAAGAAGCAAAATACATCTTACCAGACGAGACTTTGTTTCCTTCTTAGTCAAAAGGTGCCTCAAAGCAGCATGATTAGAATGGACAATGACTTTTGACCCTAAGAGATAGGACCAAAATTTATCATGAGCGTACACTATGGCAAGTAATTCCTTCTCGGTAATGGAGTAATTTAATTGAGCTCCCGAGAGGGTCTTGCTTGCATAGTATATGGCGCATGGAAGTTTTCCTACCCTTTGCCCCAAAACTGCTCCCATGGCATAATCAGAGGCATCACACATGATTTGAAATGGTAATGACCAATTGGGAGGTTGCATAATAGGAGAAAATGACAATAAGTCACGCAATTTATGAAAAGCATCAAGGCATGCTTGATCAAAGACAAATAGAGTTTCCTTAGCAAGAAGATTACACAATGGTCTAGCAATTTTTCTAAATCCTTGATGAAACGGCGATAGAAGCCAGCATGGCCTAGAAATGAGCGAACCTCTCGCATCGTAGAAGGTAGAGGTAATTCAGAAATGAGCTCAACTTTTGCTTTATTAACCTCAATTCCCCTTTTCGAGATGACATGACCCAAAACAATACCTTCTTGAACCATAAAATGGCTCTTTTCCCAACTAAGAACAGGGTTTGTTTCACGACATCTTTTAAGCACTAAATTTAGATTTTTGAGGCATGCATCAAACGAAGACCCAAAGGCAGAAAAATCATCCATAAAGACCTCTAGATACTCTTCCACCATGTCCAAAAAAATTAATATCATACACCATTGGAATGTGGCAGGGACATTGCACAAACCAAATGACATCCGTCTATAAGTAAATGTGCCAAAAGGATAAGTAAACATGGTTTTCTCTTGGTCTAAAGGGTCTAGGGCTACTTGATTATAACCCAAATAGCCATCAAGAAAGCAATAATATTGTTGCCCGGCCAATCTCTCTAGAATTTGATCAATAAATGGCAAAGGGAAATGGTTTTTTCTAGTGGCGGCATTTAATTTGCAGTAATCAATGCATACTCGCCATGAATTGGTGGTCCTCTTAGAAATTGCCTCACCTTTCAAATTTTTAACCACCGTAATCCCTAATTTCTTGGGAACTACTTGAGTTAGACTCACCCATTTGCTATCAGAGATTGGATAAATGATACCAGCATCTAAGAGCTTAACAACTTCTTTCTTAACCACTTCTTTCATGTTTGGATTTAATCTCATTTGGGCATCTCTAAAAGGTTTTGCATCCTCTTCCATAAGAATGCGATACATGCAAATGGAAGGGACAATTCCCTTTAGATCTACCACACTCCATCCAATAGTTTCCTTATTTTCTTTAAGCAAATTCAAAAGAGCATTTTCTTGATCCTTTTCAAGATTTGAAGAGATGATGACCGGAAGAGTCTCTTTTGGGCCTAGAAAGGCGTACTTAAGATCGGGAGGGATAGTTTTAAGCTCAATAGTGGGTGGAGAGACTAAAGATGGGACCGGTGGAGTGCTAGAGGGCGGAGAAAGAGGTTCTTTTGGAACTTTCCAAGGTGAAAAATCTAAACTTGCAACGGATTTCATTAAGTCATTAACCTCACTCATTGATCCTTTATTATCAAACCCACAACTTTCATACATTTCAAGGAGATAAGATACAAGAGGATGCTCGGTTAGAAGAGATGAAAGATTGTCCTCAGTTGGTTTTTTTATAACCATGGAAGGAATGGATTGCTCCACAATCTCATCCAATACATCTATGAGATAACACTCGTCTTCATCTATGGGATGTTGACTTGCATTGAATACATTAAGCTTAACCATCATGTTACCAAAAGAAAGGTCCATAACCTCGGATCTATAATTGATAGTTGCATTTGCGGTAGCAAAAAATGGCCTTCCCAAGATGATTTGGATGTGATTGGTAGGATTAGCAACCGGTTCGGTATCGAGAACCACAAAATCAACCGAGATAGAATTTGTCAACCTTGATGAGAATGTCCTCAACCATGCCCCTAGGTATTTTGATTGATCTATCGGCTAATTGAAGCACCACCAAGGTTGGCTTCAACTCATTCAAACCTAGTTGGACATACACGGAGTAAGGAATCAAATTAACACTCGCTCCTACGTCAAGAAGAGCTCTAAGAACTTCGTGGTTTCCAATTACACATGAGATGGTCGGAGCACTGAGATCTTTGAATTTAGGTGGAGTTTTATGTTGAATGATGGAGCTCACTTGCTCCGTTAGGAACACTTTTTTAGGGTCTTGTCCCTTGCTCATCCTCTTTTGCGTGCAAAGATATTTCAAAATTTTTGCATAAGGCAGAATTTGCCTAATTGCATCCAAGAGAGGGAGATTTATGTTAACTTGTTTAAAGACTTCCATCATGTCATGGATTTTTCCTTCTTGGCTCCCAAAAAGCAAAGTCTCTTTCAAAGCATAAGGAAATGGAGCTTTTGGCTCATAAGACCTTAAAAGTTGAGGGGATGATGAAAAGGGTTGAGAATTATTGATGATGACACTTTCATCCAAGGAATGAGAAGTAGGTGTGACGGCCCTGGATTTTCAAACCTAGTGCGTCCTGTACTGACCCATTAATGGGTCCGAAATGCGAAAGCAAATAATAAGACAATGGTCTCCCAAGCACAACACACCTCTAAGACACTTTGATGACCTTCCATGAGGTCGTGGAACCCAATGAGAACTGACGCGAAAGCAAAAGATCGAAAAAATAACAATTAAGCCCCTAGGGGCAAAATAGTCATTTTTGAAAGTATGGATTCCAGTGCCACCGAGCACACCACTGGAAAGACAATGAAAAACTAATAAAGAAGGACTCAAGAATCGCATGATTCGGAATCCGAACGGAAGTGAAACGGCAAGAAGAAGAAAAACGAGCACTTAAAGCTAAAAGGCTAAACTGGTAATTATTCAGGAAGACCCAGGTGCAACCGAGCAACCGTTGGAAAGACAGCGAAAAAATAGTCAGGTTCAAAAAAAAGTTCACTAGATTTGGAGTCCGGACAAATGAGAATGAGCGAAAACAAAAATTGATGTCACGACGTCGAGACGGGGCACCACGAGCACCCCACGAGCATCCTGACATGCTAGGGGAAGAAAAAGGGTTTAGCCAGAACTGAGAGTCGAAACGAGATCCGAAACGAATTTTTCTGGAAAAACACGAAGAATAAACCCCCCCCCCCCTCCCCCAAACTCGAGTTTTCTACCCGACCACGTGGAGGAAAAAAAAAAATCACTATGAAATACCCAAAATGCCCTAAGATCAGAAGAGGTCAAGAGGGTCAAAAAGCTGCTACAGGATCTGTCCACAACTGAGAGCAAAAACAAGCCATCAAACAAATTTTTCTATAAAAACACGAAGAAAAAACCCCCCCGAAATTAAGTTTTTTTACCTGACAGCGCAAACAAAAACAAAGAAAATGCATTGTAAAATGCCCAGAATACCCCCAAGAAAATCAGGTCAAGAAGTTTAAAAGTTTTAAAGACATATTTGTAAATTTTAGAATTAATGGCCCTTAGCCTCATGTCAGACATACAAAATAAGCATCCAAAAAGTGTACTTAGGTACACATTACATATTTGGAATCAAAGATACAAGTTTTGATATATAAAGCAACAAACTGACATTTCATAGTAACATTTGAATGAAATGTAAACTTAAAAGCAACATATCATCCAAGGAATGATGCGCACCTCGAACCAAGGTATTCGTACTTGAAATAACCCGGTAACTTCGGGGTGAGTAAACAAGTTTACTCATAAGGAATGAGCAAGCATCGATCTAACATTTTACAAGGTTATTACTTTAACATGAAGTAATTCAAAGGATCATGTTACTTAACGTCTATGTCATAAGTGAAACTTAGGGATCATCCTACGCTACTCATGCAATTGAATTGAACCACGGCATACAAGTATACATGCTCAAGTATGCAAGTCAATATTAAAACATGATATATGATATACAAGCATACATTTACAAGTATATTAAACCATATTAAATAAGTTATGCAATTTCTTAGGCATGCATATACAAATATACAATTAACATAGAAAACTCATGAATCAAGTATACAGGCACAAATATACTAAGCTAAATGAATTACGCATAAGACAAGCATACACGACACAAGTATGCATAATGAAATCCGATTGCACAAATCAAACATACAATACGTAAATATACTAAATAGGGTTTAGATACACAACCAAGGGTATAAGTTCAATTATGCTAAATGAGATCTAAATACACAAAACTAGTATACAGTTTCAAGTATACTAAATAAGATCTAAATCCACGAAGCAAGTTTTCAGTTTCAAGTATACTAAATAAGATCTAAAATGCAAGGCACAAATTTACAAGTTACAAGTTATCCATGATTAACAACTTGAAATTAAATGCGAAATCAAATAGTGAAAAAACTAGGACACGTGGTCACAGACTAAACAAGTCATAGTGCACACTTATGACTTAGAAGACTCTTGTCTCCATACTAGAGTCAAACCCTAGCCATCACTTGTATTTTGCCCTTACAAGTTTTACAAAATCAACAAGTTCAAAACTTATGCAAAAATCAAATGCAAGATACCACATTCCATGCGCAAGTAAAGTTGAATCCACACAAACCATGTCCAAGAATTCAAGTCTAAATAGCATACGACATGTCATGTCCTCAATATGAAATTTATACACAGCAGAATATTTTACAATAATTGAGTCACATTACCATCCTAAGCCATAAGTACTAAATAAGCTTCAATTTAGTAACTAGCTTTTAAGGTAAACAATTCTGATATTCTAACAAGCTATATACCTACACAAGATATATTTAAACAAGTCATGCTGGACAATGATATCCTATATCATGCAAAGTCCAATTCCTTGATTTAAACGTAGAAACAATTTCAAAGACATAGTTAAATCCATGGAACAAGTACATAGAATTTAATTAACTAAAATAATTAAATTCTCTAGATTTTAAATCAATCCCAAATAATCTCAAATTAATATATGTTAAGGGACGTAGGATAGTCTTCACATATATCACATCAAATATCGAATCAAGGGATTAAAACACCTAAAATAAAATTAATTAAACTCATTAATTAATTTTCTCTAAATTTCCAAACAACTCCAAATGTCCTCAATTTTACATAGGTTGTAGAACATACCAAGCCCTATTTTAATATCACATTACAAGTTGATTTCATGTTCGTTACAACTATGTAAATTAATCTTTCAAAAAAGATAAATATTAAATAAAATTTTCATTTCTTATTCAAATGCTCCCAATTTAAAATACGTTGATATACATACCAAGGCCTAATTTACTAGCATGTCACAATTTAATTCTAAGGTACACACCTTCATGAGAATTAAATCTTAAACATAAAAAATAATTAAATTAAATTCTAAAACTTAAACAAAGGCATGCTTACAAGTTGTATATGCTTATATAACAATCAATATAACATTAATATAAACTTAAGACACCCCATACCTCAATTTGAGAAAAAATCTAAAAAGCCACCAAAATGAAACGGTTCCGAATCCGACAATACTTCGAGGTTTTGTCGGGGACAGCGCCGTGAACAAAAAACTCCAAGGAGGACCTACCAAAATCCTAACTTGACCTCAAACCCAAAACTCAAAAAATGGCTAAAAATAGGTTCTAATAAGGAGGAAAGATGCTCGTAGTCAAGACAAAAAAACCGCAAAGGCACTACTTGTTTTTAACAAAGGGAGGAAGTTTTAATTGTGAGAAGAAGGGTGGCAGCCCCCCTTGGCTGCCATGGCAGCTGCTGGTCGTCCATGAAGAGAGGAGAAGGTCAAAAATGAAATGTCTCACCCCCCTTTTATTGGAAAACCTTAAAAGTGCCCCGAAAGGGCACCGTCGGGTCAGGAAAAGTGAAATTTGAGCAGACGCGCTCAAACGAAAAATCTCTGTGAACAAAAAAGAACTAAAATGAAAAAATATGAACAACAGAAGAAACGGCGTCAAATATCGAGTCTTGAGCAGAGATATATGCCCCGAACAAGTTTGACGGCAACCGGAACCAAAAATCCTGCAACTAGGGGAAAACGATTAGAAGGTAATTCTAAGAGTACACAACTCGAAGAAATGTGAAAATGAACCCCGTACGAGGATCTAGGCTCAAAATGAGGTATTTTTGCAATAACTTTCATTAATTGCACAATGGCCCCTCCAAAAAGTGAAAACTGCACTAATGACCCAAAATGAAAATATCTTCAAAAATATTTTCTTAAAAACCCCTAAAATAAAATATATTCAAAAGATATTTATGAAAAACACCCCAAGAAAAGAAAAAGATTCTGAAAAATTATGCATCTATGCCCCTATGGACACTGAGAGAACCTAAAGTACTTTACTCCAAAAGCAAAGTTATGTATTTCGTGGAAACCACTTAGAATAAAGATACGTGAAGTCAAAAACCAACTCCGAACACAAAAAGTGAGGTTATGCCAACAAAGTGACAAAAGGGGAAAAGACAAAATAGGAAAAAAGACGAAAAGTGAATAGTGTCAAAAAACGAAAAATGTGGAAATGACTCTGTCCCTAAAGGAAATTGTCAATCCAAAGGAAATAGTCTCAGAAACCATTTTCAAGGACTTGAGACGACACTAAGTGACAAGAAACCGAACTCAAAAAAAAAAAAAAAAAATTAACGGAAAAAATTCATCCGTAAAATTCTGAGGAAAAAGGGAAGAGAGGAAATGACCGGGTCATTACAACCTACCCTCCTTAAAGAGATTTCATCCCCAAAATCAGGAAGAATCCCAGAAGAACCGAACAAGGACCGTACACAAGGTCACACCAAGGAATAGATCATAAAGTACCCAAGGACAACTCCAAAGGTCTCAAGATCAACGAAGAGACACGAAACTGCGAACAGTGAGACACCTCTCCAAACGAATTGACATACTAACCCAATGTTAACCACCCAAAAGAGACCAAGGCCACTGCACATTAAAATAAAGAACACAAACAGAAGTAACATGGCAACACAAATAGCGACTAGATACTGCCCACAACGTAGCCAAGGTGTGGTAGCATCCACAGTGTCAAATGCCCACCCACACTCACATTACTAGCTAGGTAATGCAAGGTAGTATTGACGGCAACTAGCACTCGCTTACACACAACCTGTACGGTAGCATGACAGTATAAAGCCCTAATTCATCACCTTCCCCCAATAAGCTTACCCGTTAAACCTATTGATACAAATGACATCAATATCAAAATGGTCATTAACATAAGCACCACGGAAGCCAGGCATTTTGTGAAAGTTACGATATGGTCCAAAGATGTCTAGCCGGACCATTCTGGCCAATCTCAAAACTCTGACAACAATGTCATAGGTACCGTTATGCTTAAGACCTTAAATCCTCAGTATTGGAAAACTAACAATCCCTAGTCTCAAAACACCATTGTCAACCACACCAATCACGAATCCAAAGCCTAACGAGTTTATGTCCTCAAGCCAATGGATCGGACTTTACAAAATCAAACAACATCACCTCCACCCTAGTCATAACGACTCCTAACAAGACAATGCACCCAAAATCCTCCACGTCCTCCTAAAGCTGACCTACCAAGGCTATGCCTAGGAATCAAGACATCGGATCAAGCTCACACACACAATCCCGATAACCAAGGTCATACAACCCTAAGCACAGTGCGGAATGATAAAAAGGAATACACTAATAAAACAATTAGTCATGAAACATTTATATACATATGCAAGTATCATTCACAAGTATACTAAGAAATATCGAAATGGAAATACAATATATGTGTACAAGTATACATCCACAGATATACTAAGCAGTACTAAATCCATGGTAGACAAGTATATAGGCTCAGGTATACTAAACCAAAATAAACTGAAATAAAAAATGTGCAAGCACACTAGGTACAAGTATACTAAATATAAATAAAAGTCCATGCACCATACAACTAAACACATAGTGTATAAGGGCAATCAAATATGCTACCTATCACATAGGGGTCAAGTATCAGAGACAGGCTACACATCACCTATGACACCAGCATAACAAGCAGCTATAGTAAATGGAAAACACATCATCTATATCATTACATAATTACCAAATAGTCATATCTCCCAACACGTTTCTAAGGCATGCTCAAAACAACAAGGCATATAAACATATAAGAATCACTATGCAAATAACAATCCCACAAAATCATAAGCAAGAAGGGATGAAATGCTTCTCAGAAGGACAAACTCACCGAAAATGAATCACAAAAACCCGGATGAGTCTAATCCCTCACCGCAAGGAAGTGAATCATCTTTTAGAATGAACATTAAGGTCCCTAAAATAAAGAGTCTATAAGTCTTTCCTAAGACTGGCTCAAACACAAGGTGGAATCCTAATGCCACACAAAACAAACAACGATGTTATGGATAGTTCCAACACTAACCATTAAGAGACACTAACAAGAGAACTCAACTCAAGATGCCAATGAGTTCGATGAGAACTCCACAGGATCCTATCAGAACCCTAAACGCAACCCCAAGTCTTCTATAACGAGGGAGTGTAATTAATTGCACTAAGGCAATGAATTACACGGAAACACACACACCCCAACCTTAGCTCGTAAGAGCTGTCCAAGGCAAGATAAGAAGAATCCCAGCTCAATGCACCTATTAAATGCCTAACCATCACTCTAAGAAGAAGAGACTCGAGGACCTCACCGTTAAGGCTCACGAAAACAAATCTCTCAATCCCCAAGGAAGGACTCGAGTCAATCCGACTCATCATCCCATGACGTTAGAAACAAGACCCCAATGACGTTACCACATCAAGGTCACCATGAAACCCCAAGAGATGATGCCCTAGTATTAGTCTCAACCAATCAAGCTAGAATAACCCACAATGCCTAACAAGACATAAAAAGAAGTAGTTGACACATAACATAGCAATAGACTACATACTCACACAAGTAGTAAGGTCACATAAGGCATGCATCATAAAATAAGGCAAAGGATGACAAGCATATGCAATACGCTAAGGCAAATAAGCATAACCTACATACTAAGTAGACAAGCGTAAATTGAAATGTTAAACAGACAAGCATAGACAAGGTGCTGAAGCTGACAAGTATATACAATATGCTAAGGTAGACAAGTACATACAACAAGCTAAAACTTACAAATATATACAATGTACTAAGGTAAACAAGCACATGTATCATGCTGAGATGGTTACAATAAACTTCTAAACATACGTCCACATAAGCACGTAAACATGTTATCAAGAAGCAACAAAAAATATAGAACATGGTAACGCAAGCATGATATGCACCCAAAACCTGTCTTCCTAAGGTTGTCGAACCTAGGTGCTCAGATACCACTTGTAATGGCCTTGGATTTTCAAACCCAGTGCGTCCTGTACTGACCCATTAATAGGTTTGAAATGCAGAAGCAAACAGTAAGACAACGGTCTCCCAAGGCACAACACACCTCTAAAACACTTTGATGACCTTCCATGAGGTCATGGAACCCAATGAGAATTGACGCGAAAGCAAAAGATTGGAAAAATAACAATTAAACCCCCAGGGGCAAAGTAGTCATTTTTGATAGTATGGATTCCTGTGCCACTGAGCACACCACTGGAAAGACAATGAAAAACTAATCAAGATGGACTCAAGAATCGCATGATTCGGAGTCCAGACGAAAGAAAAACGGCAAGACGAAGAAAAACAAGCACTTAAAACTAAAAGGGTAAACTGGTAATTATCTAGGAACATCCGAGTGCAACTGAGTATACCATTGGAAAGACAGTGAAAAATTAGTCAAGTTCAAAAAAAAAGTTCACTCGATTTAAAGTCCAGATGAAGGAGAACGAGAGAAAACAAAAATTGATGTTACGACGTCAAGACGGGGCACCACGAGTAGGGGTAGCAAATGGGAGGGTTGGGCCGAGTTTGGGTTGGGTTGAAAATGGGCGGGCCAATATAGGTCAAGACCCATATTCAACCCTTTCAGAATGGGTTGAAAATGGGTGGGTTGAAAATAGACAAGGTCAACTCGTTATGACCTGTGGATATATTAATTATTATTATTTTTTTATTTAAACTTTTTGGAACTAATTTTTCTGTTTTTGGAAAGTTGCCACCGCGTGAGGACTAACTTTTTGGAAAATCGCCGCTGCGTGATCGAGCATCAGTCGCTGATTCTGAAGCTAATGGAGATAGTCTTGATTCATCCTCTCAGGCCGCAGGATCTGGTCAAAATAGACAACCTGACTCGCTGGCGGTAAAATTCTGTTTACCGGAGAATGAGTTTCATAATAATTCTGTTTGATTGAGCTTTGATGGATTTTGTAGGTTTTTGGCAATGTCTGAAATAGTTTGTAGCGATTCAATGGTGATATCTGCGATAGAATCACAACTTGTGGCGTCGAAGGCAGCGACGACTCAAACCGAAATAGAGTCGGCGAGATGCGATTGTTGCGGATTGATGAAGGAGTGTACTCTGGTGTACATAGACCGAGTTCTGGAGCGATACCAAGGCAAATGGATATGCTGACTGTGCTCGGAGGCCGTGAAAGACGAAATCATTACATGCGAGAGGTTGATCAGCACTGAAGAAGCCATAACTTAGCACATGAACCTCTGCAAGAAGTTGGAACCGCCTTCGAATCCGACGGTTCATTTGATCTCTGCCATTAAGCATTTGTTCAGGTGAAGTCTTGATTTTCCAAGATCAATGAGGTCATTGCCGAGCAGTCCGATTAATCGTCGTGCTGTTCTTGCTTAATCGGAAAGTTGTTTTGCTTGATCGGCGAAATTATGTTTACCGGAGAATGGTTGTGCATTGAAGGTTTTAATTTTTTTTTTTTTTAAAAAACGGAAGTTTTAATTTTTAAAATTATTTTTTAATTATATATATTTTTTTTAGAAGAAATCTTTACAGAGAAAAACTTAGAGAAAGGGGATTGATGAGAAACAAATATAAAGAGGATTGTGAGTGAGAGATTTTTAGAGAGAGAAATGAGTTGAGTGCATAATAGAATAAATGTATGTTGTCTGTTTATTATGTGATGGGTGAAATATGGGTTGAATATGATTAATCATATTCAACCCATCTTAACCTTCAAATTAAGTGGTTAAAAATTACCCAACCTATCTTGACCTTCAAATTAAGTGATTAAAAATTACCCAACCTATCTTGACCCTCAAACTAGATATGGTTCACCCATAACCATTAAAAGGCGGGCGGATATGGGCGGGTTGATGGTTCCTGACCCATTTTGCCACCCCTAATCACGAGCACCCCACGAGCATCCTGATATGTTAGGGGAAGAAAAAGGGTTTAGCCAGAACTGAGAGCCGAAATGAGGTCCGAAACGAATTTTTCTGGAAAAACACGAAGAAGAAACCCCCCCCCTAAACTTGAGTTTTCTACCCAACTACGCGAAGAAAAACAAAAAAAAAAAAAAAAAAAATCATTGTGAAATACCCAAAATGCCCCTAGATCAAAAGAGGTCAAGAGTGTCAAAAAGCTGCTACAAGATCTATTCGCAATTTGGAGCAAAAATAGGCCATCAAACAAATTTTTCTGGAAAAACACAAAGAGGAAACCCAACCCCAAAAATCAAGTTTTTTACCCGATAATGCAAACAGAAACAAAGAAAATGCACTGTAAAACGCCCAGAATACCCCCAAGAAAATCAGGTCAAGAAATTTAAAATCTTTCCAAGCTGTTGCCAAAGGAA
Source organism: Cornus florida (assembly GCF_030987335.1). Lineage (NCBI taxonomy): Eukaryota > Viridiplantae > Streptophyta > Magnoliopsida > Cornales > Cornaceae > Cornus > Cornus florida. Next base: position 52,640,590 of record NW_026775572.1, read on the forward strand.
AGGAAATGGGGCTTCGGGAGGTTTTTAAATTGCCTAAATTGAAAATGTAATCTTAAAATACACCAACAAAACCCCCAGAAGTTTCGGATCGGTCGACATATTTTTCAAAAAAAAGTCGATGAATATTACCAAGTACTAAAATCTCAAGTTTTAAACACATATTTGTAAACTTTAGAATTCATGGCCCTTGGCCTCATATCATACATACAAAATAAGCATCCAAAAAGTGTACTTAGGTACACATTACATATTTGGAATCAAGGATACAAGTTTTGATATATAAAGCCACAAAATGACATTTCTTGCTAACATTTGCATGAAATGTAAACTTAAAAGCAACATGTCATCCAAGGAATGATGTGCATCTCGAACCAAGGTATCCATACCTGAAAATAACCCGGTAACTTCGGAGGGAGTAAACAAGTTTACTCATAGGGAATGAGCATGCATCGACCTAACTTTTTACAAGGAAATTACTTTAACATGAAGTAATTCAAAGGATCATGCTACTTAACGTCTATGTCATAAGTGAGACTCAGGGATCATCCTAAGCTACTCATACAATTGAATTGAACCACGGCATACAAGTATACATGCTCAAGTATACAAGTCAATATTAAAACATGATATACGATATACAAGCATACATTTATAAGTATACTAAACCATATTAAACAAGTTATGCAATGTCTAAGCATGCATATACAAATATACAATTAACATGGAAAACTTATGAATCAAGTATACAGGCACAAGCATACTAAGCTAAATGAATTACGCATAAGATAAGCATACACGACACAAGTATACATAATGAAATCCGATTGCACAAATCAAACATACAATGCGTAAGTATACTAAATAGGGTTTAGATACACAACCAAGGTTACAAGTTCAAGTATCCTAAATGAGATCTAAATACACAAAACAAGTATACAGTTTCAAGTATACTAAATAAGATCTAAATACACAAAGCAAGTATACAGTTTCAAGTATAAAAAATATGATCTAAAATGCAAGGCAAGCACAAATTTACAAGGTACAAGTAATCCATGATTAACAACTTAAAATTAAATGCAAAATCAAATAGTGGAAAGACTAGGACACGTGGTCACAGACCAAGAAAGTATTTTTGGGTAATTACGACTCAGAAAGTACCACCTAGTGCGCACTTATGACTTAGAAGACTCTTGTCTCCGTACTAGAGTCAAACCTTAACCATCACCTGTATTTTGTCCTTGCAAGTTTTCCAAAATCAATAAGTTCAAAACTTATACAAAAATCAAATGCAAGTTACCACATTCCATGCGCAAGTAAGGTTGAGTGCACACAAACCATGTCCTAGAATTTAAGTCTAAATAGCATATGACATGTCATGTCCTCAATATGCAATTTATATACTAAGCAAGAATATTTTACAACAGTTGAGTCACATTACCATCCTAAGCCACAAGTACTAAATAAGATTTAATTTAGTAACTAGCTTTCAAGGTAAATAACTGTGATATTCGAACAAGCTATATACCTACACAAGATATATGTAAACAAATCATGCTAGTTAATGATATCCTAAATCATGCTAAGTCCAATTCCTTGATTTAAACATAGAAACAATTTCAAAGACATAGTTAAATCCATGGAACAAATAGATAGAATTTAATTAACTAAAATAATTAAATTCTCTAGATTTCAAATCAATCCCAAATAATCTCAAATTAGTATATGTTAAGGGACATAGCATAGTCTTCACATATATTACATAAACTATCAAATCAAGGGATTAAAACAATTAAAATAAAATTAATTAAACTCATTAATTAATTTTCTCTAAATTTTCAAACAACTCTAAATGTCCTCAATTATATATAGGTTGTAAAATATACCAAGGCCTATTTTAATATCACATTACAAGTTAATTTCATGCTTGTTACAACTATATGAATTAATCTTTCACAAAAGATAAATATTAAATAAAATTTGCATTTCTTATTCAAATACTCCTAATTTAATATATGTTGATATACATACCATATAATGACCCAGTCATTTCCTTACTTTCCTTTTTCCTTAGGATTTTACGGATGAATTTTTTTCGTTGAAATTCATTTGCTAAATTCGGTTTCTCGTCGTTTAGTGTCGTCTTGAGTGTTCGAAACTAGTTTTTGAGACTCTTTCCTTTAGATTAACAACTTCCTTTTAGGACCGAATCATTTTCACATTTTTCGTTTTTCGACACTATTCATTTTTTGTCATTTTCCCTATTTTGTCTTTTCCCCAGTTTGTCACTTTGTTGGCATAACCACACTCCTTGTGTTCGGAGTTGGTTTTTGACTTCACGTATCATCATTCTAAGTGGTTTCCACTAAAATACGTATCTTTACTTTTGCAAAAAAGTACCTCGGTTGCTCCCAATGTCCATAGGGGCATGGATGCATAGTTTTTCATAATCTTTTTCTTTTCTTAGGGTGTTTTTCATAAATATCTTTTGAAGATATTTTATTTCAGGGGTATCTAAGAAAATATCTTTTGAAAGATATTTTCATTCAGGGGCAGTTTTGTAGCTAACCCTTTTTGTAGGGGTCACTGTGCAATTAACGAAAGTTATTGCAAAATATCTTGTTTTGAGCCTGGATCCTCGTACGGGATTTATTTTCACATTTTGTTGAGTCATGTACTCATAGAATTTCCTTCTAGTCATTTTTCTCCAGTTTCTGAGTTTTTGGACCCGGTTGACGCTGAACTTGTTCGGGGCATATCTCTCTGCTCGGGATTCAGTTTTCGATGCTGTTTCTTTCGTTATTCATATTTTCTCATTTAGAATCTTTTTTGTTCATAGAGTTTTGTCATTTGAGTACATTTGCTCAAAATCCACTTTTCCGGGCCCGGCGGGACCCTTCCGGGGCACTTTTTGAGATTTTCTATAAATAGGGGTCTTAAGTCAAAAAGTTAGATTTCCATCATCTTCTTCACCCTCTTAGCCGGCAGCCATGGGAGCCCAAGGGGCTGCCTTCATTCTTTCTTCTCCTCCACTTGATTTCCTTAGTGAAAACTCTTCGGCCTTAACGTATATCATTCCCCTCGACGTAATCTACCTTTCCCCCTTATTAGAATTCATTTCTGACCATTTCTTGAGTTTGTGTTCGAAGTCAAGTTGTGATTTTGATGGGGCTTTTTGGGGGTTCATGTAGATCATGTTGTCCTCGACAAAACCCCGAAGTTCCGTTCAATTCAGAGCGATTTCATTTTGGTGGCTTTTGAGATTTCATCTCAAAATGAGGTCGGGGATGTCTTAGATTTATATTATTGTTGTATTGATTGTTTTATAAGCATATACAACTTGTGAGCATGCCTTGTTCAAGGTTTTAGAATTTAATTTATTTATTTTCTTTGTTTAGGATTTAATTCTCATGATGGTATATAGTTTGGAATTAAATTGTGGCATGCTAGTAAATTAGGCCTTGGTGAGTTGTGTAACATATATTAAATTTGGAGCATTTGAATAAGAATTGTAAAACTTATTTAATATTTATCTTTTGTGAAAAATTAAATTACATAGTTGAAACAAGCATGAAATCAACTTATATTGTAATATTAAAGTAGCCCTTGGTGATTTCTTTAACATATGTTAAATTGAGGTTATTTGGAGTTGTTTGAAAATCTCGAGAAAATTAATTAATTAGCTTAATTAATTTTATTTTAAGTGTTGTAGTCACTTAAATTGATTTTGGGTAGAATGTATGTGAAGACCATGTTATGTTCCTTTACATATATTAATATGAGCCTAATTAGAATTTATTAGAAATCTAGAGACTTTTCATGTTAGGGTGGTAATCTCATGAAATGTAGTGCAATAAATTACCTTGTGAGCATATTACTAATTAGATGTAGAATTAGTACTTGGGGTGTCTTAAAATGATAATTGGACTTAGCATGATATGTGATATCATTGTCTTGAATAGCTTGATTAAATATATCTTGTGTAGGTATATAGCTTGTTAGAATATTACAATTGTTTACCTTGAAAACTTGTTGCTAAATTGAAGCTTATTTAGTACTTGTGGCTTAGAATGGTAATGTGGCTCAATTGTTGTAAAATATTCTTGCTTTGTATATAAATTACATATTGAGGACATGACATGTCATATGCTATTTAAACTTGAATTCTAGGACATAGTTTGTGTGGATTCAACCTTATTTGTGCATAGAATGTGGTAACTTGCATTTGATTTTGTCTAAGCTTTGAACTTATTGATTTTTGGAAATCTTGTAAGGACATAATTTATGTAATGGCTAGGGTTTGGCTCTATTACGTGGACAAGTGTCCTCTAAGTCATAAGTGCCCACTAAGTGGTACCTTGTGGGTCGTAATTACTCGAAAATACTTGCTTGGTCTAGTGACCGCATGTCCTAGCCTTTCCACTATTTGATTTCACATTTAATTTCAAGTTGTTAATCATAGATTACTTGTAGCTTGAGAATTGATGTTTACTTTGGGTAATTGAATACTATTTAGTATACTTGTACTTGTATACTTGCTCCGTGAATTTAAATTTCATTTAGTATGCTTGTGCCATGTGCACTTGTTTTAGGCATATCTCGTTTAGCTTAGTATACTTGATTTACGATATTTCCATATAAAATGTATACTTGGGTAATATGCTTAGACATTGTGTGACTTGTCTTAATATGGTTTAGTATACTTGGAAATGTATGCTTGTATGTTGTATAACATGTTTCAACATTACTTAGTATACTTGAGCATGTATACTTATATGCCGTTGTTCACCTTAAATTGCATGAGTAGCTTAGGATGCTCCCTGAGTCTCACTCTAACATAGATGTTAGGTGGCATGAGTCCCTTTAACATGTTTCACCTTAAGGTGATATAATTGTAAAATGCTAGGTCGATGCATGCTCATCTCCTATGAGTAGCTTTATGTTACTTACCCACGTAGTGGGGACATTTTTCAGGTACAGGAATCAAGGTTCGAAATTCTCATATTGCTTGGATGATTTGTAGCCTTGAAGGTTTCAATTCTTGTAAAAGTTGGCATAAAATGCCATTTTGAAGCCTTATTTGTCTAAATTTGTATTCTTTAATTCGTATATGCAAAGTGTACATAAGTACACTCATTGACATGTATAAGATGAGGCCGGAGGCCAACGACATGTATCTTGTATACCATACACTTTTGTTTTCAAGGTTTATTATGAAAATATTGAGAAATGCGAAGTCATTGCTTCATAACTTTTGCATCGGGTGTGGGAATTTCATTCCGTTTCTTTCATAGGGTTTCTATGATCACGTATGAGGTGTGGCCAAGGGCCAAACACCATTTCGTTCTAGGTTTTGCATTTTAGTTCCATCTATTGCATTTTTCGGATAAATTTTTTCTGCTATTTTTTCCTTTCTAAGTTCAGTTCCTCATCACTTAGTGTCGTCTCGAGTGCTCTAGAGTGACTTCCGAGACACTTTTCTATGGATTCATAACTTCCTTTGAGGACCGAGTCAATTCCACATTTTTCGTTTTTCAACACTATTCACTTTTTGTCTTTTCCCTATTTTGTCTTTTTCCCTATTTCGTCTTTTCCTCGTTTGTCACTCTGTTTACGTAACTACACTTCTTGTGTTCGGAGTTGGTTTTTGACTTCACGTATCTTCATTCTCAATGATTTCTATAAGATACGTATCTTTACTTTCGTGAGAAAGTACTCTGGTTACTCCCGGTGGCCATAGGCGCATAAATGCAAAGTTCTTTGGAAACTTTTTCTTTTTTTGGGGTGTTTTTCATAAATATCTTTTGAAGATATTTTATTTCAGGGGTATCTAAGAAAATATCTTTTGGAAGATATTTTCATTCTGGGGTAGTTTCGCAGTTTTCACTTTTTGGAGGGGCCATTGTGCAATTAATGAAAGTTATTGCTGAATGCCTTGTTTTGAGCCTGGATCATCGTATGGGATTCATTTTCACATTTTGTTAAGTCGTGGACTCTTAGAATTTCCTCCTAGTCGATGTTTTCCAGTTTTAGGGTTTCTGGCCCCGGTTTGCGCCAAACTTGTTTTGGGCATAACTTTCTACTCGGGACTCGATTTTTGACGCTGTTTCTTCCATTATTCATATTTTCTCATTTTGAATCTTTTTTGTTCATAGAGTTTTGCCGTTTGAGCACGTATGCTCGAATTTCACTTTTTGGACCCGGTGGGGCCACGTTCGGGGCACTTTTTGAGTTTTTCTATAAATAAGAGGTCTTAGAAAAAAAAATCAGATTTCACTCTCTCTCTCCCCTCTCTCATCCGGATCTCATGGCAGCCATGGCATCCATCTTCTCTCTCTTCTTTTGAGCTTCCTCCCCTCACTAAAAAGTGGTGATGCCTTTATGTTTATTGTTCCCTTCGGCAAGGCCTTCGATTTCAACCGATTGGAATCTAGTTTTGGCCATTTCTTGAGTTAGGGTTTGAAGTCAAGTTGTGTTTTTGATGGGGCTTCCTTGGGATTTATGTTCGTGGTGTTGTCCCTGACAAAACCAAGAAGTTTCGTCGGATTCGGAGCCGATTTATTTTGGTTGGGATTTGAGATTTCATCTCAAATGGAAGTAAGGAATGTTTTAGGATTATTTGTGTGTTGTATCATGTGTTTGCCATGATCATATAACATATATGTATGCCTTGTATCAAATCTAGAAAGTTAGTACTTTTTATTTCTTTGTATAAGATTTAAAATTCATGATGATGTGTAACTTGGATTTGAATTGTGGCATGCTAGAAAATCTTGTTTTAATGTCTTGGTTAACATATATAGTAAAATTGGATTAATTAAATAAGAATTGCACTTTTTAATTAATATTTATCTTTTGTGAAAGATTAAAGTTCAGGGCCGTACCTTGCATAAAATTAAGTTGTATTATGCTTTTAAATTAAGTTTTGGTATGTTTGTTAACATACTTTAATTTGAGAGCATTTGGTTGAGTTTGAAAATCTAGAGGCTTTGATTAAGAGAATTAATTAAAATCCATTTTTGTGGTTTCATGGGCCTAATTAAGCTTGTATGTGAATATATGTAATGATCATGATATGTCTTTTAACATATATCAAATTGAGGCCATTTGGAAATGATTTGAAATCTAGAGATTTTAATTATTTTGATGTAATTAAATTATATTTTTTTTATCCATGGATCTAATTATGTTTTAGAAGTTGTTTCTATTTTAAGAGCATGGATTTAGACTTGTGATGTATTCACTTGATTGTGTTATATGTAATGAAGAACATTATTGTTAAATTTATATTTATGAGAGTATGTTTCTAATATGAATATATTGTTGGCTTGTGATTTCATAGCATTATGGATATGAATGCTTATTATGTACAATTGAGAGTTATATTGCTAACTTGTTACTATGTAGTAGTAATATGTATAAGTTATAAACTTATTTGGTTTATTTTGGAGTTTTGGGACATTGTTATTACATGTGGTATGGCTAAAGTTCGGCTTTACTACGGGAGGTATGAGTTCTCCCCAATTGAGATAGTGCGCACTTAGGGTGGTTTTCCCTGCGGGTTAGTGCCCGAAACAACCATTTTGTTCTCGGCGGAAATCCGAGATGTGATTTCCAAGTCTTCCACTATTTGTTTTCGCATTCAATTCCAAGTTGACAGCCATGTACACCTTATTGACTTGTGGTTTTGGCTAATGGCGATTTTGATATTGTTAAGTACATCCATACTAAATTATTATATTTAGTTGATTTCACACTTTTAGATTTCTAGTTGATAACCTTGAGAATCTATGTCTTGATGTGTGGTATTAGATATTCTAATTATGCTAAATTGTTATATTTAGTTGATGTTGCATTGTAGACTTCAAGTTGATAACCTTGAGAATCCCTATGTTATTGCTTTGTGTAAGCATGCTCCTATGTTGTTGTTTTGTGTAAGCATGCTCCTATGTCGCTAAAATTGCATGAATGAGGTGATTGATGCTAGAAATGATCTTAGGTAGCTAGGATGCTCCTTGAGTCTCACCTTTGACATAGACGTTAGGTGGAATGAACCACAATAATTAAATCATACAAACTTGTAAAACGTAGGTCGATGCATTCTCATTTCCTATGAGTAGCTTTATGTTACTCACCCCTACGATACTGGGGCATATTTCAGGTATAAGAATTAAAGTTGAGACTCCCATTATGCTTGGATGACTTGTGGACTCGAAGACTTCCATTTTTGTGAAAGTTGGCTCGGAATGCCAATTGTAGTCTTATTTGTCAAATGTGTATATTTGAATCTAAACTTGTAATGTGTGCCTAAGCACACTTTTGATTCTCATTTTATGTATATGATATGAGGCCAAGGGCCAAACTTCTTTTAGAAACACATTTATGTCATGGATGTTGATTTTTTTGCCTTTAATGAGATTATATGGAATTCATGCGTTTTAGTATGCTATTTTGCACTGGAGCATGTATTGTGTATGAAATTCATTATCTAGAATTCATTTTACATGTACGAAATGTGGCCAAAGGCCAAACGGTACTTTGAAGTCATTTCAAGATTTTAAATTCCAAGTTTTCGTTCCAAACTTTGTTTTTGGCATTTTGGCCGTTGAGGGGTCATATTTCGTATCGGCCATATTTTTGAACCATGGACCATTGTAGCACATCATATTAGGTAAGTTACGTTTGTGTGCATGGTCTTTTCCGGGCAAAGCTTCTTCTTTGGTGAAATGAGCCTCCTACGGACTCATTTTACACTTTTGTTGCATATTCTGACCTAAGGGTATTTTGGGAATTTTATTTGGGAAATAAATTCTGTTCTCCACAGATTCACTTAGAAAATGTGATTTTAGGGGGGATTTCTTCTTCGTGTTTTTCCAGAAAATACCATCTTGGTATTGGAAATCGATCTCAAAATTCAGCTTTTTGCTTTCCATTTAGCAGCTTTTTCGACCCTCTAGACCAGATTTCTTTGGAGGGAATTTTGGGCATTTCAAAGTGTGTATTTTTCAATTTTTCTTAAGAGTCATGTAAAAAACTCAACTTTGAGTGGGGTTTCTTCTTTGTGTTTTTCCAGAAAATGTCATCTAGAGCCTCAAAATCCCATTTTTTCCGGAAAAACCCTTACTGTCAGGTTTTTGATGAGTTATAGTACAAGTGTACGGGTCAAGTGTATGGGTGGTGAATCTCGTAACCGGTTAGATGAGCGTGGGCAATGAGTTGGTCACTAATTTTTGGTCTTCTAATCGATTAGAATGATCTCCTAATCGATTAGATGGTCTTGGGTTGACTTTTTGACCGTTTTGCCCCTTCTTCTTCCGTTAGCCATATATTCTTCATCCGGATTCCGAATCAAGTGGTTCTTGAGTCTAAATTCATTAATTTTTCATTGTCTTTTCAATGGGGTACTCGGTGGCACCCACTTTTAAGCTAGAAATGATGTTTTTTCCCCTAGGTTCATTCTTGTTCGTTTTTGAAAACATTGCTTCCGCATTTGATTCCTTTGGGTTCCGTGACCTCGTTGAGGGTCATAATGGTGTCTTAAAGCCATGTTGTATCTCTAGAGACCGTTGTTTTATCTTTTACTTCCGCATTTCGGATCTGTTATTGGGTCATCTTTCGGTTCATGACTGACATACCGGGTTAAAAAACTTAGGCCGTCACAATTGGTATCAGAGCTCCTAGGTTCAAAAACCTTAGGACGACGGGTTTTGGGTGCATATAAAGCTTTTGTTGCCATGCTCTATGTGTTTATATGCTTTATGATAACATGTTTTGGTTGATAACATGTTTATGTGCTTACGTGCTACATGTTGTATGCCGTTTGTTTAGCATTGTTTTATTCTAATATAAAGAGCATGACATATAATGTATGCTAGATTAGATTTGTATATGCATAATTGTGTTGCATACTTGGCATGACATGGGATTGGTCATTAAAGCACGAGTTGAGGTTGATGGTGATTGTAGTCACAGTCTCGTGGTGATATAGGTTGTTGTCGACCTAGTATTTGTTTTGAGGTAGGTGGATGGTCACCTTTTGTTTAGGCTCTTGTGAGATGAGTCATTTGGTGTTACCGTAGTGGTGGATTTATTGGTTTTGGGCCATTATGAGGTTATGGACCTCTTAGGATCCTTGATTGTCCAGGAAGATTTCTCTAGAACTTGCATTTTTCATGGGTGGGTACATTTATGGGCGGGTGCATGGCACTGTCATGCTACCGTGCTGGCTAGCTACAAGTGCAGTTCGGATGGAATTAGTGTTAGTTTTGTTTTGATAGGCGTTGTCTTTTAATCAGTGATGATGATGGTTGTTTTGGGGATCAGTCGTGGTGATTGATTTAGTTGTTATTGGTATGGCTATAGTTGTTATTTTCCTTGAGGAGTTCTTGCATGATGATGCTTTTGAGATCAAGTCGATTGATTGATGTTTCGGGTAGTGAGAGTACTGCACTGTTAGTGTCACTTGTAGTGTCACCTTTAGATTCGGAGTTAGATTGTTAGAGTCTTACCGTTGTGGTAAGGGCTCACGTTTGTTTGGAGACAGGTTGTTGTCATATTGGTTTTGGAGTCAGTTTATGGCTAGAAATTGTCTTTCCTTTTACCTAGACACTCTAGGACACGATGTCTATAGGGTTCATTTTTGCATCATTTTGTCTTATGCAGTTTCGTTTACCACCATGTTAGTAGTATGATTTATGTTATTGTGATGCATGAGTAGGTGGAGGTCTATCCACATTTTCCTTCTTGTTGTCTGGCATTAGCATGCCTTATTTATATGCTTAGAGATGCCATGTTGTTACTGTACTTTTGTGAGATGCTTTTGTGCTTACGTGGAGAAGTGTTGCATATACATTTGATTTTTATCTATATGAGTAGATTTACTTCTTGGAAGTTGCATTTCCTTGTCATATGCATAACTTCCAGGTTTGGTTTTCCTATTCGTTTCCCTCAGTCCCACGTAGTGTGTATGTGGGTTTCCGCAAGGGTTTTGTGTTGGTTCATGTTAGGGACTTCACAAGGAATGAGTCTCTTTTCTTCGTTGCATTGTTCACAGTTTTGGGGTTGGTTGGTCCGTAAGGATCACTATCGTTGTCTTGAGTCCTTGGTGAGGATTTGATGGATTTTGGTCGACTTACTTCCATGTAGGGGGTGAAGTCTTTGACCTTGTTGTCTTTTATTTTAGAGATGGAGTAGTGGTGTTATCCTTTTTAGGACTGGTGGTTCCCTTTCTTTTGTGTCTTCCCTTAGGGAGTTTCTGCCGTAGTTGTTGACGGAGTTGTAGTGCTCAGAGTGAGTTGATTGGTGTGAGATCATTTTATGGGGACTTGTGTCCATATCATTGAGGATTTATTTGATTATGAGGTGAGCTCGATGCTCTTTTGAGAATGTTTTTTGGAGACTTGTTTCCGTTTTAGAGACCTGGATGTGGTTAACTTTTAGGAAAAGTTTTGGAGGATTACTGTTGGATATGGCTTGTTTGTGGAGTCTTCTCGTCCTAGTTATGACTAGGCATAGTTTTGAGGAATCGTAGTTCCAGTGGTTGTTTATGGATCGATAGAAATTGAGGAATTTTGATTTAACTTGGTGTTTCCAAGTACGGTTTTAAGAGATTCATTTTGTGACCTTAGTTGTTGGCATTTTGATATGTGTGCCACTTGGTGGATTAATATTTTGAGAATTTAGTTATCCGTGATAGGGATATGGATCTGATGTTTAATCATGGTGATTGGACTTGTAGTTGATTTGTTTCAGGGAGTAATGTTAAGGACTTTCGATGAAATGTCTTATTGTGAGGTTCGTTTTGATTTCTGTAGGCGTTGATTTGCTTTTCAGGTTTTAGATTCCTGATTAATGTTGTTAATAGGGGTATTTTGAGACATTGGAGATGTTGGTTTTGCTGTATTGAGGATTTGGGGCCTTAAGCATAGCAGTACCTATAGCATTGTTGTCAGAGTTTTGGGATTGGCCAGGATGGTCCGGCCGAACATCTTTGGACCATATCTCAACTCTCACAAAATGTTGGTACCCGTAGTGCTTTTGGTAATGATCATTTTTGACATTAATGTCATTGGTATCGAGAGGTTTCATGGGTAGACCTAGTGGGGGGCAGGTTATGAACTAGTGCCTTATACTGTCATGCTACCGTACAAAGTTGTGTGTTGTGGGCGAGTACTAGTTGCCGTCAATGCTACCTTACTGACGAGTAAGTGTGGGCGGGCACTAGGTACTGTTATTGCTACCACACATTTGAGTACGTTGTGGGCGGGTTTTGGTCACTATTAGTACTACCACGTTGTGTTTGTTTTGTACCCTAATTTGATATATAGTTATCTTAGAGTTCTTTTGGTGGTTGTTTTTTGTTTCTTATGCTGGTTTGTCAGGAGGGACGCTTACGGTTGTTGTTTTCCGTTCTTTTGTCTGACCTTGGGTTCTCTGTGTGAGTTTAGACTTGTCGTGTGGCCATGTGGTCACTTTTCCCTTGAAAGGTTGTCTTGTCATGAGCACATGGGTGCAGATGACACTGGTTTGTGTGTTCCTTTCAGCTTTTAGGTCGCTGGTGTAGCGTGTTGTGAGGGGTACTCAGAGATATACTCTGTAGTTATCCTGGTTTCGTTTTCTGTTTCGTTGGGCTAGATTTCGGGGACAAAATCCCTTTAAGGTGGGAAGGTTGTAATGACCCGGATTTTTCAGATAAATTTTTCCATTGTCTTTTCCTTTCTGAGTTCAGTTCCTCGTCACTTAGTGTCATCTCGAGTGCTCTAGAGTGACTTTCGAGACTCTTTTTTGTGGATTGACAACTTCCTTTGAGGGCCGAGTCAATTCCACGTTTTTCATTTTTTGACACTATTCACTTTTTGTCTTTTCCCTATTTTGCCTCTTTTCCTATTTCGTCTTTTCCTCATTTGTCACTCTGTTTGCGTAACCACACTTCTTGTATTCAGAGCTGGTTTTTGACTTCATGTATCTTCCAATGATTTGTATGAGATACGTATCTTTACTTTCGTGAAAAAGTACTCTAGTTGCTCCCGGTGCCCATAGGGGCATAAATGCAAAGTTCTTTGGAAACTTTTTCTTTTCTTGGGGTGTTTTTCATAAATATCTTTTGAAGATATTTTATTTCAGGGGTATCTAAGAAAATATCTTTTGAAAGATTTTCATTCTGGGGCAGTTTCGCAGTTTTCACTTTTTGGAGGGGCCATTGTGCAATTAATGAAAGTTATTACTCAATACCTAGTTTTGAGCCTGGATCCTCGTATGGGATTCATTTTCAGATTTCGTCGAGTCATGGACTCTTAGAATTTCCTCCTGGACGATATTTTCCAGTTTCAGGGTTTTTGGCCCTAGTTTGCGCCAAACTTGTTTTGGGTATAACTTTCTGCTCGGGACTCGGTTTTCGACGCCGTTTCTTTCGTTATTCATATTTTCTCATTTCAAATATTTTTTGTTCGTAGAGTTTTGCCGTTCGAGCATGTTTGCTCGAATTTCACTTTTTCAGACCCGGTGGGGCCCGTACGGGGCACTTTTTGAGTTTTTCTATAAATCAAAGGTCTTAGAAAAAAAAAAAAAAAATTAGATTTCACTCTCTCTCTCCCCTCTCTTGGCCAGATCTTATGGCAGCCATGGCTGCATCTTCTCTATCTTCTTTTGAGCTTCCTCCCCTCACTAAAAAGTGGTGATGCCTTTATGTTAATTGTTCCCCTCGGCGAGGCCTTCGATTCCAACTGATTGGAATCTCGTTTTGGCCATTTCTTGAGTTGGGGTTTGAAGTAAAGTTGTGTTTTTGATGGGGCATCCTTGGGATTCATGTTCGTGGTGTTGTCCCCAACAAAACCTAGAAGTTTCGTCAGATTCGGAGCCGATTTATTTTGGTGGGGATTTGAGATTTCATCTCGAATGGCGGTAGGGAATGTTTTAGGATTATTTGTGTGTTGTATCATATGTTTTCCATGATTATATAACATATATGTATGCCTTGTATCAAATCTAGAAAGTTAGTACTTTTTATTTCTTTGTATAAGATTTAAAATTCATGATGACGTGTAACTTGGATTTGAATTGTGGCATGCTAGAAAATCTTGTTTTAATGTGTTGGTTAACATACATTAAATTTGGATTAATTAAATAAGAATTGCACTTTTTAATTAATATTTATCTTTTGTGAAAGATTAAAGTTCATGGTTGTACCTTGCATGAAATTAAGTTGTATTATGCTTCTAAATTAAGTTTTGGCATGTTTGTTAACATACTTTAATTTGAGGGTATTTGGTTGAGTTTGAAAATCTAGAGGCTTTAATTAAGAGAATTAATTAAAATCCATTTTTGTGGTTTCATGGGGCTAATTAAGCTAGTGTGTGAATATATGTAATGATTATGATATGTCTTTTAACATATATTAAATTGAGGCCATTTGGAAATGATTTGAAATCTAGAGAGTTTAATTATTTTGATGTAATTAAATTCTATCTTGTTTATCCACGGATCTAATAATGTTTTAGAAGTTATTTATATTTTAAGAGCATGGATTTAGATATGTGATGTAATCACTTGATTGTGTTTTATGCATTGAAGAGCATTGTTGTTAAATTTATATTCATGAGAGTATGTTTCTAATATGAATATATTGTTGGCTTGTGATTTCATAGCATTATGGATATGAAATGTTTATGATGCACAATTGAGAGTTATATAGCTAACTTGTTACTATGTAGTAGTAATATGTATAAGTTATGAACTTATTTGATTTATTTTGGAGTCTTGGGATATTGTTGTTACATGTGATATGGCTAGAGTTCAGCTTTAGTGCGGGAGGTATGAGTTCTCCCCAATTATGATATGGTTTATTTTGATATTGTTAAGTACATCCATACTAAATTGTTATATTTAGTTGATTTTACACTTTTAGATTTCTAGTTGATAACCTTGAGAATCTATGTCTTGATGTGTGGTATTAGATATTCTAATTATGCTAAATTGTTATATTTAGTTGATGTTGCATTGTAGACTTCAAGTTGATAACCTTGAGAATCCCTATGTTGTTGCTTTGTGTAAGCATGCTCCTATGTTGTTACTTTGTGTAAACATGACCCTATGTTGCTAAAATTGCGTGAATGAGGTGATTAATGCTAAAAATGATCTTAGGTAGCTAGAATGCTCCTTGAGTCTCACTTTTGACATAGACGTTGGGTGGAATGAATCACAATAATTAAATCATGCAAACTTGGAAAACGTAGGTCGATGCATACTCATTTCCATTGAGTAGCTTTATGTTACTCAGCCTTCCTATACTGGAGCATATTTCAGGTACAAGAATTAAAGTTGAGACTCCCATTATGCTTGGATGACTTGTGGACTTGAAGACTTCCATTTTTGTGAAGGTTGGCTCGGAATGCCAATTGTAGTCTTATTTGTCAAATGTGTATATTTGATTATAAACTTGTAATATGTGCCTAAGCACACTTTTCATTCTCATTTTATGTATATGACATGAGGCCAAGGGCCAAACTTCTTTTAGAAACACATTTATGTTATGGATGTTGATTTTTTTGGCTTTACTGAGATTATATGGAATTCATGCGTTTTAGTATGTTATTTTGTACTGGAGCGTGTATTGTGTATGAAATTCATTATCTAGAATTCATTTAACATGTACGAAGTGTGGCCAAAGGCCAAACTGTACTTTGAAGTCATTTCAAGATCTTAAATTCCAAATTTTCGTTCCAAACTTTATTTTTGGCATTTTGGCCGTTGGTGGGTCATATTTCATATCGGCCATATTTTTGAACCATGGACCATTGTAGCACATCATATTAGGTAAGTTACGTTTACGTGAATGGTCGTTTCTGGGCAAAGCTTCTTCTTTGGTGAAATGAGCCTCCTACGGTCTCATTTTACACTTTTGTTGCATATTCTGACCTAAGGGTATTTTGGAAATTTTCTTTGGGAAATAAATTCCGTTCTCTACATAGTCACTTAGAAAATGTGATTTTAGTGGGGGTTTCTTCTTCGTGTTTTTCCGATAAATGTCATCTTGGTATCGGAAATCGATCTCAAAGTTCAGCTTTTTGTTTTCCATTTAGCAGCTTTTCGACCCTCTAGACCAGATTCCTTTGGAGGGCATTTTGGGCATTTCACACTGCGTATTTTTCAATTTTTCTTGGGATTGATGTAGAAAACTTAATTTTGATGGGGGTTTCTTCTTTGTGTTTTTCCAGAAAATGTCATCTAGAGCCTCAAAATTCCATTTTTTCCGGAAAAACCCTTGCTGCCAAGTTTTTGATGAGTTGTAGTACAAGTGTACGGGTCAAATGTACGGGTGGTGAATCTCATAACCGGTTAGATGAGCGTGGGCAGTGAGTTAGTCACTGATTTTTGGTCTTCTAATCGATTAGAAGGATCTCCTAATCGATTAGATGGTCATGGGTTGACTTTTTGACCGTTTTGCCCCTTCTTCTTCCGTTAGCCATATCTTCTTCATCCGGACTCCGAATCAAGTGATTTTTGAGTCTAAATTCATTAATTTTTCATTGTATTTCCAATGGTGTGCTCAATGGCACCCACTTTTAAGCTAAAAATGACATTTTTTCCCCTAGGTTCATTCATGTTCGTTTTTGAAAACATTGCATCCGCATTTCATTCCTTTAGGTTCCATGACCTCGTTAAGGGTCATAATGGTGTCATAGAGCCATGTTGTATCTCTAAAGACCGTTTTTTTGTCATTTGCTTCTGCATTTTGGATCCGCTATCGGATCATCTTTCGGTTCATCATTGACGTACCGGGTTGAAAAACTTGGGCCGTCACATTTCGGGTTGCCATTCTTGCTTCATTTGTTGGCTCAACTGAGTTCCGTGGCTTCATGGGGAGTCACTTTGCTTCCTTAGGGATGACGTACATCTCTTGAGGCCATTTTGCTTCTTTTGCATCCGCATTTTGGATCCATTATCGAGTCAAACTATGGTTTATCACAGGATGCACTGGCTTGAAAAACCAGGGCCGCCACATACCAAGGCCTAATTTACTAGCATGCCATAATTTAATTCTAAGGTACACACCTTCATGAGAATTAAATCTTAAACATAGAAAATAATTAAATTAAATTCTAAAAATTGAATAAAGACATACTTACAAGTTGTATATGCTTATATAATAATCAATACAACATTAATATAAACTTAAGACACCCCCTACCTCAATTTGAGATGAAAATCTCAAAAGCCACCAAAATGAGAACGATTCCGAATTCGACAATACTTCGGGGTTGTTGGGAACAACGCTGTGAACATAAAACTTTAAGGAGGTCCTACCAAAATCCTAACTTGATCTCAAACCCAAACTCAAAAAAGGGCTAAAAAGGGGTTCTAATAAAGGGGAAAGATACACGTAGTCAAGACAAACACAACACGCAAAGGCACTACGACTTTTTAACAAGGGGAGGAAGTTTTAATTGAGAGAAGAAGGGTGGCAACCCCCTTGGGCTACCATGGTAGCTGTAGGTCGTGCATGAAGAGAGAAGAAGGTCAAAAATGAAATGTCTTACCCCCCCTTTATAGGAAAACCCTAAAAGTGCCCCGGAAGGGCCCCACCGGGTCCGAAAAAGTGGAATTTGAGCAGACGTGCTCAAACGGCAAAACTCCATGAATGAAAAAGAACCAAAATGAGAAAAGATGAATGTGGAGGGAAAAAAACTCCCTTCAATAAGAAGCGTACACGTCATCACTACACATATCTACATTCTAAGGACATATACGGCCCATCATGCTCAAGCCCAAATTGAGGGTATTTTTAGCCCAAGACCATTGTTATTTATCTTTCAACCTCCATCAAGGCCGAATCAAGAGGTCATCAGCCCAACTTGTTAATATTTAACATCCGGTCCGTTACTCAAGCCCAGCCGGATCAAAGTATGTTCAGCCCAGTTATTCAAGAATACACAAGTCCTACCAGTTGAAGGATTTACCGTAGAAGGAAAATTCTGAGATAGGAAGTTCTGTACAAGGCAAGTTCTATGTATGGAAAATTAGACAATGGAAAGAACTCTATTAGTAAAGAATGTTTATATAGAAAGAATTGGAGGACAAGCAACGCGAGTCCTACCATAATTTTACAATCTTTTGTATATAAATAGAGGCTTAGACCTCCAATAAAGGGATCAAGCAATTCTACGCTTTGACATATATTGTTCTTGTTTATTTTTACTATTGATTGAGTGAGTTGTTTTATTTTTCTTAATCATTATTGGTTGAGCGAAATTTTGCACCTACACATTGGCGCCGTCTGTGGGAACCGTATAAAAATATACTCCCACTTGTTCTTCAAATCAAATCCTTAGTCGTATCTGGAATGTCAAACGGAGTGTCAGCAATGAATCAACAGATAGAATTGATGCAAAAGATGCGAGAGGAATTCTTGCACCAATTTGAGACACTCCGGCAAGCAAACGATACGAGTGTCGCCCAGATAGCTGCGCTTCAACAACAAACTCATACGTTGCACACGGCAATGGCCAGGCTAACGCCACAACCACCACCAGGCGATGCTGCAGCACCACCCCCCACCCAGAATTTACCTCCAGTTCACGAGCCTCCGGCCAACGGGACACCACCCAACGGGGCTCGACCTAATGAGGTTCAGCAACAGCAAGGGACGAGGTCCGAGGGGGTTGCTTCGGATAATCTCCCGCGTCGCACATAGGACGAACAGGCCGAGTCCAGCCATAGGCTTACGGTATGGTCCAATGGCGTTCCAGATGGCGCACGCGTACAAGATGCCTTCGACGAAAAGAAGCTATTAAGAGTTCAGACACCAGCCGAGATGGTTAGAGAGCACAAGAACTCCTTAGTCAAGACCCCCTTTACTGACGATGTGTACCTTATAGAGAGACCAAGGAAGTTCACTATGCCATCCTTCACCCAGTTCGATGGGGTAGGTTACCCCTCTCGGCATCTCGATCATTATGCAAAAAAGATGGCACTGGACGATCATAACGATCCGTGGATGTGTAAGGTTTTTCCTACCAGTTTAACCGGAGCAGCGTTAGAATGGTTCAGGAATAGGCCACACAAGTCCATCCCTGATTATGAGACCTTGTGCACTATGTTCTTAGCCCAGTATTGCGGAAATAAGAAGCAGAAGAAAAGTATTGCCAGCCTTTTCACCATAAGGCAAAGGAAGGGAAAAACTCTGCAAGATTTCTTATCCAGGTTTAACATGGAAGCCTCGGAGATAGCAGATTGCCACCCTGCCACGACAATCGAAACATTTAAGTTGGCAATGATCCAGGGAACCAAGTTTCACACATCCTTGATCAAATATTCCCCCCTGGATATGCAGACTTTGAACGCTAGGGCACAAATCTATATTCGGTTGGAGGAAAACATAGCCCATCGTGCACAGCACGCTACCCTCGTCACAGTGGAAAACAAGTCTCAAGAGAAAGCTGCAAACACAAGGATGCAAAAGGTTCCTCATGCCGCCACACAAGTCACCCAAGCACCTGAGAAGAGGCAAAGGACAGAGGACAGGCTTACCTCTCTCCGTACTACCTTAGTGCGCTTATTCCAAGAGAATAAGACGAGGTTCGCAACTCCTCAGCCCATGAAACAACCCTTGGAGCAGAGGGACAAAAGCAAACATTGTGCCTACCATAGAGACTATGGGCATACCACCAATGACTGCAGGTCCCTTCAGCGACAGGTAGAAAGTATGATAGCGAGAGGAGAGTTGGTGGAGTATCTCGCCACGAAGGAGTACGTAAAACCTCGGGAGGTTAACCCTCGACGAGTAGAGGGTGGTCAGGTAAAGGTTATCCATGCCATACACAGAAGGTCAGAGGATGATGAAGAGTCTGAAGAGTTGTACAGATCCAGGCTGAGAGAGGCTCATAAGTTACGAAGATTGTCTTCAGTAAACACGGTTGCACCAGGCAGCATCAACATTGGATTCGGTAACAATGATCTGTCTAGAGTCCAGCGCCCGCATGAGGACCCCTTGGTCATTAGCCTCCTAATAGCGAATTATATGATCAGGAGGGTGCTGATAGATCCGGGAAGTAGCGCCAACATCATTACAAAAAGCAGCTTTCGATCAGCTGGGGGTTTCACCATCATCCATCAGGCCAACTTCCAGCCCCCTAATGGGGTTTGATGGTACTAAGGTGAATCCGCTTGGGGTGATCGATCTATCCGTTACTGCAGCAAAGAGGACTCTGAAGGAGAACTTTGTCGTGACGGAGATTCATCCATCTTATAACCTCATTATGGGGAGAGGTTGGATCCATCGTATGAACGGAGTCCCCTCTACCCTTCATCAAGTAATGAGGTGTTTATCCCCAGATGGCAGGGAGGTCATCGACCTCTGGGTAGACCAGGTTGTTGCAAAAGAATGTTATATGCTAACGCTATATGAAGTAAAGAAGGCATCAAAATCACCTCAGTTAGAGGCGAATCCCAAAGACGCAATCAAATAGCAGTTACAGTATCCTCTGCCCAAATATCTCAAGGCAGAGGAAGAAGCCGAGGCTAAAGCACCTACCGAGGAGTCCCTTAAAGCTATAGAGGTAGTCCTTGGAGACCCTCAGAAGGTCACCCACAATGGCTCTCAAATGTAGTAGTCGTTCAAAAGAAGAATGGGAAATGGAGGGTATGCGTAGATTATACCAACCTTAACAAAGCTTGCCCAAAAAATATCTTCCCTCTGCCCAAGATTGATCAAATAGTGGATGCTACGACAGGTTATGAGAGGCTCACATTCCTCGATGCATACTTCGGCTATAATCAGATTCCCATGAATCCTGAAGATGAGGAGAAAACCGCTTTCATCACGGAGATGGGCACTTACTGCTACAGAGTGATGCCCTTCGGTCTAAAGAATGCCGGAGCCACCTACCAGCAACTTGTCAATAAAATTTTCAATAATCTACTGGGGAATACAGTTAAAGCCTATATCGATGACATGGTGGTTAAAAGTATACAGAAAGAGGATCACCCGAAGCACCTCCAGGAGGTCTTTGATACTCTCAAGAGGTACAATATGAAGCTGAACCCCACCAAGTGCTCCTTTGCCGTCTCTTCAGGATAGTTCCTCGAGCACATTGTAAATAAAAGATGAATAGAAGTAAGCCCAGCTCAAGCAAAGGCACTCATATTGAACCAAGAGCCAAAAACCCGCAGGGAAGTGCAAGTTCTAACTAGCCGAGTTGCGGCCCTCAGTCGGTTTATATCCGGATTATCTGATAAGTATAAACCTTTCTTTGATGCTATTCGATCCAAAAATAAAGATATGTGGGGACCTCAGCAGCAGGAAGCTCTCAATCAATTGAAAAGCTACATGACAAAACCCCTAATCCTTTCTGCTCTAACGCCCGGAGACACTCTCATCCTATACTTGGCAGTATCAGCTGTAGCAACAAGTGCAGTGTTGCTCAAAGAAGGAGGCAAGGTTCAGTACCCAATCTTTTACACAAGCAAAACGATGACGGATGCCGAGACACGGTATAGCAAGACGGAAAAGATAATCCTGGCGTTAATTTATGCCAAGAGGAAACTTCGACATTACTTCGAATCTCACAGCATAGTGGTACTTACAAATCACCCTATACGGGCTATCCTAGCTAAACCAGACTTGTCTGGTCGAATTACAAAATGGGCTATTGAACTTAGCTCTTTTGATATCACCTATGCACCAAAGGTATCTCACAAGGGGCAGTCAGTAGCGGATTTCCTATTAGAGTATGAAGATCAATCTGAGGAGCCGACACTTCAAGAGTCGTACTGGGAGTTACGGGTTGATGGCTCTTCCAACCAGAAAAGGGCAGGGGCCGGGATTGACATCACAACACCCGAGGGTACCAAGCTGCAGCAGTCAATTTGGCTAGATTTCCCAGCTACTAATAACGAGGCCGAGTATGAGGCGTTGCTTGCCAGACTTCGGCTAGCTAAACAGCTACAGGTACGGTGTTTAAAAGTTTTTAGTAACTCACAGCTTGTGATCAATCAAGTGACAGGGCACTATTATCCCAAGGAGGAACGTATGAAGTCATACAAAGATGCTGTAAAGAGTGTCATCCGGGAGTTCGATCAAATCGAATTCCATCAGGTACCACGAGATGAAAATGCCGAAGCAGATCGATTGGCCGCAACCGCATCATCTTCAGACGAAGAGTTGATTCGGCTTGTTCCAATCAATATCCTCGAAGAACCTAGCATTAATCCCCGGCAAGAGGTGATGGTGATCCCGGAAGTTCCACGCGAGCCATGCTGGATTGATCCAATCGAGGCCTACCTCAAGGAGGGAGTTCTCCCAAATCAAAAAGCTGAGGCAAGGAAGCTTAGGCTTACCGCGGCTAAGTACTCAATCATCAATAACCAGTTATACCGAAGGTCATTCTCCGGTCCTTATCTCAAGTGTTTAACCCCTACTAAGGCTCTCACAATTCTAAAACAAATTCATGAAGGAGATTATGGAAATCACTCGGGAGGAAGTTCCCTTGCACACAAAATTCTAACCCAAGTTTATTTTTGGCCATACTTGGCTCGGAATGCCGAAGAATACTCAAGAAGATGTGACAAGTGTCAGCGCCATGGTCCAATAAAGCATCAACCTGCCGAAGGTTTGCACGCCATGGCTAATCCATGGCCGTTCGCCCAATGGAGGATTGATGTAGTAGGACCGTTACCCAAAACAGTGGAAAAAAAGGAGCATGTGCTTCTGGCTACGGATTACTTCACCAAGTGGGTGGAAGCTGAAGCCTTCTCTAGCGTCACCCACGAAGAAGTAAAGCATTTCATTTGGAGCAACATTATTTGCCGGTTTGGGATACCAAAAGTCATCGTAATGGACAATGGTAAGAACCTCGATAACAGAAGTACAAGAAAGTTCTTTAACGAACATGGAATCCTGTAAAAATTGGCTGCAGTTAGTCATCCACAAGGCAATGGGCAAGCTGAAATAACTAATCGCACGATATTTGGGTGCTTAAAGAAAAAATTGGAGAAATTGAAGACAAAATGGTACGAGAATCTCCCTCAAGTGCTCTGGGCCTATCGAACCACTCCAAGACGACCCACGAGAGAAAGCCCATTTGCTATGGCATATGGATCCGAAGCTGTCATTCCTACCGAGTCTATAATCCCAACCCTTCGGACATCCTCGGTACTGGAAGGGAACAATGAGCAACAACTCGAACATAGCCATGATCTTGTGGACGAAAGGAGAGATGCAGCAGCAATTCGGCTCGCGGCATACCAACAGCAGGTGTGTAACAGTCAGATTCAGGAGCTTTGTGGTAGGCAATTGGGTTTTGAAGCAAGAGACAGCTCATGTAAAGAAACTGGAACCTAATTGGACCGGACCCTACAGGGTTACCGAAGTAGTGGGGAAAGGAGCATATCGTTTGGCTGAAGCTGACGAATGTCCCATTGCGCGTCCTTGGAACGCAATACACCTTAAAAGGTATTTCCATTAGATAAGTTTGTCAATTTTGCTACAAATTCTTCACAAATAAGGCTGAGTATGTCCACAGTCAGCCAAACTTTTCTTTATTTTGCTTCTATATTCAGTACAATTCTACTCTATTTATTTCTTTCTATAAAGATGGGGGCCATACTACTCTATGATTATATAACTTTTATGCATGCAACTTTTATGCATGCGTCGCATTAGGCAATTTTTATGCATGCCAAGTCGCACTATGCATAGCAATGTTAGCAGCAAGCTGTTAAAAAGCATTCGTCACAATGATTTTTAAGAAAAAAAACATGAGTTATGGCCTATGGATAAAACTTTCTATCCCACATCGACAAAAAAGTATGTGCTACATTCTGTTATATATGGGAATATTCAAATAGTTAATTGCGGTGTAAGGAGGGCCCACTGGTATTTAAGGCTGTCAAGCTCAATACCAGAGGCATTCCTTACACTGACCTTTTTGACAAAATTTAGTCTATATCCCACATCGGATA
Organism: Cornus florida; assembly: GCF_030987335.1. NCBI lineage: Eukaryota > Viridiplantae > Streptophyta > Magnoliopsida > Cornales > Cornaceae > Cornus > Cornus florida. Next base: position 52,664,542 of record NW_026775572.1, read on the forward strand.
GAAATAGAAAAGAAATGCGGTTAATATATGCGTAGTCCACTACATTTGGTTGCCAAGAAGGGAGTATCAATGGAGGAGGAAAGTCTCCAAAGTCAACAAATAGGAAGCTTCACAGCCACTGTTACTCGCTTTCTTGGCCTCTTATCATTTTTGAATCCTTGGCCTCATGCTAAGTTGTTTGAGAAAAAAAAATATAAACAAACTTCCCCTCAGGCTCAGCGCCGGGGAGTAGTTCATTCGCCTCGGACCCTAAGTGTCCGGCTCGGCAAAACCTCCCCTCAGGCTCAGCGGCGGGGAGTAATTCATTTAACCTCGGACCCTAAGTGTCCGGCTCGGCAAAAATCTCTCCTCGGATCCTAAGTGTCCGGCTTGACAAAGCCTCCCCTCAGGCTCAGCGCCGGGGAGTAGTTAATTTGCCTCGGATCTTAAGTGTCTGAGACAGCTTCGGACCCTAAGTGTCCTATTCAGCAATATTCCTCCACGACTCAGTGCCGAGGAACAATACGCGTCGAATCCTAAGTGTCCGAGACAGCTTCGGACCCTAAGTGTCCTATTCAGCAATATTCCTCCACGACTCAGTGCCGAGGAACAATACGCCTTGGATCCTAAGTGTCCGAGACAGCTTCGGACCCTAAGTGTCCTATTCAGCAATATTCCTCCACGACTCAGTGCCGAGGAACAATTCGCCTCGGATCCTAAGTGTCCGAGACAGCTTCGGACCCTAAGTGTCCTATTCAGCAATATTCCTCCACGACTCAGTGCCGAGGAACAATATGCCTCGGATCCTAAGTGTTCAAGATAGCTTCGGACCCTAAGTGTCCTATTCAGCAATATTCCTCCACGACTCAGTGCCGAGGAACAATTCGCCTCGGATCCTAAGTGTCCAAGACAGCTTCGGACCCTAAGTGTCCTATTTAGCAATATACCTCCACGACTCAGTGTCGAGGAATAATTCGCCTCAGATCCTAAGTGTCCGAGACAGCTTCAGACCCTAAGTGTCATATTCAGCAATATTCCTCCACACTCAGTGCCGATGAACAATTCGCTTCAGACCTCTGGTGGCCGGATCAGAACTTTTTCCTCCGGACTCCAAGTGTTTAATACCCTGTGGATGTGGATATATCATAAGTTCATCATGATCCACCCCACATCAGGAACACACGAGAAAGAAAGAGTATGTATACATCTACTGTAGGCAAGTCAAAGGCAAGAAGAGTTCACTTAACAGTTAGATCATTGTCCATATGAATCATCCTGAGATATCAATTAAACTGTTAAAAGGATCTCCTTCTTCCCATCATCCTTGCTTTTTCTCGGATAGCATAAATCCAAAGCATAAAGACAATGTGTTTTGTTTGTCATAAAAACATTACCAGCCAGAAAAGTATGAATAATATCAAAAGCATACAGCAAAAACAAATCAGGTATTGAAAGCCTAAAACAAAAATTATATTTATTATCCCAAACATACTGTCAAAAAAAACAAAATACATGGTTCTACTTCCTCTTCGGATCGAAGGGAGTAGATTCAAAAGCATCCGCTACAGTAGCACTTGGGGTAGGAGGAATTGAAGCCACAGCGACAGAAGAGCTAGGAGTACCCTTCAGGTGCGCCTTCACCATCTCGGCAAAGTGGATTTCAGCTTCCAAAGCCTTTGGCCCTTCATCATATGGGAAGTGCACCGCCACCTGTTTGTCAAAAGCGTCTGGATCCATCATCCTAGGGCCTGAGCCCTGATTATAGCCAGACCGGAACGCTTTAGCACTAGCCAGGTGTGCCAGACAGGAGTAGCGCCCCTGCATTTGCTTCCCCGCCTTAAAGCAAGTAGTAAGAGCCTCGGTCAGGCGTTGAATTTCGGCCTGAAGAGAATCCACCTTAGCCTCAGAGGCAGCCAACTGCCTCTTATACACATCCTTCGCTTCAGTAGCTATCTTCAGATTGGTAAAGGCAGTGGTGGCTCTCTTCTCTGCATTGTCAAGATCCTTCTCCAGCTTCTTGATGGAGAGGGATTGGGCTTCAGCAGTGGCGCAGAGGGCCATGGTGTGGTATAGACTCTGTATAACAGAGGAACAAATATGAGCATAAATGGAAATATAAGTAAGCAAGAGTAACATAATTCTGAAGGAGCAATACTAACCTCTATGGCCCGGACCGGGGCGGAGGGGAGTAGTTGTTCCAACCCCATTTGGCTGATGGCTTCCTCATCCTTTGGGAGCCACATCCCTCAGGCCACAGCCAGTGCAGCTGAAGGGTCTGTGATCATAGAATCCCTTGAATACAGGACTGACTTGTCAGCCCTGGTGAAGGAAGGAGTCCAAGAAGCCCCAGTTTCAGCCAGAACAAATGCCCTGACTTCTTCTTCAGGTTCGGCCTCTTTAGCCTTTTTCCCTCTGCTTTTAGAAGGGACCTTGCCCTTGCCAGAGGATGGGGGGTTGAGGCAAGATTTCTTTATTGGTGGTTCCTCAGCCTCCACCTCACCCTCAGTAGACCTAATAATGACCAAGGGTTGGGCATCTTCGGCTTTCTTTTTTAAAGCCTTGGCCCTCGGTATCTCCTCCTCAGTCATGGGGAAACTATTAAAGGATGGTAGAGACAGATCCATGAGGTCTGCAGCAACAGTACTGGAGGCAATATCCTTGAGGTTTGAAGAAGTTAGCAGGTCCTCGATAGGCGAGGGGTCACTCCAGACTTGTTCCTCAAGAAAAGAAAGTCTATTCCTAGCTGCGGAGGATGGGAATGTAGCTAAAAAAACACCAAGAAACTCATAAGTACGGCGAAACATTAAGACTTGGCAAGGAAAACAGCCAGAACACTTGGTATGAAGGGAGGTTAAGTATTCTATACCTAACTTCCTGAATTTGAGTGGGATGGGGAGCGTAATTGATTGGGGCACGAACCATTTTCCTTTAACTATAACCATCCTTTCTTTCCACTTCTTCTCGGATGAAGGAAGGTTCGTGCATATCCTCTGATGAAGGGGAGAGGTAAAAAAGAAGTGACCAGGCTCGGTCCCATGCTTAGATATATTATAAGTAAGCAGAAGGTCGGCAAAGGTTAAATCCAGAGCCTCTAATTTTCGGCGCACCAACAGTGCCTGAAGGATGCGAAAGAAATTAGGATTTACCTGAAGGGGGGCAAGACCTAACTTGTTGAAAACTAAATGATAGAAGGGGTGAAGAGGGAACCGGAGGGCACTAAGATGCCCTACCGAAAGAAGCAACTCACTCTCTTCAATTCCTTCGCCGGAGGTAAAATCGGCACCCTCGGGATATTCTGCAATTTCTACTCCCTCAGGAATATCAAATTCTTCCATTACTGAAGCAATAGAGAACTTGATGTGGCGAATAGAGATGATTGCTTTCCTCTCTTCATGAGTAAGAACATTATCAGAGCCTGAGGTAGATGTCTCGGCTGGAAGGGGGGAAGTACCTAATTGATTCAACGAAAGACGATCTGTAGAAACCCTAGGAGGGGGAGCCCTAATGCGAACGGGGGAAGATAAAGGTGCGGATTCAGAATCCCCAATGTCTATACATTCGGGAGTACATGAAGTACTCATAATGAAAGATTGAAGAGAAAGATACGAAAAAAACTAACCTGACAAGGCGATGGAATGAAGAACGCAGGAGTGCAGCTAGGGCGAATGTAACTCTTGCAGAATCCTGTACGACGGAGTAATAATGAAAGTCCTCGAACCGTCTCTGAAGCAAAGTAAAAAACCGGTTTCAATTCCCTCTTTAATGGGAGCCTTCACTCAATTAAAAATAAAATTTGGGGCAAAGTGTGAAGGGAAAAAAACTCCCTCCAGTAAGAAGCGTACACGTCATCACTACCCATATCTACATTCCAAGGACATATAAGGCCCATCATGCTCAAGACCAAATTGAGGGTATTTTTAGCCCAAGACCATTGCTATTTATCTTCCAACCTCCATCAAGGCCGAATCAAGAGGTCATCAGCCCAACTTGTTAATATTTAACATCCGGTCCGTTACTCAAGCCCAACCGGATCAAAGTATGTTCAGCCCAGTTATTCAAGAATACATAAGTCCTACCAGTTGAAAGATTTACCGTAGAAGGAAAATTCTGAGATAGGAAGTTCTGTACAAGGCAAGTTCTATGTATGGAAAATTAGACAATGGAAAGAACTCTATTAGTAAAGAATGTTTATATAGAAAGAATTGGAGGACAAGCAACGTGAGTCCTACCATAATTTTACAATCTTTTGTATATAAATAGAGGCTTAGACCTCCAATAAAGGGATCAAGCAATTCTACACTTCGACATATATTGTTCTTGTTTATTTTTACTATTGATTGAGTGAGTTGTTTTATTTTTCTTAATCATTATTGGTTGAGCGAAATTTTGCACCTACAATGAACAACGGAAGAAACGGCATCAAAAACTAAATCCTGAGCAGAGAGATATGCCCCGAACAAGTTTGGCGGCAACCGAGGCCAAAAACCCTACAACTGGGGGAAAACGACTAGAAGACAATTCTAAGAGTACGCAACTCGACAAAATGTGAAAAAGAATCCCGTACGAGGATCTAGGCTCAAAATGAGGTATTTTTGCAATAACTTTCATTAATTGCACAATGGCCCCTCCAAAAAGTGAAAACTGCACTAATGAGCCAAAATAAAAATATCTTCCAAAAATATTTTCTTAAAAACCCCGAAATAAAATATCTTTAAAAGATATTACACCCCTAGAAAAGAAAAAGATTCTGAAAAACTATGCGTCCATGCCCCTATGGATACCGAGAGCAACCAGAGTACTTTACTCCAAAAGTAAAGATACATATTTCGTGGAAACTGGTGGCATCCCGAGCATGTGCACAAAATACTGCACAACACTTTGAGTTTGGAAATTAGTGTCAAGTGGGCACCATAATTTAAATTTATAAACCGCTTAACACCTATACCATGTAGTATAAGTGAGAAGGGATCGTCCTAAGGGATTGAGGTATCGTACTAGGTTGAGGAATCAAGATTAGGGTTAGTAGGTCGAGTGATCAAAATAGTGGCTGGTGGTTGAATTACACTAGATGCAATTTAAACTAAAGTAAACAATAATGCAATAAAGAGAATGAAAGAGAGAGAGAGATCTTGGGGTTTAGAGATCACCACTAAGTATAGCTTTTCTACACCCTTAATGAATGTTTAATGAGGGGAAAAACATGTATTGCAACAAAGTGTGTGTGTATGGTTGTTTCAACAAGCCCGGATGACAAATTAAGCATATATTGTCTAAACAACATGATGGATAGCATAACATATCAAATTAAGCCATTAATCCTTCCTTTAAGCTCACAATCCAAATATATTACAAGGTTAGAAATATATGTTACTTGCTTTCGTAAGTATGGAACATCAACAACAAGCATAGATTGTCCTTCTATTTACCAACTACACTACAACTAAGCTAATGACATGAAATTAAACTAATTAAACTAAGGGAGAGGTACAATCCATCAAGAAATAAGTATGACCCATCAAATAAACCACAAGAACATGCCATTAAGCACTATGTCTTGACAATCTCTAGATCTATAGCGTCAATACACATAGACATGTATCAATAACACAAGAAATAGAGACAAACACATGAACATCTATTCTAGCATACATAGACATATGGATAGAATGAAATGATCAAAAGGAAGCATTAAACACATAAATCATTGAATAAACAAGATATATATATATATAAAAGTGTCAAGACATGAATCACAATACAAATCCCCTCAAAAATACATAAATCAAGAAGTAAAAAGCATGCTTAGGGCTAACTCTAGCCCCAAGAGGATGTCTAGCCACTCATGGATGATGTCCTCTAACCCTCAAGGGCAAGCTCCATGGAAGAAATCGGCTCTTTGGTTGATGAAGAGTCTCCAATGGTATCTCTAGCCTACTCATTTCCTTTGCTTCCTCACTAAGTATTTTCTTCTCTAAGTATGTGTATATGTGTAAAAGTGGCTCATATTCCTTATATAGGTAGGTCAAAAATCACCCCAAATGAGCTGGGCTCGTACACCAATAATCCTCTAATGATTGGATATGAGACAACTTTTAATGAGCTGGAATTTGGATTTTTCTCGGGATTTGGGAAGTTCGATCGATCAAACTTGTGGTGAGATCGATCGAACATGGCTGAGATCTATCAAATTGAAGCTGGATTGATCCTCAATGGCGGCGTCTTTTTAGATAAAAACAAATCTGAGATATTTTTAAGATATTTTTGGGAAAAGGACAAAAGTGGTTGGTAGGGTGGTACAGCTGGATAAGATCTGGCATGTGGATAAGGACAAAAAAGTTCGATCAATCAGAGAATGATATTGGATCGATCGAACTTTTAGGATCTCTGATGATGACATCATGGCCTGGATCTATCTTGGAGTGCTGAAATCAATGAAAGTTGGATCGATCGAACTTCTATTAAGATCGATCGAAGTTACTGAAATTCCATAATTTGCTTCCTTTTGCTCTACTTTGCTCCTTTCTTTGATTCATCCCAGAATTACTTCATTTCTGCTCTTATTTGGCTAAGTTAGCTTATTTTGGGGACAAGTACCTGAAAATGGAAATAACACGAAATCAATACAAAAAGGTAAAATAAAATATATAAAGGTTCTAGAACACCTAAGCTTAAGGGGTTTAAATGCGCAATTTTCAGCGCTCATCACACCCCCAAACCTAAATATTGCTAGTCCCTAACAATGAACTAGAAAGTAAAGGAATGAAATGAACAACTATACAACTACGAACTAGAAAGCAATAAATAGATAACGCCACTTTCGTAGGGAACACGATTACATTTAGCGTATGCAACAAGCCTTTTAAACCACTAGGTTACCCCTAGTGGACGAGTGAAGTCTCGTGAGGGTTTCCAGAAATAATACCCACAAACATTAAGCTCTTTCTCCCAAAAGAGGTACCAATATTGCAAACAAGCATTGGGAGAAAATCACCTCAAGTATGCAATTTTTCAAACATTTCTAAGCAATTTTCCAAAATCTCAACATCAAGTAAGCAAGTATGATTCTCCACACATCAAGAAAATGATCATGAAAATCAAATCAACACTCGAATCCTTTTTGAGTGAACCGGTATCAAATATGTTGTTATCTTAGCCAACTAAAGAAATGATCACATCCTTACCCTCAAACTAGCACACAAATCTAGTATCGATCATCAAGACAAAAATTGGACCTTTTATTAAAGCTTTATTGTTCTAGGTGCGCTTATTCTTTTTCACTCGATTTTTTTTTCTTTTTTTTTTTTTTTCTTTTTTTTAGGATCAAAGATGGAAGCATGGTGTAATGTGTTGATCTATTAAGCTTTCTAGTGATTCATGAGGTCGAGCGTTAGGTCAATGACTCCTAAACCAGACGGCTTTAGGGCACTAGGTGTTCAAACACCCCTACGGACTTACAAGCTCAAATCAACTAGGCTACAAATCAAAACAACCTCTATCTAATCATTTCCCACTTCTCACCTTTTGGGAGAAATCCTCACTTTTTATTGCTTTTGCAACTTTTCTTTTCTTTTTTTTTCGAATAAATTCAATTATTAACCTAGAGTTTAGGCCCTCCACCTTTCAGTGTGACAAGTTCAGTGCTTGATGAGGCTAGAATCCCAGCTACTTAGTGAAAAGGGGTTGTTATCTACCTTTATCAAGAATGAAAGCTTTCAATGCACTACTAGCCCAATTGGGATATAACCAATTCAATAATCAACAAAGCATGTACCCCACAAAATGAATGCTAGTATGCGTCTGTGCTAGTGTAGAATCCTAGAGTGAATCTCAAAATAATCACAAAATCATGATGATGTGGACCATAAGTGCAAGCAAGATATCAATTTTTTGAAAAATTTACTCATAAATGGCATCCACAAGGCAGACAAAGAGTATTAGACTCTCAAGTCAAGCAATTTTTAAATTTTAAGCAATATAGTCCTCAAAAGATCAAAATCATAGCTAGTTTGGACCAATCATAGAAAATTCACAAATACACAAGTCATGCTCAAAATTTTGAATTTAAAAACAAACACTGCAAAGCACCATTACCCCCAAACTTAAATGGCACAATGTCCTCAATGTGCAAAGAGAACAAAAGGAAAGAGTATACCAGTATAATAAAGGCAAAGAATGGCTGAGACAGAAGTATCCAAAGTGGGTGGCATAGCCCCCCCAAACTTAGGATTAACTGTGGTCCTAAAAATTAAACACTTGGATAAACTCATCAGATAACAAAAGGGATAATAACAGTGTACAGTGGACATGTAAGTGTAAATGGGATAGTAACTGAAAATAGAGAGAGGTAAAAGGGTGGTACTGAAAATTTTGGGCAGTACTCTCTCTCACTGAAGTCACTGGGATGCACCTGATGAGTCAAATAGATAGCTATAAGAATATGAAAATATGACATCCATACAGAAAACATATATAAATAAAATAAAATAAAAAAGTACAGTACATCCAATATCAAAATCGACAGATACGGCTGCAAAAATAATATAACAGTATCAAAAATATGCAGAGATCATAGATATATGAGATGACAGGAGGAAAGGGATAGGGAGATAAGGAAGAAGAGGTAGGACAGGCAGGTCGTGCTCTGCAGATGTCTCTGGATAGATCCTTGAATGCGATCATGACATCCGTACGGAGGGAAGCAATATCAGCTCTAATGGAGACAGCATCCTCTCGGAGAGAGACCGTATTAGCGCGAATAGATACTACAGCATCCTCCAAAGCCTGGAGTCGCTCTCCAAAGCCGGGTGTCTGTGCTAGAACCTCAGGTACCGCTGGAGCGGGAGAATGATGATGCTAAGCCTGCTCCGCATCATGAATGGGTGACCCAACTGGAGAGTGTTGCTCTGCGTCCTCTGCAGGCTACTCCAAATTGATGTCCATGTGTATGGCAGCCGGATCGACTGGTATATCGTCCGCTGCCATGTCTGCTACTGCTGCTGACTACTCCTCTGCCTCTAGATCCTCAGCTGCCTCGACAGCATCGTCCCTCAGGCTCTTAATAAGAGCATTGTAGCTCTTATCCCGGTCCTTCTTCTTGAAGGAACAAGCCCCAGACTTTGTCTGCTCCCGTGGCTGGAAAGGATAGTGCTGGTTTCGTAGAATCTGGGTGATGAGGTGGCCAAATGGAAGATACTTAGCCCTTTTGGGCTTGGCCTTGCTGATGTGGTCGACACACAGCTTCATTATGACGCTCCAGATGAGTGCTGGAATAGATAGTCAATGCCCTGTATAGAATGCGTACAGAGCTGTCAAATAGTTGCCGTACCTCTGTGTCTTATAGCCGACCATGAAGATGTTACAGAACAGGACAGAGTCGAAAAACCACAGGTCATCTGGAAGATAAGTTCGGGTGGCATAGGCCTCGCCACTGGCATAGTGACCTATGAGTAAAACGGCTATGTCTACATATGTGGGACTATAGAGAGTGGGATATGTGTCTTGTAGTTCTGGAGGGCAAACGTGTAGACAATGGCAAAATCTGGACAATCTGTCCACAATGATGCGGATCGGGTAGCCATCAATGGTGGTCCACAACTCCGCCAGGTTACTCGGGGCAGGCCGGAGGTTCTGGTAGAACATCCGGACCAACCTTGGGTACACTGGGTATGAGACAGGGCCTAGTATGGCTGAGATGCCCAGTCTGAAGATATCATCATATGCTGACTAGGTAAGCACCGATTGGGAAAAGAAGTCTGTGTCAAAGACCGACTCATGCGCCACTCGAAGGCGTGAGTATCTACGTAATGGTTAGTCTAACTCCTAGGCTGGCTGAGCTGGCTGTGGTGGTGGAGATGGTATATGCTCAGCCTCAACATAACCCCATAGTTGTTAAAGGCGCCAGCCTGAGGCACATGTCGCCTCCAATGGCTTAAGGAGCTGGGGTTGAATAGGGCGGCCGCCTTTGTATAACAGGCGCAACGCCTGAAGGTGCGCCTCTTGAAAAAAGGAACTTTTTTTTAGTTGTTTTGTTATTTTTTTTGTTTTGTATTCCTTATTAATTGTTTATTATTACTTTTTATTTATTTATTACAAAACTTACAAGTTAAAAAACGAAAAATAAAAAGAAAACCAAAAGCAAAAGTGGAAAGAGACAGATCTGCCGGCAGCGAAGGCGATATCTGCGAAGCTCTCGGATCTGCCGGCTCTCTCAGTCTCGGTCCTCTTGGATCTGCTAATAAGTTCTCCTTCTCTCTCTCCTTCTTTCCTCCTCTCCTCCTCTCTTTTCTTCTTCTCTCTTTTCTTCTTACCAAATCTGTCAAATTTTTTTTTTTACTCTCTTCTTCTTTTCTTCTTTTCTTCTTCTCTTTTCTCCTCCTCCTCCTTCTCTCTCTTCTTCTTCTCTCTTCTCTTCTTTGATTAGAATGTCAGATTTTTTTTTTTTACTCTTATTCTTTTCTTCTTCTTCTTCTTCTTTTTCTTCTTCTCTCTTCTATTCTCTCGTCAGAATGTCAGATTTTTTTTTTTTTTTTTCCTTCTTCTTCTTCTTCTTCTTCTTCTTCTCTCGGCTCTCTCTTCTTTCAATTCTTTGAGTTCTTTCCTTTTGCTTTTGGCAGATTTTTTTTATTTATTTTTATGCTTGTCTAGAATCTAGATGATGTTGATCTTCTGTTTTTTTTAGGGTTTTTGCGTAGTTGTTGTTTTTATAGATTAGTGCCTTACTGCCTTGCATGTGTTTGGTGCTGCACCTGATTGATTTTGTTTACTCCTTATTAAAACAGATAATAGAGATATACCTAATCAATCAATCATGGTGCTTATAGAAAATTAGATTGATTTGATTTGAACATATAGCACATCCTTGATCCTTGTGGTTTTTGCAAGATAAATTCATAATTTCTATTTAATGCATCCAAACATGGTGCTTGCAGCTTGCAAAATTTTTTTATTCGTGCTTAATTCGTGCTTAATGAAAATTAGATTTGATTGACTTAAAAGTAATAATAGCACATCCATGTGATTTTTGCAAGATGAACTCAAATTTTCTATCAATTAATGCAGCATCCAAACATTATTGCAATCTTTATATATACTATTACATCTTTAATACTTTATTGGGTGGGTTTTGTTTTGTTTTTTTTCAACGTGCGCCTTACTTCAGTCGGGCGCGCGCCTCGCCTTGTGCCTCAGGCTCTAGGAGGCATTTACGTTTTTGTGTGCCTTGAGCCTTTAACAACTATGCATCACCCTATGAAGAAGATTCTCTGTCTAAAGACTGTAGGCGGCTGTCAACTGGCAACTAAGGTGGAGTGGGCTCCTAGGCATGAGATGGACCTGCCTCGTTGTCCAAACTCAGCCTGCCCCTGCGGTGATAGTGTCCACAGGCTACAGTTTTGACCCTAGCCATGGTCTGCAAAATAATAGGAAAAACTTGCAAAGAAAGTCAGTGCCGATATAAAGAATTAAAGCACAGTTCATAGAATCAAATAGGATAGACAAATCAGATAGGGAACATGAATCTATTCAAGTGATAAAGAATAAGTGATATGATGGGAAACATGCTAAACAATATAAGTATGGAATGCATCCAATGTGGAAAACATAGGCATTGGGCATGTATGAGATGGCATGAAACACAAGAGATGGTGTGTGAGATATGTGAAATAAATCTGTGAAGTTCGATCGATCACAAAAATGTGAGATCGATTCAAGTTCGATCGATCAAGAATGAGTGAGAATGATCTATTACAGATCGATCGAATAAAAAGTTTGATCGATCGAACTGTGAAGTGAAACTCGAAAAGTCACAAATATGTGAAGTGGATGGCACGGGGCCTTCACGAACATGGTCGTGGACTCATCAACACAGCAAATCAACCTATTGGGTCACTTGGTTCGGCCCATATTCTAAAAATTGAAACAAATGTCAAAATATATACAACCATATGTACATATATATATATATATATATACAAAGAGCATCAAACTTCATCAATGGAGATTTTCAGCATCAAAATAGCTTAGATCTAGCATTTAAAACATGTATTAAACAAATTGAAGCTTGAAATCACAAGAGGGAGGTTCGGATCTTACCGGAGTGAAGGGAGAAGTGGAGATGCGAAGGGGGGTGAGATGCGAGTCAAGATCCGAGAGGAGAACGAGTGATTCGACGCCTGGGATGCTCGCCGGAGTCTCGCCGAAGATAGGGAAGAATTGGGATGCAGCGGCAAAGAGGGAACGAGGGTCTGAGATCGATTCTTGTTGAATCGATCGAATGACCCTGAATCGATTTTAAAAACATTCCCTTGCCAGTTCGCTCGATCGAACTGAATTTCAGATCGATCGAACTGACATCGATCTCTCCTCTTAAGTAACAAAGTATTTTTGTGATTTTTTTTTTCTTTGAATTTTTGAAATTTAAAACAAAATCAAAACAAAGTCAAAATTGAAAATCAGAGAACAAATATCGATCTCCCCAAGATCTATCACAAAATACCTTTGATCGATCGAAAATGCATAGAATTGAAGAAATGTTCGATCGATGAGACAGAGAGGCTTTTGGATGCAGGTTCAAAATTTTTCTAAGTGTTGGAACTGCAGATCGATCCAAGATGAAGTTGGATCGATCGAAGAAGTTTAGATCGATCTAGGAACAAGTTCAAACGATGGGATAGAGAGCTGAAATATGCAGGTTTTGTTCAAACCATTGGACATAGAGTGATTTGGATACAGGTTTGATGCAGGTGAGAAGTTCGATCGATCGAATTCATTTTGAAATCGATCGAACTTATGAAAAATGCTTAATTTCAACATAAAAGTGCATGCAATCCTAATCACAGTTCCTAGCAATGCATATAAACCCAAAGCCAATATCTAGACTTCGCAAGAAATGAAATTAAAGATAGAAATGAGGGAGGAATAGGGTTTGGACACCCTACGAAATGTCTTGCTAGTCTTTAACGTCTCTAGCAAGATGTTGGGCTCTTTTAGCTTAGATCAAACATCTTGTAGTGCATCCCCTCCTCAATGGGGTGATAAGTGCTTTGAACTCCACCCAACAAATGGTTCTTTACGAAACTTGTTGGATTAAGCTCAAAAGACATTTTCGGTCCTTGGTCAAAACAATCTTTGGGCTTCCACGCCCTTGCAAAACAAGATTTTGAAACAAATTTCTTTGGTTTCAAGGTTGAAGATGGACTTTTGAAACTTTGGTCTCTTATAAAAACTCAATTCCTTCACTTTTAAGGTCATGACATTTCTCTATAACATTAATCTCTTCATGCTTGTCAAATGAATTGGGGGTTGGATTAAAAATATTTAACTTTACCTTCATGTTTCTAAATCAAATCTTCATTATCCCCGTCCTACAATTAATGTTGGCATTTGTAGTTGCCAAAAAAGGATGGCCAAGGTTAACGGGAATTTGGCTCTTAGGATTTGGGACCGGTTCGGTGTCAATGACAACAAAATCAACGGGAAAGAAGAATTTATCAATCTTAATCAAGACATCCTCAATGATACCCCTAGGATTTTTTATTGATCGGTCGGCAAGTTGTAAAACTACCGACGTCGGTTTCAAGTCTTCTAAGCCTAATTTGACATATACCGAATATAGAAGAAGATTAACACTTGCTCCTAGGTCAAGAAGAGCCCGATTAATGATATGATCACCAATGATATGATCACCAATGATACATGAGGTGGTAGGTGAACTGGGGTCCTTAAACTTTAGAAGAGTGTTATGCTACAAAATTGAGCTTACTTGCTCGGTTAAGACCATTTTTCTAGGTGCTTGGCTTTTGTTCTTCCTCTTTTGGGTGCACAAGTCTTTCAAGAATTTGGCATAAGCCAGAATTTGCTTGATTGCATCCAAAAGTGGAAGATTGACTTTCACTTGCCTAAACACTTCCATGATTTCATTTACTTTGGTCTTTTGCTTGTCATTTGAAATGGATTCTTTTAAGGCATCCGGGAATAGAGCTTTTGGCTCAAAAACCTTTTCAGAAATTTTCTTTGAACTCTCTTCAACACAAAAAGTTTTCAAATCATTTTACAAATTTCTCTTTTCAAAATCACGTTTCAGTACATTCTCATTTATATGGTCATGCACATGCAATGAAGAAGGAATATGATATGAAACGGGACGGGTGTCAACTTGCAGTTGCACCAGTTCACTCTCTTCATTGGACATACCCACTTGGTTGTCCACAATCTTTCCACTTTTCAAGGTAGTCACCGCATTAACATGCTCTATTATGTGACCTTCCGATGAGGAATGAGTCTCCACAACACATTGTTGCTTGGGTGAGGTATTCAAAGGCATTTTTCCTTTCTCTCTAGCATTTAAAGTACTAGCTATTTGCCCTACTTTGGGTTTCTAGCTCAGCAATAGATTGAGATTGAGAATGAAGTAATTGTGTGTTTGCCTCTAAAATGCCCAAAGCAGTCAAAACTTTCTCTTCAAAAGCAGCACTTCTAACATTTCCTTGGGAATATGATGGTTGATTAGGAAAATGAGAATTAGAGAATTGGTTTCCTTATGATTGGTATGATGATCTAAAACCTTGGGAACTTTGGCCTTACATTGGAGGTGGAATGTACTTTCCTTGAAAACCACCTTAGGAAGGGTTTGAGCCCTCCCCTTGGCTTTTCCAAGAGAAATTTGGGTGATTCCTCCAACTAGGATTGTAGTGATTGCCATAAGGATTGTTCCCTTGATTAGCAAAAACAGCATTTGCTTGTTCATGATGCTCATTTTGCACATGTCCATCGAGACAATTGGAAGTAGAATGTAAAACACTTGAACAAGTCATACATGTCTCATTAAATGCATGATGAGAATGGTTAGGGAAGGAAGATACTTGATTCGCTGAGTTTTGGTTGATCAAACCTTTGAGATAATGATTTCATTTCGGCGGCAATTTCAGTGGAGTGGTCGACTTGATGTAAGCCAACACTCTTCCTACCACTAGAATTTCTACCATTCTTCGAAGATAAAGTACGATGCAAAGAATTTTCACTCATGCTCTCATAAAGACGCCACACATCATCCTCATGCCTATCAATGTAAGAGCTACCCATGGAAGCATCAACCATGCCCTTGTAATTATCTGATAAGCTCTCAAAGAAATATTGAACTAATTGCCATTTGGGCATGTCATGATGTGGACACTTCCTAAGCAATTCATTAAAGCGTTCCCATGCCTTATGAAATGTTTTTCCATCCCCATGTGAAATTTCCCTAATTGAAGTTCTCATGGCATTGGTCTTAGAAACCGGATAGTACTTCTTCAAGAACTCTTGCTGCATTTCCGCCCAAGAAGTTATTGAAAAAGGCCTAAGATTATTAAACCAATATTTTACCTTGTCTTTAAGGGTGAATGGAAAAAGTTTAAGCCTTAAGACCTCTTTCGGTATGTTCATATATTTTACGGTGGAACATACTTTAAGAAACTCATCCAAATGCTTGTAAGGTTCTTCACTTGGAAGTCCATGATAGTTAGGAAGCATTTGTATAGTTTGTGGTTTGATTTCATAGTGGTGTGCTCTAAATGGTGGCAATTGAATGCATGTGGGTGAATTATATTCATTAGGCACATAATGATCTCTTAAAGCAAGGGGAGGATTAGCAATTGGAGGTGCAACATGGGCACCTTGAATGATGGGAGGTGGTGGAGCATAGATTGGCCTTGGCATTCCCAATGGAAGTTGGCCTTATTGTTGTGGGGGAGGAACGAATGGCCTTGGCATGCCTAATAGAACTTACATGTTATCATGATGCATATTGGGGTAGAGGATACCTTGTTGGTCTATGTGACCAAGGTCCTTCACATGGTCCTCATTGTGTCCTTCCATTGATGAAATGGATTGACTAGAACTACCTCTTCCCCTAGGATTTTGAACAATGAATTCAAGATGAAAATTTAAAGGGACAAAAGTGGGTCTCAATGATCTACGACCAAGCATACACAATGCAGCACAACAAGTAATAACAACAATCAACAACCTTCCTCCACATTTAATGTTCCCATACTCCCATGCTTTAACAACATGCAAGAAAAGTAAATTTGCCTCCACGTGGGCTCACAATTTATCTAAGAATTGAAATACAAGCCTCCACGTGGGACGACGATTTAACTAGAGATTGAGTAAGAAAAAGCTCACAAAGGTCCTTTAGCACTTCAACTCCAAATTTTTAGCTTTTAACTTAGCAATTTTTTATGATTTTAGCCTTTTTCCTTGCTTGCTTAGCTCCTTTGCTTGGAATACTCCTTTGCTCACCTTCTTAGCCCAATGCTCCTAGTCAAACAAGAACAAACACAATAAGTACCAAAAATTGAAATGAAAATAAAGACACGATCAAAAGAGTACTAATTCCTTATTGATTCCACAAATATGACGTTGCCAATCAATCAATCCCCGGCAACGGCGCCAAAAACTATGGTGGCATCCCAAGCGTACGCATAAAATAATGCACAACACTTTGAGTTTGGAAATTAGTGTCAAGTAGGCACCATAATTTAAATTTATAAACCGCTTAACACCCATACTATGTAGTATGAGTGAGAAGGGATCATCCCAAGGGATTGAGGTGTCGTACTAGGTTGAGGAATCAAGATTAGGGTTAGTAGGTTCGAGTGATCAAAATAGTGGTTGGTGGTTGAATTACACTAGATGCAATTTAAACTAAAGTAAACAATAATGCAATAAAAAGAATGAAAGAGAGAGAGATCTTGGGGTTTAGAGATCACCACTAAGCATAGCTTTTCTACACCCTTAATGAATGATTAATGAGGGAAAAAACAAGTATTGCAACAAAGTGTATGTGTGTGTGGTTGTTTCAACAAGCATGGATGACAAATCAATCATATATTGTCTAAACAACATGGTGGATAGCACAACATATCAAATTAAGTCATTAATCCTTTCTTTAAGCTCATAATCTAAACACATCACAAGGTTAGAAATATATGTTACTTGTTTTCATAAGTATGGAATATCAACAACAACCATGGATTGTCCTCCCATTTAACATCTACACTACAACTAAGCTAATGACATGAAATTAAACAAATTAAACTAAGGGAGAGGTACAATCCATCAAGAAATGAGTATAAACCATCAAATAAACCACAAGAACATGCTATTAAGCACTATGTCTTGACAATATTTAGATCTATAGCATTAATGCACATAGACATGCATCAATAACACAAGAAATAGAGACAAACACATGAACATCTATTCTAGCATACATAAACATATGGATAGAATAAAATAATCAATTGAAAGGATTAAACCACATAAATCATTAAATAAACAAGATCTATATATATAAAAGTGTCAAGACATGAATCACAATACAAATCCCCTCAAAAATACATAAATCAAGAAGTAGAAAGCATGCTTAGGGCTAACTCTAGCCCCAAGAGGATGTCTAGCCACTCATGGATGATGTCCTCTAACCCTCAAGGGCAAGCTCCATGGAAGAAATCTGCTCCTTGGTTGATGAAGAGTCTCCAATGGTGTCTCTAGCCTCCTCCTCTCCTTTGTTTCCTCACTAAGTATTATCTTCTCTAAGTATGTGTATATGTGTAAAAGTGGCTCATATTCCTTATATAGGTAGGTCAAAAATCACCCCAAATGAGCTGGGCTTGTACACCAATAATCCACTAATGATTGGATATGAGATAACTTTTAATGAGTTGGAATTTGGATTTTTCTCGGGATTTGGGAAGTTCGATCGATCGAACTTATGGTGAGATCGATTGAACATGGCTGAGATCTATCGAATTAAAGCTGGATCGATCCTCAATGCCAACACCTTTTTGGATAAAAACAAATCTGAGATATTTTGAAGATATTTTTGGGAAAAGGACAAAAGTGATTGATAGGGTGGTACAGTTGAATAAGATATGGCATGTGGATAAGGACAAGAAAGTTTGATTGATCAGAGAATGATGGTGGATCGATCGAACTTTTGGGATCACTGATGATGACATCATGGCCTGGATCTATCTTGGAATGCTGAGATCGAACTTTTATTGAGATCGATCGAAGTTGCTGAAATTCCACCCTTTGCTTCCTTTTGCTCTACTTTGCTCCTTTCTTTGATTCATCCCAGAATTGCTTCATTTCTGCTCTTATTTGGCTGAGTTAGCTTATTTTGGGGATAAGTACCTGAAAATAGAAATAACATGAAATCAATACAAAACAGTAAAATAAGATAAATAAAGGTTCTAGAACACCTAAGCTTAAGGGGTTTAAATGCGCACTTTTCAGTGCTTATCAGAAACCACTTAGAATGAAGATACGTGAAGTCAAAAACCAACTCCGAACAGAAAAAGTGAGGTTATGCCAACAAAGTGACAAATGAGGAAAAGACGAAATAGGGAAAAGAACGAAAGTGAATAGTGTCAAAAAACGAAAAAATGTGAAAATGACTCGGTCCTTAAAGGAAATTGTCAATTCAAAGGAAAGAGTCTCCAAAACCATTTTCGAGCACTCGAGATGACACTAAGTGATAAGAAACCGAACTCATAAAAGAAATTTCAACGAAAAAAATTCATCCGTAAAATTCTGAGGAAAAATGGAAGGAAGGAAATGACCGAGTCACTATCTTTAATTGGTTGTTCAACCCTATTGTCAACTTGCCTACCACTTCTCAAAGTGTTAATTGCTTGCACTTGCTCTTGGGAGGGGCACCCTGATGTAGAGTTTGCTTCCACAAGATATTAGGCCTTTAGGTTCCTTTCGGGTTGGCTAGGCAATTTACCAATTTCTCTCGCATTCAATGCATTAGCTATCATCCCGATTTGAGACTCAAGCTTTGATATCGATTGAGAATGAGAATACAACAAATTGGTGTTCATTTCCAAACTACCCAAAGCCACTAAGACCTTATCTTCAAATGTGGAGTTGCTAGAAAGTGCATGAGGATGAGTAGAGCTACTTTGAGAATTATAAGCTTGAGGATAAGAGAAATGATTCATTCTTTGATGATAAGAAGAAGATGAAACAAATCGTTTTAAACCTTTATTTCTTTGATGAGGAGGAATATATCAGTTTTGAAAATTTTTAGCTTGAAAAGGATTTGAATGTTCACTTCACACCGGAACATAAGCATTTGGAAGAGGGTGAGCAAATATGGCATTGACTTGTTCATAGTGTTCATCAAGCATATGTCCATGGGGACAATTGGAAGCAGTGTGCAATACATTTGAACAAGTCATGCATGTCTCACAAGAATGATGAAGATGATGATTAAGAAGATGAGATGATTGAGTTACCGGTTTTTGACTCAATAAAAATTGATCAAGTTTTTGAGTAAGTG
Source organism: Cornus florida (assembly GCF_030987335.1). Lineage (NCBI taxonomy): Eukaryota > Viridiplantae > Streptophyta > Magnoliopsida > Cornales > Cornaceae > Cornus > Cornus florida. The sequence continues at coordinate 52,683,851 of NW_026775572.1, forward strand.
TTTTGACCTCGGCAACAATCTCCATTGGGCTCTCAATTTGACATACTTTCAAATTTCTCTTTTTGTCAATATGATCATGACTCAACCGAGAAGTGTGCGACTTATGCAATGAATTTTCACTCATTTTCTCAAAAAGGTGCTAAACATCATCCTTATGTCTCCCAAAATATGAACCTCCACATGATGTATCAATAATGTCCTTATGAGTGTCGAATAGACTTTCATAGAAATATTAAACTACTTGCCATTTAGGAATGCCATAGTGTGGGCATTTCCTTAGCAAGCCATTCAATCTTTCCCAAGCCTCATGTAAAAGTTCTCCTTCCCCTTGAGAAAATTCTCTAATGGCTGTTCTCATTGAATTAGTCAAACTTACGGGTAAAATTTTTTTAAAAATTCATTTTGCATTTGTATCCAAGAAATTATTAAATTTGCCTTCAAATTGTTGAACCAATGTTTCGCCTTATTTTTAAGAGTAAATGGGAAGAGAAGTAACCTAAGAACTTCCTCCGGGACATTCATGTATTTCACGGTGGAACGTATCTCAAGAAATTCATCAAGATGTTTGTAAGGCTCCTCATCATTTAAGCAATAGAAAAGTGGATGATCGGTTGATCAACTATACATCAACCTTCGCAATAGCACGAATCATTGTAAAATAGGGCTATTGGTCGGGTAAGTCGAACCACTGGGACTGCGCTAGTCTTAAGGCAACCTAAGTGTCTAAAGTCATTTTAGAGTGATAAGGGGTGTTCATAGAGGGTTTGTTTTATGGTCACTAAACTAGGAATTCAAAGTGCATAAAATAATAGTGTTAGTAAATGAGAGTTAGAGATAATAAAAGGGGAAACTAGAGAAGTGAATCCACCTACGCCCTAAATACATGCTAAATCAAGACTAAATTGGGGATAAACACTATATAAGCAATGATCAAGAATTATGTAGCAACACATAGTTGCTTCATAACCAATAAGAAGTTCATGAGATTAAAACAAGAATGGTCTATCAAAAGGCAACACATTTGGACTACCTAGACTAGGGTGTAGTATCAAATACATTAACTTAAGCAAAAGACCATCAAGCATTCAATCAAATGATGAAGCACATGAAGGTAAGAATCAAGCATAATCCATCAAAGGAGGTACCTAAGCAATGGAATATCAAGTTTCAAAATCAACATGCCTTGAAAACCATTCATAGTTAATATCTTCATTGTCACTATGAAAATAAAAGCAATAAGACTAATCTAAGAATCATCAAGACAAGCTAAATAACTCACATTAATCATTTAAACATGAATATTCATTACAAGAAGTAATAAGCTCTTAAACTATGAAAAGACCAAAGTTTATACATTATAATCCCCAAAATAGAACCTAATCTAGAACATGAACAAAAGGGGAGGCTTCATCACCTCCCTAGATGAGGTTTAGTTACCCATGAGTGAGCTAGAAGAAGGAAGAAGCTTGCCCTTTTCCTCCATTTTCGAGCTCCCTTCCTTTTGCTCCAAGAACCCTCTTCTTCTTGCTCTCTTCTCTCTCCTCTATCTTGTAGAATATATGATAATGATATGTGTGGCCTTCCTTGCCTTATCTCCTTCAACAAAGCTCTCTCTCTCCTCCAAAAAAAACATCCCCAACCACCTCATAAAGAAGTAAGTAGAAAATGAGGAAACCAATGCACAAGTGGCTGCCAAAATGAGAATTCCCGAAGGCAATTCTGCCCCAAATTCGAGCACTCTAAGCAAGGCCTCGAGCGCTCGAATTTAGTGTAAAAATGCCCATGCATCACTTGCTCCGCCCAGACCTACTTTGGTTAAACAGCCATAACTTTGCGCTCCGAACTCCGAATGACAAACTGTTTAAAGATTTGGAGAGCTGATTCAGAGCTTTAAAAACTTCATGTTTTGATGAAGACCCAAATCTCAAGTCTGGTTGGTCGAAAATGGGGAGAAAGGCAGTACTTCAGTGCTGCCAGGCAGTTCTGCGCACCTCTGGTAACAAGGCCATAACTCTCTGCTCCAAGCTCCGAATGATGAACCGTTTGAAGATTTAGAAAGCTAATTCAGAGCTCTAAATCTTTCATGTTATGATGGAAGTCCAGTTCTCGAGCTTTCTGGGTCAAAATGGCGAGCAAAGTCCTAACTCCACTGTTGATCTCGTGAAGCAATCTGCCCTAATTTCGAGCACTCGAAATTAGGCCTCGAGCACTCGAAAATTGGCCAGAATGCCCTATGCTTGGTTTGCTCATCCCGGACCTACTTTGGTAAAATGGCCATAACTTTGTGCTCTAAACTCCAAATGATGAACCGTTTGAAGATTTGGAAAGCTAATTCAGAGCTCTAAAAACTTCATGTTTTGGTGGAGATCCAATTCTCAAGGATGATTGGTCGAAAATGAAGATCAAGGCAGAATTTCATTGCTGCCAGGCAGTTCTGCGCACCTCTGGTAACAAGGCCATAACTCTCTGGTCCGAGCTCCGAATGACGAACTTCTTGAAGATTTGGAAAGCTGATTCAGAGCTCTAAATATGCGATTTTATAATGGAAGTCCAGTTCTCGAGTTTGCAAGGTCAAAATGGTGAGCAAAGTCCTGACTCCACTGCTGCCAGAAATTCAGAATTGTGCCTTTTGATGGCCAAAACTCCACAAAGCCTTGATTTTGCTCCTTTTTTGGCAAATGGACCTGAAAATGCATAAAAACATAGAAATGAAGATAATCTACATAAATTAACATACAACGGACTTTACTAATGCAATTTAGGGCGCTTGAATATATAATATTCGGCGCTTATCACACCCCCAAACTTACATTTTGCTAGTCCCTTAGCAAAACTACAATGAAAAATTTAATGAAAAGACAACCATGGGCTTGCTACTACAAAAATATCATCCATGGTAAAATAAGATATATACATTGCTCAAAAAATAACTTGAAATAGAAAAAGAGCTGGAGATGGGGTCATTGGGAAGACTACCTTGCATATATGAAGCGTTGATACAAAAATTGGCTAAATACATTTCCACATACATGCATCAACGTCAAAGTCTATATAAATAACTCAATTATCATCTCTTGAATGGAAATCAACTCTAGCTTCAGTGAAAGTGAATTAGATTCTCAACATGCGGCTTTTACTTTCTTTTCCAATTCCAAAGCGCAAGTTTTCAAATCATTGAATTCCCCTTTAAATGAGGTCCCTAAGGCATGATTTTATTTACAAGACAACTTTTGTTGCTTGTTGACAATTTATTGTAACTCAAGCGAAACATAGAATGGTTGTGCAATGCTGAAGTCCCTTAAGCTTTCTAACCAACCCTTGTAGCAAGCGTTAGGCCAACAACTCCCAAACCAGATGGCTTTAGGGTGTTAAGTGTAGAGACACTCCATAGGGCTTAATAGCTCAAGTTGGAAAGGCTACGAACTCCAACGAACCATGTTTATTACCAGTTTATTTTTTTTTGAATGACCGTGCAATGTTTAAGTCCCTTAAGCTTTCTAACCAACCCCTGTAGCAAGCGTTAGGCCAACAACTCCCAAACCAGACGGTTTTAGGGTGCTAAGTGTAGAGACACTCCTAGGGCTTAATAACTCGAGTTGGAAAGGCTACGAACGTCAACTGATCATTATTTTCTTTCTTTCTAAGTTTTTTTTTTTTTTTTAGATTCATGCCAAAAGTATTCATCCATTAGGTTCATCAAATCAGATTAACTAGGGCAAGGTCAAGGTCAATCAAGTTGCATGCCTCACAGTTAAGTTTCCAATGTGCATCTGTGCATTGTGAAGCTTAAAAGAGTGTCAAATCCAGCGAGAATTTAATTGAGACATTTATACAGACTAATTTGAATCTACATGATCATTTCAACTCAAATTTTCTTTATTTTCAAAAATATCAGCTGCTTCTATACACAAAGTTTTAAACATATGCTTTCATCTCCAACAGGTTTCAAATTCCATTATCATTGCTTAGCAAAAATGTAAAACCAAAAATACATAAATGCACCCCCAAACTTGAATGTCACATTGTCCTCAATGTGAGAAGACAAGTAAATCAAAATAAGCGCAAAGAGGGTAAAAGAATAATAATACCAAGTGGAGTGATGACGACGTAGATGTTCAGCCATGTGAGTGCGCAACGGCGTCCCCCAAACTTGGACATGAAGACCTATCAAGACAGAACTAATGTACACAGGTGAAAGCATAGGTCTCTTAAGAAAAAAAATCAAAACAGAAATGAAAACACTAAGACGAATGTGATTGCAAGGTAAAAATCCATACAAAATACAAATTGGCACACATGACTCATAAGTGTAAAATGGAAAACAAAACAATGCCAAAAGCCGTGCATTTAGAGAGATAAAGTTGGCTTAGGCAATTCGTCAAACACGTGGTGTGCAAGACAAAAAGGAAGAGGGCCAAAGGTTGATTAGAGATGAGAAAATCCAAAAATTTGGCCCTGCAAATGCAATACACAACTCCCAAACAATCACAAATCCTTCACACAAGCAATCCCATCCTCCATTGATCAAAAATTGAAAGAAAAAGAGGGTAGACACTTACCCAACAATGGAGAACACAAGGCCCATTATTTGTGGTTAATGGAAGATGTGGATGAGAGGTTGATGATGGTGCTTGGGTTAGAGGAGAGTGGGGAAAAAGGTGGAGGAGGTGAAGGTGGGTTTGCATGGGGTGGTGAGGTTGAGGGTGGTTGGGTTGTGAAGTTGGTGGAGGAGAGGGGTTGGCATGGAGTGGGTTGTTAGAGAGTTGGGGTGGTGGATGGAGATGCCGAGAGGGTGGGTTTGATGGGTTGAGGTTTGCCGAGAGAGATGAGGAAGGTTGGGGGGTTGATGGTGGTGAGTTATGGGTTGCATGCATGGTGGGATGAGATGAGGGTGGTGAAGTGAGGTTGATGGTGGTTGAATGGTGTGAGGCCGAGAGGGATGGTGGTTCACATTTAGAGCACTCCAAATGGGAGCTAGAGTGCTCTAAATGAAGGCAGTAGCTTGGGATGAGATTGGTTCACATTTAGAGCACTCTAAAATGGAATTAGAGTGCTCTAAATACAAGCAGCAGCCTCGGAATGATGGTGGAGAAGTTTGGAGCAACCCAAATGGAAGCTAGAGCACTCCAAACTTGGGCAGTGAGCATGCAAAATTGGTGTGGTAATTTGGAGCAATCTGAATGGGATTTGGAGGGCACGAAATTGGCTCAGTAGGCTAGGGGGTGAGCTCGGCTGTGAGGACTGAAGCAATGAGTGAAAGGGAAAACATGCAAGACAGTGAGCACCATAGAAGTTGAATTTGTTGCAATGGAATATGGAATGTGAGCAACATGGAAATGGAAGTTGTTCAAAATGGAGTCCATGCATGGAAATTCAGTGGCTTGGAGATGAAAGAATGCATGCAATGAAAGAATGCATGCAATGAATTTTAATGTAGGGAAAATTTTTGAAGCCTTGCAAGAGAATTCCAATCCAATGCATGGATGGAAAATTTTTGAAACTTAGCACTTTATCTCTAAAGCATGGAAAAAATTTTAAAATTTGCAAATTCAGTCCATTCCACTGCATGGATGGAAAATTTTTGGAAAAATTGTCGAATTGCTCAACATTTCTAATGCCTAGATGAAAAATTTTCAAACTTTGCATTTCATCTCCAATGCATGGAAAATTTTGGGGAACCATGATCCAACAATGCGTTGAAAATGAGAGGTTGTGCACATGAGTTGCATGCCAAAGATCCTATGAACTTGCTCGAAAGCGATGGAAATTTCCGGGAATGAAAATTAGAGCTGAGAAGGTCTAAGAGGCCAGTCTAAAATTGCGGAACGCAACTGAAGATCATTTCAGAAAAATCAAATTTTTGGCTTTTCTAAACCATTTCCCAGAAAATTTCAAGGCACGAGCAATTTGAGAAGGTAGGGAAGCTTGGAACATCGAAAGAATTTCTTCCCTTGCTTTGCTAAATTTAATGTCGATAGCTAGACGAACCAGGATCAGGATCCATTGGAGAGATGGATCCTTAACGCTTCGTATGCAACTTGCCTCCTTCATATGGTCTCAAACTTAGATCAATGAATGGTGAGGGATATTGATCCTTCCGAAGAGAAACAAGTTTGGCCTTAGAGGATTTGAGCATCGCTTTTAATCTCACTTCTTTTATTTTCAGATTTAAGCAAAGGTGTTGCTTGTTCGAGATTATGGAGGCTCGTTGAATGTCATTGTTTTGACTAACAATGGTAGGATCATGACCTTCCATATTTGCAATCTCCAAGTCATATACCTCATTGTACTCAAATGGTTTGTTCACAGGTTGAGTATCATGGACAATGATTCTAGATTGGGCTGGAATGATTGGAAGAATTTTCAGCAACTTGTCAACATTCTCCTTACCTTTGTCCGGTGGTTCACCCTCAAAATGTTGAGGTAACTCCGGTGAAGAAATGGAAGGAGATGGACAATCCCACGATAGAGATGGATTTGGTGCTTCCCATAAAGGAGAGGAAAATGGTGATGGAATATCAAGCAAGGAGTTGACTTCCCGAATGGATTTGTCCACACCAAAATCCTCAAAATCAAAAGGGACCAAGCAAGCATGTAGGGGATCCTCCGTTGAAGGAGGTGGGATTGGATTTTGAATGTGTTCATCAGCAATAGTGATTTCAAAACACTCATTGTCATCTGAAGGAAGTTGCACAGCATTGAAGATATTGAGCTTAACATTCATATTCACAAAAGAGATATCCATCAATCCGGATCTACAGTTAATGGAAGCATTAGCTGTAGCTAGAAAAGGACGTCCGAGAATTATGGGAATGTGTTTTCTTGGATCATGGACTGGTTCCGTATCAAGAACCACGAAGTCTACCGGGAAGTAGAATTTGTCCACTTTTATGATCACATCTTCAATAATTCCCCGTGGTTGCTTAATAGATCGATCAGCAAATTACAACACTATCGGAGTTGGCTTTAGATCTCCCAAACCAAGTTGTAGGTAAACCGAATATGGAATCAAATTCACACTAGCTCCTAAGTCAAGGAGGGCCCTCTCGATTTTGTTGTCACCAATGACACAAGAGATTGTGGGGGCACCCGGATCCTTATACTTCGGAGGAGTGCTGTGCTGAATGATCGCACTAACATTTTCGGTTAACCTCACTTTCTTTGGTAAATGACTTCTGGAAGTGCGCTTTTGAGTGCACAAATCCTTAAGGAATTTTGCATAGGGAGGAATTTGCTTGATAGCATCCAAGAGAGGAAGATTGATCTTTACTTGCCTAAAGACCTCCCACATGTCTTGAATTTTGCAATTCTTATTCCCAAAATGTGTCGACTCTTGAAGACGTTGAGGGAACGGAGCTTTTGGCTCATAAGTAGTTTCCACATTTGGGGTGACATGCGTGGGACTTCCGTGAATGGTATTTGGACAAGAAGAACTTGGATTTGGACTTGAAGAGCTTGAATTTGGATTTTTCAACGGAGGGTTTTTCTCACTTGTGTCTCCATCAACCTTGTTGTCAACCACTCTACCACTCCGAAGGGTGGTGATAGCTTGAACTTGTTCATGAGTCGGCCCACTCGGAGGAGGGGTTTCATCAATCACATGTATTCCTCTAGGATTTTCAAATGGTTGAGCGGGAAGCTTACCCTTGTCTTTTTGAAGAAGTTGGTTCACTTGGTTAGCTATTTGTCCCATTTGATTTTCGAGCCTAGCTATGGATTGAGTATGGGAGTGAACCATTTGGAGAGTAGGTTTCAAGGATGTCAAGAGATGCTTGTTGGAATCTATGATTTGCTTGTTTAATGATTCCATCATTTGCACATTTAATGATTCCATCATTTGCTTGTTTGCAGCCACTATCTCATCAATTGGATTCACAGGAGGTTGAGTGGAGACATTTGGATTGTATGGAGGTTGGTAGCTTGAAGAGGCTTGGAAAGGCCTACCTTGATATTGAGAAGAGGGCTGATTTTGAGGCCCTTGATTTTGAAGTTGGGAATTTTGTGGGGCTTGTTGCCTCCACGAAAAATTCGGATGGTCTCGCCAACCCGGATTGTAGGTGTTGGAATATGGATTGTTCCCGGGCCGTGAGAACATGGCATTAGCTTGCTCTTGGTTGGGATTGGGAAATTGCTCCGGTGTGGGGCAATCTTCCGAGAGATGAAATGGACTATTACATGAGGCACAAACCGAACTTGCCGAATTTTGAGACACTGAAGGAGGAAGATGTGGTGCCATCAATTGGTAGAATTTATGAGCTATGGCATCCACTTGAGATGATTCCTCCCTTATTGATTTTTGTTGACAAGGATTGGTGTTCTTTGGAGTGGTTGAGGTCGGAGCCCTACGAGAATTGTGTTGAAGTGAATTTTCACTCAAATTCTCAAGTAAGGTCCAAGCCTCATCCGCATTCTTGGACATGAACATCCCACCACAAGAAGAGTAAACCATAAATCTATGGGTGTTGGTCAAACCGGCATAGAAAGCTTGCACTCATTGCCATTTTGGGATCAAATGATGAGGACATTTCCGAAGAAGATCTTGTAGCCTTTCCCAAGTCTCATGGAGTTGTTCTCCATCAATTTGAGAAAAGCTTAGAATGGAACGCCTCATTTGGTTGGTTTTACTCACCGGATAATACTTCTTAAGGAATTCTTGTTGCAATTGAGCCCAAGAAGTAATAGAGTTGGGAGCGAGGGAGTTCAACCAATATTTTGCCCTATCCTTTAGGGAGAATGGGAAAAGATGGAGATGAAGTGCATTGTCCGGAAAACCTCTCAACCGGATGGTCGAACAGATTTCAAGGAACTCATCAAGATGCTTATATGGATCTTCATTATCAAAGCCATGAAATGATGGAAGCATTTGAATGGTACTAGACTTGATCTCATATTGAGCGGCATCGATGTTTGGCATCACTATGCAAGATGGAGAAGCATAGGTGGTAGGGATGAAATGATCTCTAAGAGTCATTGGCTCGATATTAGGAATTTCAGCCCTTTCATTCCCCGGATTTCCTACGTTATCCCCCATTATATTGAATTCAGTTCCAAGGTCCCTTATAAGAGTGGGTTCCCTAAGGTTCCGTCTAAGAGTTCTTTCAAGAGAGTTAATATCAATGGGAGAATCGATTGTGGGTAAGGAAAGTGACCTACGACCAAACATCAACAACAAAGCATATACTCAACAAAGCAATTCATCAACCACAACTCCACATACGATGTTCCCTTTCTCCTCAATTATCAAGATAGAAAATGTAAATGGCCACGACAAGGACCGATGCTTGAATACAAAATATAAACAAGTTAAGAGCCTCGACAAGGGCTTCACAACTAAATTAAACACATACACAATATTCACAATGCGAAACTAGAAGTCAAGAGACTTACCTGGGGTCCTCTAGACTTACAATTTGCTAGCAATCCCATGGCGAGCTTCGAGTCCCTAGAATCTTACAACACGAAGATGATCAAAACATACAAGGAATATTCACAAGACACAATATGCACAATCAGACTAAATTTAACCCTAAACTTTGGTTGCTAAACCGTTTGCAGTCCCCGGCAACGGCGCCAAAAATTGATCGGTTGATCAACTATACATCAACCTTCGCAATAGCACGAATCATTGTAAAATAGGGCTATTGGTCGGGTAAGTCGAACCACTGGAACTGCGCTAGTCTTAAGGCAACCTAAGTGTCTAAAGTCATTTTAGAGTGATAAGGGGTGTTCATAGAGGGTTTGTTTTATGGTCACTAAACTAGGAATTCAAAGTGCATAAAATAATAGTGTTAGTAAATGAGAGTTAGAGATAATAAAAGGGGAAACTAGAGAAGTGAATCCACCTACGCCCTAAATACATGCTAAATCAAGACTAAATTGGGGATAAACACTATATAAGCAATGATCAAGAATTATGTAGCAACACATAGTTGCTTCATAACCAATAAGAAGTTCATGAGATTAAAACAAGAATGGTCTATCAAAAGACAACACATTTGGACTACCTAGACTAGGGTGTAGTATCAAATACATTAACTTAAGCAAAAGACCATCAAGCATTCAATCAAATGATGAAGCACATGAAGGTAAGAATCAAGCATAATCCATCAAAGGAGGTACCTAAGCAATGGAATATCAAGTTTCAAAATCAACATGCCTTGAAAACCATTCATAGTTAATATCTTCATTGTCACTATGAAAATAAAAGCAATAAGACTAATGTAAGAATCATCAAGACAAGCTAAATAACTCACATTAATCATTTAAACATGAATATTCATTACAAGAAGTAATAAGCTCTTAAACTATGAAAAGACCAAAGTTTATACATTATAATCCCCAAAATAGAACCTAATCTAGAACATGAACAAAAGGGGAGGCTTCATCACCTCCCTAGATGAGGTTTAGTTACCCATGAGTGAGCTAGAAGAAGGAAGAAGCTTGCCCTTTTCCTCCATTTTCGAGCTCCCTTCCTTTTGCTCCAAGAACCCTCTTCTTCTTGCTCTCTTCTCTCTCCTCTATCTTGTAGAATATATGATAATGATATGTGTGGCCTTCCTTGCCTTATCTCCTTCAACAAAGCTCTCTCTCTCCTCCAAAAAAAACATCCCCAACCACCTCATAAAGAAGTAAGTAGAAAATGAGGAAACCAATGCACAAGTGGCTGCCAAAATGAGAATTCCCGAAGGCAATTCTGCCCCAAATTCGAGCACTCTAAGCAAGGCCTCGAGCGCTCGAATTTAGTGTAAAAATGCCCATGCTTCACTTGCTCCGCCCAGACCTACTTTGGTTAAACAGCCATAACTTTGTGCTCCAAACTCCGAATGACAAACCGTTTAAAGATTTGGAGAGCTGATTCAGAGCTTTAAAAACTTCATGTTTTGATGAAGACCCAAATCTCAAGTCTGGTTGGTCGAAAATGGGGAGAAAGGCAGTACTTCAGTGCTGCCAGGCAGTTCTGCGCACCTCTGGTAACAAAGCCATAACTCTCTGCTCCGAGCTCCGAATGATGAACCGTTTGAAGATTTAGAAAGCTAATTCAGAGCTCTAAATCTTTCATGTTATGATGGAAGTCCAGTTCTCGAGATTTCTGGGTCAAAATGGCGAGCAAAGTCCTAACTCCACTGTTGATCTCGTGAAGCAATCTGCCCTAATTTCGAGCACTCGAAATTAGGCCTCGAGCACTCGAAAATTAGCCAGAATGCCCTATGCTTGGTTTGCTCATCCCGGACCTACTTTGGTAAAACGGCCATAACTTTGTGCTCTAAACTCCAAATGATGAACCGTTTGAAGATTTGGAAAGCTAATTCAGAGCTCTAAAAACTTCATGTTTTGGTGGAGATCCAATTCTCAAGGATGATTGGTCGAAAATGAAGATCAAGGCAGAATTTCATTGCTGCCAGGCAGTTCTGCGCACCTCTGGTAACAAGGCCATAACTCTCTGGTCCGAGCTCCGAATGACGAACTTCTTGAATATTTGGAAAGCTGATTCAGAGCTCTAAATATGCGTTTTTATAATGGAAGTCCAGTTCTCGAGTTTGCAAGGTCAAAATGGTGAGCAAAGTCCTGACTCCACTGCTGCCAGAAATTCAGAATTGTGCCTTTTGATGGCCAAAACTCCACAAAGCCTTGATTTTGCTCCTTTTTTGGCAAATGGACCTGAAAATGCATAAAAACATAGAAATGAAGATAATCTACATAAATTAACATACAACGGACTTTACTAATGCAATTTAGGGCGCTTGAATATATAATATTCGGCGCTTATCAGTGGACACATTTGAATAGTCTCGAGCTTAATTTCATAATGATTGGCCCCAAAATTAGGAAGCAAGATGCAAGTTGGTGAATGATATTCATGAAGGTTGTAATCATCATGAAGAATCATTGGAGGAATTGGAGTTTAAACTCCCGGAGGAAATTGGTTGAAAGGTGGATCTTCCATGAAATTCGGCTCTAAATAACCAAGATGACCCTCTAGATTTTCCATTAGAATGATGAAGGGTTGATTAAGACCATATAAAAATCAAGCAACACAACAACAAAATCAACAAAGCAAACACTTCGCCCCCGCAACAAATCAATCAACAATTCTCCACATACGATGGTCCCATACTCCCATGCTTTCAACAATATGCAAGAAAAATTAAATTTCCTCCATGTGGGCTCACGATCTATCTAAGAATTTAAGAATTTGCCACCACGCGGGCTGACGATTTAACTAGAGATTGAATTAAGAAAGAGCTCACAAAGGGTCCTTAAGCAACTTCAATTCATTTTTCAATTTTTGCTTCGCTTGTAAATTTTTAGATTTTAGCCTTTTTATGCTTAGCTTAGCTCCTTGCTTTCCAATTCTCCTTTGCTTGACTTCATTTGCTCAATTCACCAAGCCAATCAAGAGCAAATACAATAAGTAACTAAAAAATAAATAAAGTAAAAACACGATCAAAAGAGTACTAATTCCTAATTGTTTCCAAAACACGGCGTTGCCAAATCAATCCCCGGCAATGGCGCCAAAACTTGGTGTGTTCTAGTCGCGTATGTACACCAAAGTTGCAATAAAAGTGTGGCCAAGTTTAAATTTATAAAGTGTCACTACTACCTCTAACTACAAATATAGTTAGGGTGAGTAGGGATCGTCCTAAGGGATTAGGTGCGTGCTTGGAATAGAAACAAGGTCGGATTAGTAGGTTGAGTTATCAAAAGATGTTTTGATTGGTTACTTAAACTACAATGTAAATAGATTCAAAACAAGGCAACTAAAATAAAATAAAAGGTAGAGAACAAGAGAGAAGAGTCTTTTTTGGAATAAGACAAATATGAGATATTTTTGGGATATTTTGGGAAAAAGACAAAAGTGGTAGGTGGGGATAAGATCAAGAAAGTTTGATCGATCTAAAGAAAGTTGGATTGATCGAAGATGGAAATTCTTGAGGATAAGGATAAGTGGGTTTGATCCATCTTGGTGAGGCTAGATCGACCAATGTGAGATCGATCAAAAATATGTCTGATCGATCGAAACTTGCTATTTTCCACCACTTTGCTTCCACTTTGCTCCATTCTTCCATTCAGCTTGAGATTGCTTCTTTTATGCTCTAATTTGGCTGAATTGACTTATTTTGGGGATAAATACCTGAAAAGGACACTAACATGAAATTAATTTTAAAAGGGAAAATAAGATAGATAATGGTTCTAGAATACTCGAGCTTAAGGGGTTTAAATACGCACTTTTCAGCACTCATCAATAGACTTATTTAATTTATAACTGACTGGATTATTAAATATTGTTTTAGGGGTCCTTACATTACGGAATTCCTGAGTTTGTAATTTTGGAGAAGTATTAATGAAATTATTATTTAATAGTTTTCTTCAGCGTATTATTTATTCTTTTTATTTCTTTTTGTAATTTGTGCTTGTTTGAAATACTTTAATTGTTTTGATATCCCTTAATTTTGTGCGCGGACTTGATCAACTCGTATTCTGAAATTAGGGGGTATCACAAACATTAATTGTAGTACTGGAGCAATGGATATTTGTTTTGGGAACATCAAGCTCAAATTAAACATCTTCAATGCCACTCCATATTCCTCAGAGAAAGATGAGTGCTTCTTTACTGATGTCATGGATGAGGATTCAATCACCATCTTTCCAACAAAAGATCCTTCTCATTTGATTTTGAGTCCTCCTTATCCTTCTTATGAGTCCTCTCACAAACTTGAGCCTAAGCCACTGTGATACCCCCGGATTTCTAGATGCGGGTTGGCCAGGCTTACGCCCGAATACCCGAGAATATCAAAAACAAATCGGTAATAATTGAACACATAATACAAATATGAAAATAAGAATAACTAAAATGCTGATAAGAAACTAAAATGATAAATAAATCCTCAAAATAAATTTCCATTAATAAATCCTTCTGATATAAGTAATCCTCCAATTTATACAACTCGGGAATCCATACTATGTGGACCCTGTAAAACCAAAACTAAATAATCAACGGTCTACAATTAAATACTAAACCATAAAGGAAACTCCTATGTGAATAATCCAGAAGAGTGAAGTAAACTGATCCCTGCTCAGCATGAACAACCTCTACTCCTGACGAATGATGAGCACTGAAAAGTGCGTATTTAAACTTCTTAAGCTTGAGTATTCTAGGACCTTTATCTATCTTATTTTCCCATTTTAGATTAATTTCATATTATTATCCTTTTCAGGTACTTATCCCCAAAATAAGTCAATTCAGCCAAATTAGAGCATAAAAGAAGCAATCTCAAGCTGAATGGAAGAATGAAGCAAAGTGGTGGAAATCAGCAAGCTTCGATCGTTTAGACATTTTTTCGATCGATCTCACAGTGATTGATCTAGCCCTACCAAGATGGATCAAACCCCTTGTCCTTATCCTTAAGAAATTCCATCTTCGATCGATCCAACTTTATTCAGATCGATCGAACTTCCTTGATCTTATCCCCACCTACCACTTTAGTCTTTTTCTCAAAATATCCCAAAAATATTTCAGATTTGTCTTATTCCAAAAAGGCGCCACCATGGATTGATCGATCTGGCCTTATTTCAATGGATTTGGCCAGAGTTCGATCGATCTCATCTGAAATCGATCGATCGAACCTCCTCAAGTCCGAAATAAAACAAAGTCTAGCTCATTAAAAGATAGCTCGTGGTGCAATCATTGGAAGGGACCCTAGTGCACGAGACCTAACCATTGGGTGTGACACTTGAGCTACCTATATAAGGATTTTGAGCCATTTATATCTTATATAGAATATCATATCATCATATACTATCTTAGAGACGAGGCTAGAGATTAAAGAGACATACACTATTTGGGAGTTCATCCATTCATCTAGGGTTTCCATCAAGAAGAAGATCATTCCTACCATGGAGACGGCCCTTAAGACGGCCCTTAAGGGTTGGATGACTACATCAATGAGTGGCTAAACGTCTTCTTGGGGCTAGAATTAGCCCTAAGCATGCCTTCTAGACCTTGATGTTTTGTATTTTGAGGGGATTTGTGTTGTAATCTTGTCTTGACATTTGATTTATATATGAATCGTGTTTTTACAATGATTTATGTTTATTAATACGTCTAATTGATAATTTCATTCTATCCATATGTCTATGTATGCTAGAATAGATGTTCATGTGTTTATCTTAAGGTTTTGTGATATTGATGCATGTCTATGTGTATTGACGCTATAAATCAAGAGATTGTCAAGGCATAATGCTTAAATAGAATACTCTTGTGGTTTGTTTGATAGTTCATACTCATTTCTTGATGGATTGTACCTCTACCTTAGTTTAATTAGTTTAATTTTCATATCCTTAGTTTAGAAGTAGTGTAATTGCTTTTCTTTCTTAGATGTGAGGACAATCCATGCTTGTTGTTTGATGTTCCATACTTTTGAATGCAAGTAGTATAATTCTCTAACTTATTAGTGTGTTGATTGTGAGCTTAAAGGAAGGGATAATGTCTTGTTTGATATATTGTGCTATTCACTAGGTTGTCTAGACATTATATGCTTTATTAGCCATCTATGCTTGTTGATTCAATCAATCACACCTCTTTATATTGTAACACATGTTTCCCCTCATTCGTTACACATTGAGTATCTAGAATGGTAATGTTTAGTGGTGACCTCTATATCCCAAAACCTCTCTCTCTTGTTCTCTACCCTTTATTTTATTTTAGTTGCCTTGTTTTGAATCTATTTATATTATAGTTTTAGTAACTAATCAAAACAGCTTTTGATCACTCGACCTACTAATCCGACCTTGTTTCCATTCCAAGCACGCACCCAATCCCTTGGGACAATCCCTACTCACCCTAACTATATTAGTAGTTAGAGGTAGTAGTGGCACTTTATAAATTTAAACTTAGCCACACTTTTATTGCAACTTTGGTGCACATACGCGACTAGACCATACCAACGAACACCTAAAAAAATAATGGTGGGTCAGGCCCACAAACAAGTTCCACTCTACTACAATCCAAGCAGAGATCCGATACACGTATACACCCTAGGCAATCTAACAATAACTAGTAGTCCGTATATATATATATAGATACATACTAAAGGACTCTCACTGGACTACAAGGCAGTCTCAACCTAACTAGTAGGCAATATGGAAAACGCATCTGAAGTGAGCATGAGTACCTAGACCTAATAGGGTACACCACAACGATCATAGCTAGTTACGCATCACACTGCATATACGCTCTATAACCATCGATCATGATACTCAAGTTCATATCGTGGTACCATAATCAGATATATATATATATATAAATCCATCCAAAAATAATCCAAAACATAAAATAAACATCCAATATGTCATACAACTGTTTTCATTGACCTAGACATAAATATATGTAGGATTTAATCCATTCTGTTACATGAATAGGTAGGACTTAACGTTTTTAGTTAATCCATTCATAATATGCCACCGTTCCATACCGGTGCATATAATGCATATAATCCATAAATAATGCAACATCCAAAGTAATACATCAAATAAATCCACAATTGATGCAATAATCTAAATACATCAAATACTCCATATAACATCCATATTAATTACTAAGTTAATTTTAAGCAATTAAATCTTCCATTATCAATATGCAAATTCAATTAGAATTTCATACTGATCAAATCCTTAGCATAATAAAAATCAGGTAAATAACTGAGCATATTATACTACTAATACATGATCAAAATCATATAATATCCATTTAAATTACTGAAAGAAATTTAAGCAATTAAATCATCAAATAACCATATGCAAATTTATATAAAATTTCATATTATTCCAATCCTTAGCATATGCATGTAAATTATGCTTCTTGGAATTTAAACATTTCAATTAATATTATTTTAAACCACTCATCATCAACCAACCATCACTGGAATCCCAAAAATCCAAAATAGTAGCCAAATTTTGCATCCCAAACAAATCCCAGGAGTAGATCCGCCTCTACTTTGAGTAGAGCCTGCTCTACTCCAAGTAGAGCCGCCTCTACTTCTGCTATCTTCCTTTTTTTTCTTCTCCGGTGACTTTCGGACATTCCGATCGCCACTATTAATAGTCCTAAGCCTCTGTTCTATGTCCTAACAATCCCAAATAATTATATAAAGTCCATACACATCCAAATCACAAATTAAAACTAGATTTTATGTAAGAACAATCAACATCAAGAAAATTCTATTTCATTAATATACTCCCTATTTTAATCTGATTTAGCATCCATACATTATCAAGTTAATGTCCATTAAAACCTGGAATCTACCTAGGCATGTATAGAACACGAATCTAAGGGAAGGAGATAAAAGTAAAACTTGTCTCTTATGGTTTCGGTTTGAAACCTTTAACCGTCTTCTTCTTAGGTTTTTTGCCAATCTTGGTTGCCATCGAACCCTCTCTGTTGCTCCTAATTTTATCCACGAACAAACTTCCAACTTCCCTCCTTGGCTCGATCCTTGATTCTTAGCCAAACCCTAGTTTCCTCCTTCTCTATTTTCCTCTCTCTCTCTGCCGCTACTGTGACGTGAATAGGGTTCTTAAAACCCTTTCACAGACTTATGCAATATATTTATAAGCTAATATTAACCCTAATCCTATATTAACCCTAAGTCTAATAATAAGAGAAGGAAACTAAAAGAAAAATAAAAATAAAACATAATACATCTATATGAAGTCTATACGTAAATATATATATATATATATATATATATATATATATATATTTAACTTATACTATATATATACACATAAACTAACTATACTTATTAATATAATTATTTAATATACTAATAAGTCCAATAGCCATCAATATACATATATACCCATATATATATGTACCAAATCCGTACTCATTACTCATCCTATCCAAGTAGTCCATGTGACCCAAATGAGTGGTCCATTACTACTATCCAAATCCATCATTTTAAAAATATAAAATAAAATAAAACATAAAGTAATTAAATCATTTGATCCTAACAAATAGTTACAATTAAACCACACATCATTTAAGCAAGCAAAACACCCAATTAATTAAATAACTCACATAAGCAATTAAAACAAATAAACAAATATTCATTTAGCCACATAAGCACATAGTCAAATAAGCACATAAAATACAATAAAATTGAAAAAAAAAAAAAATTAAATCCCCTTTATATCTTTTTGAAAACTAGGGGTATTACATTCTTCCCCCCTAACAAAAGGAATTTCATCCTCGAAATTTACAAAACTCTGAATTATTTTCATTAAAATTCATTTCTATTCCGTTGTGGACTCTGCCTCTGTGTATAGACTCCACTGAATTCCAAATCCTCATAGAAAATTTATGGTTCCTATATTTAGGAAACACAAAAATTATACTACACGTAGGTTGTATTTAATAACAACTCATCCTTACCCAATATTTATACCAGGGTATACATCCATATTCCTCCAAGTTCCATAGCATAGATTCGCAAAACTTCTATGCACCCAACGCTAACATTTTAGTAACGCTAATCTATAGGCTACTATTTCAATGGAAACAAATTCCTCGAAAACTCAATGTAGTAAGTAAAATTTACCACCCTCCAAAAACCACTGTGCTTCTTATATGGAAGACATCACGAGCAAACTACTTCCTAATAGAAAACTTTAGTATACGAGTTTGACTATTTACAAAATCCTATTGCCGCCTCCAAACCGCGCACAGACCATTACAAAGGAGAGTATTTCTCTTTGACATAGATTTAAATGAAGTCAAGGTCAGATTGTACAACCCTTACTTCTATTTCAAACCAACAGGTGAGAGGTATGCACTATATAATATACAAAACCTCAAACGTTGTCATACTAACCTCTTTATGCCAACAATATGACAGACAAAAATCTGTAAAGCAAAGTAAATACTTCTAATTATCCATGAAAACCTAGCATATATGTCCCAAGCATATCCTGTATGATCAAATATAATTTCTCGATCAAATCCCCTGTCTAGAGATATGAAGCAAAGTTACTGCTCTGACATCTTCAGAAAATTATTTAGAAATAGCACTTTTCATCCACGATAATGGATACCACATGCTATAACGTACTCCATTATTAGCGCAATGTAGAACTGATATAAAACTCCAAAGTGTACATTACTGTAATTAATGTTCATAAGCGAACTTACTCAATCCATCACTTAATCCATATGGAATTAAAATTCCAATAAATGTCAACAAAGTTCTACCAACCATCCACTCCTTATTAGTCCTACTCCCATTTTGATATAGGAAGTGGCAAAAATTTCCAATGATATCCAGTTATCAATTTTTCATCTTTTTAACATGTGTTACTTTTAGAGACAGTTATATACATGTCTCTACCCACACCTGTTCATCCAAACTAACATTTGATGTCTTGATGTAACATATAACGAATTTGACATCTCAGTCACTTCGACATCATTCAGTGAACCTACTAATCCTCCTCCATTACCTTAAGTTTTATCTGAGTAAGGTAACACCACTTCTAGGGTCAGCTCTGATATTCTAAATTGACCTCCTTAATTACCTTGGTAATATCAAGCATCATTATTACACATGCTAGAAATTCAACTAATTTCTCAATAACTACCCGAAGTTTAATTACCATATCAGTTGTTAAGAGCATCCACTTCCCTATTACTTCCACCAGATAAAACTTAATGCAAAGTGTGAATCATCACTTCTATCCATCTAAGCCTTCTCGTGATCCATTCTATTCGTATGAATTGATATCTTACCAGTTCAAAATAGACAAAATGAAGCTGATTTAATTTATCAGTCAACCAATATCCCAACCAGAATCCTATAAAATCAGCAATCCCTCAACTAAATCCATAAAAAATGCTTTATCATTTCCACTTCAGTATAGGAAATGGTTGCAAGGATCTAGTGATCTCTGATGGTCCATCTCGATTATCTAATAAATATTAGAATTTGAGACAAAATTACTATGTCCCTCCTCTTGCCTATCCTCTAAATATCTGCTTCATACCGTGATGCATCATATATCCACCTGGATGAATAAAGAACTAAGAGTTGTGAACCTCAGTCCTTGCATCCTCTTTCCAATTTGTCTACAAAAAGTACCGTTAGTCGGGTACCACCAGCTTTTGTCTGCACCCATTGTTTAAATTGGAGTATCTTCAAAAGCTAACTCTGTAACTGAATCCATGCACCACTGATCTATGATAAACTTACCGATAATGAAAGTCAAGAGGTAATTATATTCATCAAAAGTCCACTAACTACAACTTTCCCATACACACCGTGCACCTCTTCTTTATATAGGTGTTCGATCTCACCATCATATCTTTGACACGCCCTGTTTCTTTAACACAAGTAAATGTCAATCAGACTGCTTATCTAACTTCAAAAGAATATGGAACTTTTCCATCCTCCAAACAAGTCATCAATTTCCTAGCAACAACTATTTGTTGCGAACTGTGACCTAAAAAAAAAATTCTCCATATTATTTATGCAAGTGAAAAGACTTAGTTTCCTCCACCTTGTGTAATACCGGCAACTCCTCCAAATGACACGCCCTCATGAACAAAATTTGATTAAGAATAGACTGATGAAGATTTATTCAGTCTACTATCCTCAATCAGTGTCATTCCAATAAGTATCTAAACCAGTCCTAAATCCTTGTAATGACCCGGATTTTCACGGATATTTTTTTTCCGTTGTCTTTCCTTTCTGAGTTCAGTTCCTCTTCGCTTAGTGTCATCTCGAGTGCTTTGGAGTGATTTCTGAGACTCTTTTCTGTGGATTGACAACTTCCTTTGAGGACCGAGTCGTTTCCACATTTTTCGTTTTTCGACACTATTCACTTTTCGTCATTTTTCCTATTTCGTCCTTTTCCCTATTTTGTCTTTTCCCTGTTTGACACTTTGTTGGCTTAACCACACTTGTGTTTGAAGTTGGTTTTTGACTTCATGTATCTCCATCTTGAGTGGTTTCCACGAAATACGTATCTTTACTTTTGCAAGAAAGTACTCTGGTTGCTCCCGGTGTCTATAGGGGCATGGATGAAAAGTTCTTTGAAATTATTTTCTTTTCTTGGGGTGTTTTTTGTAAATATCTTTTGAAGATATTTTATTTCAGGGGTTTTTAAGAAAATATTTTTGAAAGATATTTTTATTCTGGACTATAAGTGCAATTTTCACTTTTTGGAGGGGCCATTATGCAATTAATGAAAGTTATTGCAAAATGTCTTGTTTTGAGCCTGGATCCTCGTACGGGATTCATCTTCACATTTTGTCAATTTGTGTACTCTTGGAATTTCCTCCTGGTCAATGTTTTCCAGTTTCAGGGTTTCTAGCCCCAATTTGCGCCGAACTTGTTTTGGGCATAACTTTCTGTTCGGGACTTGGTTTTCGACACTGTTTCTTCCGTTGTTCATATTTTATTATTTTGAATCTTTTTTGTTCACAAAGTTTTGCCATTTGAGCGCGTCTGCTCAAATTTTACTTTTTCGGACCCGGCAAGGCCAGTTCGGGGCACTTTTTGAGATTTCTATAAAAGGGGGGTGAGATATTTCACTTTTCATCTTCACCCCTCTTCATACACGACCTGGAGCTCCCATGGAAGCCCAAGGGGTGCTACCATCTTCTCTCTCCTCTTTTGGTTCACTTTTCCTTGATGGAAAGTCTTCGGCCTTAACGTTTGTTGTTCCCCTCGCTGTGCTCTACCTTTCCCCCTTATTAGAATTCAGTTTTGACCATTTCTTGAGTTTGGTTTTGAGGTCATGTTATGATTTTGATGGGGCTTTCATGGGGGTTATGTTCACGGCGTTGTCCCCGACAAAACCTAGTAGTTTCTTCGGATTCGGAGTCATTCCATTTTGATGGCTTTTGAGATTTTCATCTCAAATTGAGGTAGGGAATGTTTTAGGCTTTTGTGTGTGTTGTATTGAGTGTTTAGCATAATTATACAACTTATATATATGCCTTGTATCAAATCTTGAAAGTTATTAATTTTTATTTCTTTGTATAAGATTTAAAATTCATGATGATATATAACTTTTATTTGAATTGTGGCATGCTAGAAAATCTAGTTTTAATATGTTTGTTAAAGTATATTAAATTGGGATTAATTAAATAAGAATTTTTTTTTTTAATTAATATTTATCTTTTGTGAAAGATTAAAGTGCATGGTCGTACCTTGCATGAAATTAAGTTGTAGTACGCTTCTAAATTAGGTTTTGGCATGTTGTTTAACATACTTTAATTTGAAAGCATTTGGACAAGTATGAAAATCTAGAGATTTTAATTAAAATGATTAATTAAAATCTAATTAAGGGTTCCGTTGGCCTAATTGAGTGTTTATCTTGATATTTGTGATAACTATGACTTATGTACTAGCATATGTTAATTTGTGACCATTTAGAGTTGTTTTAGAATTGAGAGATTTAATTATCATAATGTAATTAAATTCTACCTTGTTGCACCATTGATTAAATCATGTAATTGACATTGATAATATGTTTAAGGCATGATTTTAGGCTTATAATGGAATTATGAGTTTATGTTCCAATATTGAATTATATTGTTATAGCGTGTAACGAATCGCACACTGAAGATTCGACATGTGATGTTATTATAGTGCGTAACGAATCGCGCTCTGAAGATTCGACATTGTCATCCTATAGTAGTTGTGGATTTAGAGCATGTGTTATGTAGTTATAACCTACTTATGCATGAAGGTAGTTTTGTGTACTGTTTAATACGTATATAAGTTGTTAACTTAATTATTTTGGAGTCTTGGGACATTGTTACTGTGATATGGCTAAAGTTCGGCTTTAGTGCGGGAGGTATGAGTTCTCCCCAATTGAGATAGTGCGCACTAGGGTGGTCTTCCCAGTTGATTAATGCCCGGAATAACCAATTTGTTCTTGGTTTAGTCCGAGACATGATGTCCAAGTCTTCCACTATTTGTTTTCGCATTCAATTCCAAGTTTGCAATCATGTTTATATTGTGACTTGTGGTTTTGGCTATCGGCGATTTGATGTTGTTAAGTACATCTATACTAAATTGTTATATTTAGTTGATTTCACACTTTTAGATTTCTAGTTGATAACTTAGAGAACCTTTGTCTTGATGTGTGGTATTAGATATTCTAATTATGCTAAATTATTATATTTAGTTGATGTTGCATTTTAGACTTCAAGTTGATAACCTTGAGAACCACTATGTTATTGCTTTGTGTAAGCATGCTCCTATGTTGTTGCTTTGTGTAAACATGACCCTATGTTGTTAAAATTGCATGAATAAGGTGATTAATGCTAGAAATGATCTTAGGTAACTAGGATGCTCCCTGAGTCTCATCTTGACATAGACGTTAGGTGAAAGAACCACAATAATTAAATCATGCAACTTGTAAAACTTTAGGTCGATGCATGCTCATTTCCTACGAGTAGCTTTATGTTACTCACCCCTACGATACTGGGGCATATTTCAGGTACAGGATACAAAATTGGAGATTGCAATTGCTTGGGTGATTTACTGAGTTGAGCTTCTTTAGAAGCATTCTTGTTCACATGCAAGTGTTAGCATGTTCATGATTTGTCTATGAAATGTAATTTTTCTAACTTGGAGGTTTAACATGTCAAATATTGTAAAGGTATTATAATAAGGCCATAAGCCATTGTAGCACAACTATTTTATCATATTACATACACTTGCATGCTCACCTTGGCAAACAATACCTTCCTTGATGAAACAAAAACTCTAAGTAGCATTTTTAGGGAGTTTTACCCTATTCTGTTCCAGGGGCATTTCAGGTATTTCACAATGCATTTTTTTCATTTTTCCTCAAGAGTCACGTAGAAAACTCAATTTTGAGGGGGGGTTTTTCTTTGTGTTTTTCCAGAAAATATCATCTTGGGCCTCAAAAATCAATATTTTTCTGAAAAATCCTTACTGCCAGGTTTTGCAAATTTTTAGTACAAATGTAGTTGGTACTATTCATCGACTTTTTTTTGAAAATCGTCACGATAGATCCGAAACTTCTGGAGGTCTTGTGGGTGCATTTTAAGATTGCATTTTCAATTTAGGCAATTTAAAAACCTCCCGAAGCCCTATTTCCAAAACTTGGGCAGTAGCTCAGATTAGTTTTTTTCCTCTTGACCTGATTTTCTTGGGGGCATTCTGGGCATTTTAAAATGCATTTTTTTTTGTTTCCGTCCGCATTCGGGGTAGGAAACTTGATTTTAGAGGGGGTTTCTTCTTTGAGTTTTTCCAAAAAAAAGTCCGTTTAGATGCCCGTTTTTACTCTCAGTTGCAACAGTGGTGGGTTGTCCTCGTCGGGCCGCCACGACATCATTTTTGTTTTTGACCTTTCTCCCCCGTCCGGATTCCAAATTGAGTAAACTTTTTTTTGAACTTGACTAATTTGTCATTTTCTTTCCAGCGGTATGCTCGATAGCACCTGAATCTACTTTTTGTAAAATGACCATTTTGCCCCTAGGTTCTTTTTGTCCGTTTTTGAAACGACACTTCTGTATTTGTTTCCTTTGTGTTCCGTGACCTCATTGAGGGTCACATTGGTGTCTTAGAGACACATTGTATCTCTAGAGACCATTGTTTCACCTTTCACTTCTGCATTTCGGATCCATTAACGGGTCATCTTTTGGTCATCGCTGACGTACCAGGTTTACAAAACTTGGGCCGTCACAATCCTCCTTCCGACTTGGGAACAACTTTTGAAGTTTTTCAAAGAAGATGTTCTGTAAATCTGATACCTCCAATAAACTATCATAGTGTTACAATGGTCTTTATTTACCACAACCTCATGAATACCGAATTATTAACAACCGCCATTATCATGGCGATGTAATAAAATACAAATCCACCTAGCATAAAGTATATCAAACTAATCATACTAAATTATTTAACTCATAATGATGGTTTAACTATCCCATCCCAAATAACATACCATAATGACGCATGTCTAGATCCAATAGATTGGCTAGATTTATATGTATCTACCAAATCCCACGATCGCATGCTCACAAATCTAGCGTAAATAGTGCTATTGCTCCATGTTATTAAAAATAGTAGTTGGCTGACCACATACTTGTGTCCCCAACTAAACCACATACCAAATCCTGAATAATTAATGAAAATAAACACGTATGATAAACACAATAAAACAAAATATAATCCTACTTAAGACATCGTTCTTTATAGAAAAGAAAGTCTCCTCTGAAATCAACTTGCAAAATTGTTTCACAAAATTTCCTTTTTATAGTTTCATAGGTACTCATCCAACCTCGAAACACATCCTTTTTAAACATTGCTTTAAAAACAACCTATGTTTGCCTAAGCAAATACCAAGTGCTTAACCCTTATCCTCCTTATACGCGGAATGTAAACTGTCTAACTTGGCTTTATAAAGCAAATTAGAACGTCACAACATAATACCAATACCTTCCTGAATGTGATATAAAATCATGTATTTCGTTCTAATAAAAACTCCATCTGATCCCTAAACTCCTGAAAAGTACTTCTTATATACATCTTTTAGAAATGATAAGAAAGTTTAACTATATATAGATTTATCAACACCAATTCTAGTAATAGCATTCACTATACTACACGCAAATAAGATCACCCTCGCGCGATCATTCATCTTCAAGATTTAGTACCCTCTTCCTTGGATACTCTGAAATCTCCTCCATTAGGATCCTCTTCAGGCTCCTCCTCTTCGCTTGTTTCATTTATAAGAATAACTGAAGTTGTATTGGCCCAGATATGCGGTGACCTATCACATACACTTAAATCCTTCCTTGGTTTATACTTTAAAGTAACGCCAACCCGGAGCTAAACCTTCGATCTCAAATTCTGCATTTTGGCAAATAAATTAATAATGTACTCCTTTACTTCTTTGGGTCTTTATCGCTTTCGTCTTAAACCTTATCATCTTCCTAGTGTTAACCATTCCGTAACTACGGAATAAATTGACATCAGCTCCTCCTAAGGAACCGTAAATAGAGTACAACGAATCCTAATATGGGCTCTAAGTTTTAAGAGACGCAACACGGAAGTCATATAACAAAAGACACTTCTAAGGACATTTGAACCAGTAGTGCTTTGATACCAACTGTGATACCCTCGGATTTCCGAATGCGAGTTGGCCAAGCTTACGCCCGAATACCCGAGGATATCAAAAACAAAGCGGTAATAATCGAACACAGAATACAAATATGAAAATAAGAATAAGCAATTAAATCATCCAATAACCATATGCAAATTTATATAAAATTTCATATTGTTCCAATCATTAGCATATGCATGTAAATTATGTTTCCTGTAATTTAAACATGTTAATTAATATTATTTTAAACCCCTCATCATTAACCAACCATCACTGGAATCCCAAAAATCCAAAACAGTAGAAAAATTTTGCATCCCAAACAAATCCCAGGTGTAGAGCTGCCTCTACTTTGAGTAGAGCCTGCTCTAAGCATGCTCTACTCTAAGTAAAGTAGCCTCTACTTCTGCTATCCTCCGTCTTCTTCGTCTCCGGTGACTTTCAGACATTTTGATCGCCACTATTTATAGTCCTAAGCCTCTGTTCTATCTCCCAACAATCCCAAATAATTATATAAAGTCCATACACATCTAAATCACAAATTAAAACTAGATTTTATGCAAGAACAATCAACATCAAGAAAATTCAATTTCATTAATATACTCCCTGTTTTAATCTGATTTAGCATGCATTAATTTAATGTCCATTAAAACCTGGAATCTACCTAGGCATGTATAGAACATGAATATAAGGGAAGAAGATAGAAGTAAAACTTGTCTCTTAAGGTTTTGGTTTGAAACCTTTAACTGTCTTCTTCCTAGGTTTTCAGGCCACCTTGGTTGCCATCGAGCCGTCTCTATTGCTCCTGGTTTTACCCACGAACAAACTTCCAACTTTCCTCCTTGGCTCGATCCTTGATTCTTGGCCAAACCCTAGTTTCCTCCCTCTCTATTTTCCTCTCTCTCTCTCTGCCACTACTGTGACGTGAATAAGGTTCTTGAAACCCTTTCACAGACTTATGCAATATATTTATAAGCTAATATTAACCCTAATCCTATATTAACCCTAAGTCTAATCATAAAAGAAGGAAACTAAAAAAAATTAATAATAATACATAATACATCTATATGAAGTCTATACGTAAATATATATATACATATTTAACTTATACTATATATATACACATAAACTAACTATACTTACTAATATAATTATTTAATATACTAATAAATTTAATATCCATCAATATACATATAAAACCATATATATATGTACCAAATCCGTACCTGTTACTCATCCGATCCAAGTAGTCCATGTGACCTAAGTGAGTGGTCCATTACTACTATCCAAATCCATCCTTTTAAAAATATAAAATAAAATAAAACATAAAGTAATTAAATTATTTAATCCTAACAAATAATTACAATTAAACCACACATCATTTAAGCAAGCAAAACACCAAATTAATTAAATAACTCACATAAGCAATTAAAATAAATAAACATATAAGCACAAAGCCACATAAGCACATAAAATACAATAAAATAAAATACAAAATTAAATCCCTTTTATATCCTTTTGAAAACTTGGGGCATTATAGCCACTAGTGGATAAGCTTAAGTATTTTTTCTTGGGTCTTGCTGGAACCACACTAGTTTTTCCTGTTTCGAATTTCATAATCACCCATAGGACTGATTTTGGGATGAGGGAGGTAGTTGAGTTGTTGGATACAGGCTAGGGAGTGGTGTACAGTCGAGTTAGCGACGTTAAACTTAGCATGCTGTCGAGCTATCGACATTAAACTTAGCAGTTGTAGGTTTGTACTTTAGTTTAATTTGATTTATTTTTCTTTCTTTTTTTTCTTTTTAGTTTTTCTAGGTTTTTAGTTTATTTTTGTATTTTTCTTTTATTTATAGGTTAGGTTAGTTTAGGTTAGTTTTTATAAAAATAAATAAATAAAATGATTAGGTTAGTTTATTTATATATTTTTCTTTTATTTTTAGATTAGTTTAGTTTAGGTTAATTCAAAAAAAAAAAAAAAAAAAATTACTTGTGTATAATGATATATATTTGTTTTACTCCATATACTTGATACTTTGATATGTGTTGTGGAGTGTGATTATTTTGTTAGGTACAAGGACTAAGTTTGGGGGTGAGGTGACGATTTCATCCTTTGTGAAATAATTCATGATCTTTGCTGGTTCTGTATATTTGGTAATATCTTCTATCTCTACATCTATTTTCATACATTGAGGACAATGTGCATCTTAAGTTTGGGGGTAAGGCAGTGCCTTTTAAAATTTTAAAATTGATATATTGTGCACAAGAGGATGCAATTTAATTGTTTAAGCATGATTTTGAGTCTATTGATTGTTGTAATGTCCATATGCAGTCTAATATTGGTTTAAGATGACTTATATGCTAAATTCATGCTAAATAGGGATTTTTTAAAATATTTTATATCAGTTGGTGGCCTGTGGTCCACTCTGTTAGGATAGTTACAATTTGATGATTTTGATTCCTAGAATACTTCACTTTGCACATTTTCCATGCATTCTGCAGGGTATAAGCTTGAAATCTTTTTCTGATTTGTGTTACACTGAGATAAGCAGGTGAATTTGATGATTTTGAGAACCAAGGTATAAATAAAATGGTATGTATGCAAAAAAAAAAAAAAAAAAAAAAAAAAAAAAAAAAAAAAAAAAAAAAAATTTTATTTGCCAATGTGAAAGAAACAAAAGAAAATAGAGAAAAAAAGGGCCAAGTTTGGGTATGTACCTAGATTGCTTGAACAATTAAGTCTTCAGGGATGTTTTGACACCTAATGCCCTATGACCATCTGGTTTGGGAGTCATTGACTGAAAGTTCGTCACATAAGAAGTTTAGGTTGCCTAGATTACTTGAGCAATTAGGTCCGTAGGGGTGTTTTAACACCTAATGCCCTAAAGCCATTTGGGTTGGGAGTCATTGGCTGAAAACTCGTTACAAGAGTGATTTAAAAAGCTTAATAGACCTGAGCATTACACAATATTCTTTTGAAAAAAAAAAAAAAAAAAGTTGAAAAAAATTTGAGTGGTGAATGAAATAAATGTATACCTATAGAAAATTAGGAAAAATACCTTAGGGATCAGAATTTGAAAGGTTTACTTATGAATTGAGGGATAACATGAGTTAGATAGAAGTATGGATAGTAAGCCACATGTTTAAAATTGTAAGTTCACTATTAAAAAGGATTTTGTGGATCGAGATTATTAAACATGAGATTAAAGTAACATATGGGAACCATGGCCACTGATATGATATTGAGAGTTAGAGATTTTTCCTATTTAATATAGTTCCTTATACTTGTTATAGTTAACTGATTGATGCATTGCTGAGACATTATGATATGAAAACAGGCATGCAATTAAGGCACTGATTTGAGATGTTTGTGGGTACCATCACTAGAAACCCTCACGAGACTATAACTCGTCCACTAGGGGCAACCTAGGGGTTTAAAGGCTTGTTGCATAAGCTAAATGCAACCGTGATTCCCACGAAAGTAGCTTTTTAGTTTTGTATTGCTAAGGGACTAGCAATATGTAAGTTTGGGGGTGTGATGAGTATTGAATATTGCATTTTCGAGCCCCTAAATACGCATATATTAACACCTAAAGTGATATATATATCCTGTTTTATACTAATTTATGTTTATTTCATGTTTTTAGGTGATTTCCCAAAGAAATAGTTAAAACCGGGCTTTTATGATGAAAATGATGATATCGAAACTTACAGAGTCGTTGCCGGTCATTCAGAGCAAGCCAAGAGCTTAAATGGTGAAGTTTGGAAGAAATCAGAATCCAAAGCTCGAGCCCAAGTCTTGAGGCTCGAGCCTTACAAGTCGAAGAAGAAAAGTCAACAAGGCATTAAAGCTCGAGCCTTGTACCTTCGAGCTTGAGCCCTAACTAAGGGTGCTCTAGCCTTAACCCTCAAGCTCGAGCATAAGGCATCGGAATTTAAAGAGTTGATTTCCAAGCTCCTAGGACCTCGTGTCAAGTCTCAGGGATCGAGCACTAACACCTAGAGCTCGAGCCCACAGCCCTAGAGTTCGAGCCCAACACCTTGGGATTGAGCACTATGAAGAGAGGATCGAGCACCATCAATAAAAAGATGTTTCAGAATAATTTTGCTCCTAGAGCTCGAGCCTGAGTCAGAAAGCTTGAGCACCACCACTTCGAGCTCAAGTATTACTGAAAACTTTGTACCCACTTCAGTATTTTGGGCGTAACTTTTGACTCAGAACTCTAAATTGACTAAACTTAGCAGCTTTGGAGAGAAGACTCGAAGCCCGATATTTTTGTCTCTAATAGCTATCTCGAGATTCACACTCTAAATGGATTAAAATCAGGTTACAAAGTCGAAACAAGTTGCTGGCAAATGAAGCTCGAGCCTTAACATCATGTAACTTAAAAATACATGCGGAAATTATATATTTTCACCTTTCGTTATTTCCTTATGGGCCCAATTGTTACCGAAAGCTATACATTGTTACCGAAAACTGTAAAACCAATCCAAAGGGGATTGGGACTTGTTCTCCACTATAAAAGAAGAGGAGAAAGCCACAGAAAATCATCTATTTTCTAGTTATCGTATCTTTCTCCCACGGCGACTTTAGGGTTTTGAAGAAGAAGATCCAAAAGGAGTTTTGGTGGTCCATGGCGATGAAGACCAAAACAACACAGATGATATCTAGCGTCGTCATAAGTAGCTAATTCCTCTCTTCGGGCATTGATGTAACCCGATCTGATTATTATGGTTTGATTGGTTATACTTTGGGAATTTAATAATTTATATACTTTATTATATAATTTTGAGCAATTGAGCCAACTCAATTGGTGTTTTAATAAATTAATAGTTTTTGAATAGTTATTACCTTGTCTTATATATAATTGTTTATAAATTATTCTCAACCCATTCTTATTGGACGATATCTGGCGGAGCCCTGTCGAATATAAGAATGGAGATCATGTAATAGTATTCAAACATTTTTCTTGAACGAACTCTTTCATAATCTATGCTAAAGGAAGATGAGTTATACTGTAACATTAGCTAGAAATAGGTAGACAGATAATTCGTGCCAACTTTTGATAGGTTATAATTAGCTAAGTTCAATGAAACATATTTCTTTAAAACCAAATTAAATTAATGTTATTAAGTTTAATTCATATGATATATAAATTATTGAAATCATAAGGTTGAACAGTTGACCGTAGTAGAAGGATCGTGGTGAAGTCAATCCCTAAGTATCTCTACCCTTGATCTTCTCTTTTACTTTATTTATTTTCTATTTATGTTATTGAATTGCTTCACAACACAACAAATCAAATCTTCCTTCTAAATTAAAATAGCAATTAATTGAAGACTCGATAAACCACCACAGTCCTTGAGTTTCGACACCCTCAACATAGCCCTATCCTACAAGGATTCATTTTTATTACGAGTGGTATTTTATTATTGATAAATAAAAACACACATCATTATTTATATAAGGATTTTGGGCTATTTTTAGAACGAGGTTGGCTAGAGGATAGAGATTAGAGATTAGAAAGAGAAACATATAATTTGAGAAAGTTCTTCCACTAATCTATGGTTTCTACCAAGAACACAAAAGGAGGAGGATAAATTCTACCATGGAGATAGCCCTTAAGGATTGGATGATAACATCAATGAGTGGCTAAACCATTCTCTTGGGGCTAGAGATAGCCCTAAGCATGCCTCCTAGACTTTGATGTTTTGTATTTAATGGGGATTTGTGTTGTAATTCTTGTCTTGACATCTTATATATAAAAATGTTGTTTCTACAATGATTTGTGTAGTTTAATATTTCTAATTGATCATTTAATTCTATCCATATGTCTATGTATGCTAGAATTAATGTTCATGTGTTTATCCCTAGATTTTATGACATTGATGCATGTCTATGTGTGTTGATATTATGAATCTAGTGATGGTCAAGGCATGGTGCTTAAATGGATTACTCTTATGGTTTATTTGATGGTTCATACTTATTTCTTGATGGATTGTGTCACCTCTTTGGTTTAATTTTCATGTCACTAGCTTAGTTGTAGTGTAATTGCCTTAGTTTCTTAGATAAGTGGGCAATCCATTCTTATTGTTTGATGTTCCATGCTTATAAATGCAAACAATATATTTCTCTAATTTAATGAGTGTGCATTAATTGTGGACTTATGAAAGGGTTAATGGCTTAATTTGATATGTTGTGTTACTCCCTAAATTGACTAGACAATGTATGCTTACTTGGCCATCCATGCTTGATAATTAAATTAATGGCATACACTTTCATTTACAACACATAATCCCCCTAATCCATCAAATATTGAATGTCTAGAAATGTAATGCTTAGTGGTGAACTCTATGACCCAAGACTTCTTTCTTATATTCTCTACACCTCTTTTGTTTAAGTTATCTTACATTGCATTTATTTCGTTTAAATTGTAGTATAATTCAACCACAAATCATCTTTTTATCATTCGACCTACTAATCTGTCATTGACTTCAAGAATACCATTCATTTCCCTTGGGACGATCCCTACTTACTTTAGCTACATTAATAGTTAGTAGTGGTGGTGGCATTCTATAAATTCAAACTAGCTTGGCCACACTTCACAATTTCACACACCATGTTTTGCGCAATTTGGTGTACTCGACGACACCGCACCGGTTATTGAAAATGTTTCAAAAACAAATGACTTTATTTTGTATAAAACATGCTTATCATATGCATAAAACCTCTTTATAAAAACTCTTGTTAGTGTACTCTCTCCTATTGGGAGTTTTGTCTCATCTTATCATTTTTAGGTTTCAAAGTTGATTTGGAGGTATTTAAAAGATGCTTGTGGTCACTTATGGAGATTGCTCTGAAATTAGTGTCTGTATCATGATTTTTATCTAATTTAGGTTATGAAGACAAATGTTCAACATGTTTGATTCAAATGTATACGTTGTTTTGTTGGTTCCTCTCTATTTAAGTATGTGAACATATGACATTGTAAGTTTTGATTTACATTTACAACTCGTATATTAATCATGTATATATAAGTTAACTGAGATTATACGTTATTTGGTGGTATCTATATTGGAGTTTATATACAATTATTTGAACGGTTGTTGAACCATTACTTATCAGTACCCTTAGTTTGGCTTGTAACAGATGTGTTTTTTTTTTTTTCATAGTAAAGATCGAACACTTATTTGTTGCTAGGTAAATAATTTTATATATATATATATATATATGTTACCCAGTAAATGACTTTAGAAGGAGGGTGAATAGAGTCTAAGTAGAACAATACCAAATAATCCGATTCAAAGATTATACAAGATAAACAATAAATAGTTTATTGAAAACACAGCAATAGATAAGCAGCATAGACAATAATATTTGAGTAACAAAGTAAAAAGGATAGAGAAAGAGAAATCAAACTCAGAACACCAAGATTTAGCGAGGTTTGGAAACTCCTACTGCTCGGCTCAAGATCCCTCTTGAGACTTCCCAAAAACCCAATAAAGCTTCTCCTTAAAGGTGGAGAGCAAACCGGTACAAGAAGCACATCACTTCTAAATCTTTTTGCTAAGAGAACAGTCCTCTCTTAGACTTCTGCTAGGTTACACCAACCCTTACAAAGATGTTTGAACAATAGTAAAAGGAAATTCTCAGAATTTGATATGCAGATCAAAGCTCACAAACCTATAGCAAATATAAAATATAATACAAAGGTTAAAGCTCAAATGATATGAATGAAACAATAATCAATGTAAGTTCCTTTTTGATCACAAGGTTTTTCTCTCTTGATATTTTCCACACCGTAAAATGAAAACCTTAAAGATATTATATAAAGGTTTAAACAGCATTAGATTAGGTTTAAAAGCTTGCCAAAAATACTGTTATAGCAAAAAATGATTCTGACTTTTGGCCCATCTGATTGAACATAAGGTTTATCTGTGCGGACACTTGAGGTCAAGTGATCGGACACTTGCTTCATCTGTTCGGATAGTTGGAGTATCTGACCGGTAATATTGATGATGTGATCGGTAGGATAAGATCCTATTTCCCTGCACTTTCAAGATTCAAACCCATCTGACTGGTTACATAAATGATCTGATCAATCACATGAAAACTTTCAGTTTTTCCAGACATACTATTTTCTTCATCTTATCATTAGTATGAAGTGATCTGTTCGATCACTTGAAATCATCTGATCGGTTATATGAATGAAGTGATCAGTTATATGATAGATTTTGACAATTTCAAAACTCACTGTCTTATGCATCTTGTCTATAATATGAGGTCGTCTGTTCAGTCATATGGATCAATCTGATCGATCACATATCTGAAGTGTTCGATAACATCAGTTATAATTTGTCATTTTAATAAAGCCGTTTGATTGGTCATATTGTGCATATGTTCGGTCAGTTCAAGTGACAAATTATAGTTTGTATGATATGAATGGAATGCAATTGAGCTTTAAACTAAAGTGCTATAGTTTATTTGCCTTACATTTAATCTACCCTCACCATTTCTAAACTTACCTTATTGATGGAAGAGAGGCTTCCCATTTGTCATCCATTCCTTGATGATTTCATGTCATGTTCTTTATTTATGCT
The DNA here is from genome assembly GCF_030987335.1 of Cornus florida. Lineage (NCBI taxonomy): Eukaryota > Viridiplantae > Streptophyta > Magnoliopsida > Cornales > Cornaceae > Cornus > Cornus florida. The sequence goes on from NW_026775572.1 coordinate 52,718,591, forward strand.
CCTTCTTAACTGCATCTGAAATGAGATTTGTTAAAAGCACTTATTATCTTTGTTTGTTATCATCAAAATAGTAACAGGTGAATTAAGGGCACTTGTTCCAACAATCTCCCCCTTTTTGATGATGACAAACAATAAATCAATTAAGTATATAAGCATGATTTAAGAGTACATATGTTTCATAAAAGCACCCCCTTAATTCATACATCTTCCTTATAGCAAAATATATGTATTTTCTCTCCTTTTTAACATCATTAAAAAGGAATAAGTACAGACTGAATGGGAGAAATATAGCTAAATACAATGGAAAAGCTTACCTAAGAGTATCACATAGTGCCAAAACTTATAAGATAAAGATATAAGATTTAACATTTTTGGCCTATATTAAAGATATTTCCTGAAGGGAATGACTGGAACTTGTCAACTATTGCTTTGAGCATATTCTTCATTTGTTCGAACTGAATGTTGTTGACTGTCGTGTGCCGATCAATAAGTTCAAAGACATTGTGTGCCCTTTCCTTGATAATTTGGAGGTTAACAATTTGTTGATCATTGCTCTCTATGATGGAGGTACCTGCTGCACCTACTTTTTGTTCAAAGACAATAACCCTATTGGATAGGGACTCAACAGTAGCTTGAATTTGGTCCATTCGAGTAGTTGTTTCAGCATGTTGAGATTTTAACAGTTCAATAATATTACCAATGGCTGGGATGGGAGGAGTGGTGGTGGAGGGAGGAAAAAGGTCATCATAGTTATCCATGCCAAAATTGGTAGCCTGCTAGAATGATGATGAAGGGTGATTTTGAGTGGAGGATGGTGCATGAGGGTGAACAAAGTTTCAAACCCATTCCCCACAGTTTTTGTTGGCATCCATTTTCTTTAGGAGTGCAGCACTAAGATGATCATCGTCAATAATATCTCGCCTGTCAATTTCAGTGTCAAGTGGCACATTAAAGTATTGGATAATTCGGGTTAGCATCATGCCATAAGGTAGAGAGGGAGGATTGTTCTTGGGGGGTTTTGATGCTGGTCTCATAAACTGAAGAATATGATCAAAGATAATGAACCCTAGGTTTAGTTTTCTACCCTTTAAGATGCACCACAACAAAAAAATATCAAGATGTAAGACATGTGTGCGGCCACTCCCCCGTAGTATAATACAGTAGTATAAAGCACTATGAATCAATTGATTTTCAAAGTAAGATCAGAGGTAATGATTGGAAAAAGTTTTTGTGGATTCGGGTTACCACAAAGATGTTGAATTGCCTCTGTCCCAATAAAATCAGGGGCTTGGACAGTAGATTTGTGAACATAAAAACATTCCCCTTCATTATTTAACCCCAAAATTTGGTTTAGTTGGTGATAGGTAAAGCTAATTTTGATTCCTTTAACATTTGAGGCTAGACATCCATTGATAAATGTTAATTGAGTGTAAAAACTAATGAGGGTTGGATAATAGGATTCATCAATGTTGATGAATGAATCCTAACCCATATTCCTAAATTTATCAAAAAAGGACAGATTTTCATTTATACAGAAAGCAAGGTCAAAAACTCTACCTTGGGCAATTTCACAGTTGCGGAAGTGGGTATTATAAAGCTCCTCCATAGCTGGAGGAAGATAATCAGTGGCTAGTACAGTAGTTGGAGTGGAAAGATCATCGCGTTTTCTCCTTTGACGAGGAGGAAGATCGAGATCAGGATCATAGCTTGGATTCTGATTGTTTGGGGATCGAGGAGCCTCAACAGGTATGGTCGAGAGGTGGAATGACCGGTTTTGGAATGAGGACGGTTGGTGTAAACCATAATGAGTGTGTTGGTGATGGAGTAAGGATATGAGATGGTAGATCTAGCCTGAAAAGGTAAGTATGCGCCTGAGATGAAGAAGGAGAGGGGAGAGACGAGAATAGAATGAAGGAAATGATCGAAAAGATGAAGGAAGAGCTTATATATTAAGTTCATCTGATTGATTAGATGATATGATTTGAGCGATAGGATAAGATCTAAACTACATGTGTGCGCACAATTTAACGATCTATGAGATCCGACAGTTAAAAGTCAGGGATTATCTGTATGAATAGATGGAGGAAATGTGCGAACAAACAGACTTGGAAATGATTTATGTGATGAGATTCATGATATGTGCAATAAGATGGAATCTGTGCGAACAGTTGGTGCAAGTGTACGATCACATGGAATAAACTTGCAGACTTTTCATTTCATCCAGGAGATGTATGAGCAGATTAATATTTTGAACATATAAGATGAAAAATAAAAAGTTTTATAGCATGATCATACCTAGTTGTTTGCGTATTGTGCATAAACAATCTTCAGGAAGCGATATACCTAATTGTTTTCGTATTGTGCAGAAACTATCTTCAAGAAGCGGTTTGGTAAAGATATCAGCTAGTTAATTCTCTATTTTGATAAAATGCATCTCAATATCACCTTTAGCAACATGATCTCGCAAAAAGTGGTGGCGAATTTCAATATGCTTTGTGCGAGAATGTAAAATGGGATTTTTGGAAATATTTATGGCACTTGTATTGTCATACCGAATGGGTACGTGATCAAATTTTAGCCCAAAATCTTTAAGTTGTTGTTTTATGTAGAGAGTTCGTGCACAACTATTTCCTGTAGCAACATACTCCACTTCGGCTATAGATATGGCGATAGAGTTTTGTTTCTTACATGACCAAGAAACCAAAGAGTGGCCTAAAAAGTGGCAAGTTCCACTTGTGCTTTTTTGATCCATTCGACAACTTGCAAAATCTGCGTCTGAATAACTTGTGAGTTTAAAGGAGGTGTGTGTAGGGTACCATAGTCCGAGATTCATTGAACCACAAAGATATTTAAATATTTGTTTCACAGCACTAAGATGCGATTTTTTTAGATATGACTGAAATCTAGCACATAAGCAGGCACTAAACATGATGTCAGGTCTACTTGCTGTTAGGTAAAGAAGGCTTCTGGTCATACCCCTATATTTCTTGATATTAACATTTTTACCTTTTTCATCTTTATCTAATTTTAAAACTGGACTCATAGGAGAGTTGGTATGTTTGGCTTCCTTTAAGCCATATTTCTTTAGCAAATCTTTGACATACTTGGATTGACATATGAAAATGTCATCAAGTGTTTATTGAATTTGCAATCCTAGGAAAAAATTTAGTTCACCCATCATGCTCATTTTAAATTCATTTTGCAAACTTGAGGCAAATTTCTTGCACAGATTATGATTTGTTGAACCAAATATGATGTCATCAATGTATATTTGTATGATTAGTAACTGACGGTTAAGGGTTTTGGTTAAAAGAGTGTTGTCAATCGTACACCTTGAGAAACCATTTTGAATTAGAAATCCACTTAACCTTTCATACCATGCCCTTGGTGCTTGTTTTAGACCATAAAAGGCTTTGGATAGCTTGTAAACATGTGTAGGATTGGCGTAGTCTTCAAATCTGGGAGGTTATTTTACAAATATCTCTTCATCAATAGACCCATTTAGGAATGCACTTTTGACATCCATCTGATATAATTTAAAATAAGTAACATTCTAATTGCTTCAAGTCTTACAATAGGAGTGAAGGTCTCATCATAGTCAATCCTTTCTTCTTGATTATATCATTGAGCAACAAGTCTGGCCTTGTTTCAAACAATCGTTCCATATTCATCTTTCTTATTTCTGAAAACCCATTTAGTTCCAATGATGGTCTTCTTTTCTGGTATTGGAACTAATGTTCAGACTTCATTTCGTTCAAATTGATTTAATTCCTCTTGCATAGTAAAAAACCAAGATTTGTCATTTTCTGCCTCAAATGTATTTTAGGGCATAAGTTGAGATACAAATGCTATATAATCACAAATATTCTAAGTTTGAGATCTTGTACTAACCCCTTTAGATGGATCACCGATGATTTGACCCGTTAGATGATTGTGAACGAACTTTTATTCTTTTGGAAAGGTAGTGTCATTTGGGCTAGAATATGTGCTTGAAGTGTTTATCTAAGAATCATTAATAGGAGACTCTTTGATTTTGAGTTCATTGATGTTTTTCTCAAGATTTATCTCTTCATCATCATCTATTGTAGCCTACATGGGTAGTTGAGGAGATTCATCAAAGATAACATGGATTGATTCAACAACAACCAAGGTTCGTTTATTAAAAACTCTATATATTTTACTTCTGGTTAAGTATCCAAGGAATGTTCCCTCATCCGATTTGGATTCAAATTTTCCCAGATTATCCTTATCATTTAAAACGAAGCGTTTACACCCAAAAACCTTGAAATACCCAATATTAGGCTTTCTTGTGCTCTAAATTTTGTTTGGGGTTTTATGGATGAGTTTTCTAATGATAACACGATTTTTGACATAACATGCGGTGCTGACTGCTTCAGCCCATAAAGATTTAGGAGAGTTGTGCTCATTTAGCATGATCCTAGCCATTTCTTGTAGAGATCTATTCTTTCGTTCAACCACTCCATTTTGTTATGGTGTTCTGGGAGCAGAGAGATTATGGTCATAACCGTTTAGATCACAAAACTTATCAATTTCTTGATTTTCAAATTCTCTAACTCTATCACTTCAAATCCTTTTAATCTTACGTTCTTTCTCATTTTCAACTCTTTTACAAAAAATTGAAAAGATAGAGTGAGCCTCATTTTTGTGTGTAAGAAAGAAAACCCAAGTGAATCGTGAGTAGTCGTCAACAATAACAAAAGCATAAAATTTATTTTCAAGACTTGCAATTCTTTTAGGTCCAAATAAATCCATGTGCAATAATTCCAAGGGTCGGGAAGTGGTGATATCCTTTTTACTTTTGAAGGATGATTTGATTTGTTTGCCTAATTGGCAGGAGCTGCATGTTCGATCTTTTATGAATTTCATTTTCGGAAGACCTTTGACTAAATCTTTGGTGGATAATTTAGAAATATGATCCATGCTAGCATGTCCTAGTCGTCTATGCCATTGTGACAGCCCAGGTTTTACAAACCCGATACGTCCTGTGATGACCTGTGATGGATCCGGAATGCGGAAGTAGAAACAAAAACAAAGTCTCTAGGGATATTTAGCATCCCTAAGACGCCAAGGTGACTTTCTATGAAGTCACCGAACTAAAAAAAAAACAAATATGGAAGCGAAAGTGTGAAAATAGACCAAGTATACCCCCAAGGCCAAAATGGTATTTTCACGCTGAAACAAGGTCTCAGAAGATGTACGTCATACCTAAGACACAAGCGTAACTCCCCATGAAGTCATGGGACTCAAAGGAACAAAGTGCGGAAGCGACGTTTTAAAAAAGGACAGTTTTAGCCCCAAGGGCAAAATGGTAATTTCTAGAAAGATATGGGTGCTACCGAGCTCACCATTGGATAGACGGTGAAAAATTAACAAAGTTAGACTCAAGAATTACTTGATTCAAGGTTCGGATGAAAGAGAAAGACCACAACAAAAATTGGTATTGAGGCAACCAAGGTGCCCACATGCATGCCCTGCGCGCGCGCAGTGGTGCGCGCAGCAATGCTGGCTGACGAATACCTGGGAGTGGCCAAAAGAACAGTGTGCAAATAGGGACCCCAAAATGACTTTTTTTGGAAAAATACGAAAAAGAAACCCCTTAAAATCACATTTTCTAGCTGCCATGTCTAAATTTTATTTTTATTTTTGATATAAAATCCCCAAAATGCCTTTTTTATCAGTTTTGACAAAAAAAACTAAAAATGTAAGTTTGCTTTAAGTATTCAAATGATCAAATATGAAGTTGTGTGCTAAAACAAATGTACACACAAACGTAATAGTGTTTTAAAGCGTACAGGAACTGTTCGTGAATCCCAAATATGCCCGATGTAAAATCCGAACTATCAAACCTAAAAAATGTATAAATAAAATAAAATAAAATAAAAATGCTTTAAATGGAAAACTTGAAGCCTACAACATCCATATCATGCAACCGTGATATTTTGTGCAAAGTGAGTATTCTCGCAAACGTAATATACCTAATTAAATGCTCTGCAATGGTCCATGACCTCAAAATACTCCTAATGCAAAATATGACATATCCAAACCCTAAAGCATGAAAAATGACGTTTTAAAGCAATATTTGAAATCAATCACCATACATGCATTCAAAAGACCGTTTGGCCCTTAGCCACACGTCACATATATTAAAAGAGCACTAAAGAGTGTGCTTATGCACACTTTACATAACTTGAATTGAAAATGACATATTAAAACCTCGCATTTTCTTAATTTTTCATATTTAAGCATATAGTCAAATAGCATAAAAGTAAAACATAAAACATTTGTCCCTTGGCCTCATTACATACAAGTCAAATAGGTCTCAAATGATGTACTTAAGTGTAATACCCCTAATTTTTAGAGGTTTATTTTAATTAATTTAATTGTTTTAAATTGCTTATTTGGCTAAGTGTATTTATTTGTTCCCCTAATTTTCAGAGGTCTATTTTAATTAATTTAATTGTTTTAAATTGCTTATGTGGCTAAGTGTATTTATTTGTTCACTTGTTATTGAGTTAATTATTTATTTGTTTGGGTATTTAATTAAGTATTTTAATTTTGTGACTAATGTTATTTAAATTATTTATTGTATTAATTATGTGATTAATACTTTAACTATATGTTGGTTTGCTTGTGTTGAAATTTAATTGTTAATAATTGATTGTTTATTTAAATTAATTAATAGTTTACTTAATTGCTTAGGTTTAATTAAGTTATTAATGGATTGGGCTTAATGTATTTAGGGCCTAAGAATGGGCCTTGGACTAGTTAGAGAAGTGGAGGTAGGCCTAATTGGATGGTGCAGCCTAAAGGCCCATGGGTATATTGTAAATATGCATATATATATCTATACATATATATATTTATATATATATTATTATTTGGTTATTATTTGGTATTATATATATATATATATATATATATATATATATATATATATTATTTCATATATGAGGGTTATTATTATTATTACCTTATTATTATGATTATAATTATTATTATTATTATTGTTTTATTAGGTTTAGTAATCTGATGGGGAAAAGGATTGGGGAAAAGGATTGGGGAAAGTTAGAATAGTACATATATAACTCCAAACCGTAAAATGAAAACCTTAAAGATATTATATAGAGATTTAAACATCATTAAATTAGGTTTAAAAGCTTGCCAAAAATACTGTTATAGCAAAAAATGATTCTGACTTTTTGCCCATCTGATTGAACATATTGTTCATCTGTGCGGTCACTTGAGGTCAAGTGATCGGACATATGTTTCATTTGTTTGGACAGTTGGAGTATCTGACGTGTAATATTGAAGATGTGATCGGTATAATGAGATCTTATTTCCCCGCACTTTCAAGATTCAAACCCATCTGGCCAGTTATATAAATGATCTGATCGATCATACGAAAACTTTTAGTTTTTCTAGACATACTGTTTTCTTCATCTTATCGTTAATATGAAGTGATCTATTCGATCACTTGAAATCATCTGATCGGTTATATGAACAAAGTGATTGGTTATATGATAGTTTTGACAATTCCAAAACTCACTATCTTATGCATCCTATCGATAATTTGAGGCCGTCTGTTTGGTCATATGGATCAATCTGATCGATCACATATCTGAAGTGTTCGGTCACATCAATTATAATTTGCCATTTTAGTAAGGTCATTTGATCAGTCACATTGTGCATCTAATCGGTCAGTTCAAGTGACAAATTATGGTTTATATGATATGAATGGAATGCAATTGAACTTTAAACTAAAGTGATATAATCTATTTGCCTTACATTTAATCTACTCTCACCATTTCTAAACTACCCCTGTTAATGGAAGAGAGGCTTTCCATTTGTCATCCATTCCTTGATGAGTCCATGCCATGTTCTTTATTTGTGCTCCTTTTTAATTGCATCTCATATGGAGATATGTTAAAACCACTTATTATCTTTGTTTGTTATCATCAAAATAGTAACAAGTGAATTAAGGGCACTTGTGCCAACAATATATATTTGTGAAATTTTATTACTAATTCTAAAGTATTAAAAATTAAATATGTGTTATATATAATATATATATAATGAATAAGTATCTTTAATTTAATTTTTAATTATATATTGAATGAAAAATGATATCTATATTAAATTTTATTGGGGAATAATATATATATATATATATATATATATATATATATATATAGCAAGAACTGAGATTTTCATTCCATATATGATGTCTATATATTAATCTGACAACTATGACAACAAATATATATATATATATAATCTCCATTTGACTAGTAAAAGAAATACATATATTTAAACTTTCCAACTTATGAATGGCATTAAGTCTTAGAAAATGTAAAATAGCCAACTTAAAGAGAGATAATACAAAGAAGTTATTAGCATACACACCCATGGGCATTTTCGAAAGAGTAAAAAAGAAAGCGGGCATTACATAATTTAAGAGGTGTTTTTTGCTTGAAGAATAATAGAGTTAATAACACATTTTTTAAAATTGGAGTGAAACCGTAAAAGTGCTATTAGTATTTTTTTTTTGGCACTTTATCCTTTAGTGTGAATATCCAAATGGAAACCTTGGGTATTTATATACCCAAAGTGTCTATTCGGTCCAATCCTTTAGGTTGGCCTTATTCATTTGGATTGATCAAGTCCTTAGTGCAATCTGGGTTTGAAAGTATTTTTGAGCCCAAGCCCAAGACTTTGCATCACCATACACACACACACACACACACACACAGAGACTCATGGTTTCACAAAATTCCAATGTGGGGACAAGCATTCCCATACACCCATTTATTTCATTTCAAACCTATTAAACACCTCACTTTGTGACACAATTTATCATTTATCGTAAATAATTTTAGTGGGATATAGCGTGCTCATCTCCTCCAGGAGAGGAAAGCCGTTCCACAATTAACCCACTTCAAAAACTTAGCGAGATCCACTTTTATTTTAGCCCAAAGATTACTTAAACATACTTGTATTTACTATTTTTCAAAACTAGTTTTCAACAATATACAAAGCTAAATGTATATATTTGAAGTATTTTCAATTTTATTTGAATCCTTTCTTTATTTATATTTGGAAGGATCTGAGAGTGATTTTAAACTTTATTTAAATTCTTTTGTTGTTTATATTTGAAAGTATTCAAAATAAAAGGGATCTGTTCATCCTTTCATTTATGCCTTTATGTCTGATATAAAGTTTCATGCATAGCTCTCTATTATTTGAATCAATTTATTTGTGATGATCTATATTAATTGTATGCATGTGAGTGTTATCAGGGCTAAATATGTTCCATTTAATTTCAACATTCATTTAGACATCTAAGTCACTTCAAGGTGTAGTAGACATCCGCTAGAAATCATTTAGACATCTAGTCACTTCAAAAATTCTATTTTAAAAGTTTTAAGCGCTGAAGTGATATCAAGTGTGTAGATAACTCGATAACTTAATAGATTAATGCCTTTGATAGATTTTGTAGTGGAGTGTCAGGTTTTGACTAAAACTCTTTACATATATTAATCTAACTTTTAATACTTCTCGAAGAGGAAGAGGAAAAAAAAAAAAAAAAAGTGATACCAAGTGTCTAGATGACTCTATCCTTTTTATGAAAACCATTTAAGTTTTTGAGCCAATTCATTTATCATAGGGACCATAAACTGATTGGATTAAAATTTCAAACCATTTCCTTATTTCATGTTAAAACCCTAGAGTTGAACTTTCGAATCAAATGCAACAAAAATTACTTACTCTCATTTACCATGGTCTTGAACTTGATCTTCAATGTTTGAGTTCCATTGGTCTTGAGCTCGAGCTTGCGCATTTATTCATAGATCTACTTATATTTGAGTTAATATATAATAATCTTAAATTTACCACACTCAATAGAATATCAACTTTTCAAGTTAATAGGTTGTTATCATCCAAATTACCAAGTTACCCTTGGCGTAAAACCTAAGAGGTAACAAAGAGTTTTGATGAATTAAGCTATCCTAGGTATCAAGAAGCCTAGACCTAAAATGTAGGGTTTTGAAAGAGTTTCGATGAGTTTTAACCTAGCCAAACATTTTCACTTGATGAAAGTTACGAAAAGTGTTTTAAAAGAGTTTGTTTTTGTGTTTAATGATTTTAGAAAAACCTAGTATTATGAGCTAGCTTGGATGGCGCATAATGGCTAAGGGTTATGGTTCTAGGAATTTAAAAAGTGTGTGATTTCATGTGGATTTTGAAAAATCATTACTTCGAAGCGTATTTGGCTAATCCACACATTAGTTAGTATGATTTCTGCGATATGTCATAGTAATAGCTTAATTTCTAATACTAGGGTTACACGAACAACAACCCACAAGAGTTTTGTATTATAATTTCGGCATTATATTGGCATGACCCAAAATATGTATGCTCATTGAGCATACATATGAGCATACATATTTTGTGACTACACCTTTCTATTTATTTATTTTTTGGTGACTTTCATCATGTAGATTGTTATGAAAATAAATTCTTAAGCATTAGTATTGCTAAATCTCACAATATCGGGAAAATATATTTCTAAATTCTTAAGTATTTTCTTTTTTGATAACGGGATAGGAGGACTTTGCCCCGACTAATCCACAAGATTCGTGCAAGGCGTCCCTCCACACTCATATGGATCAGGTAAAAATTTGACTATGTTTACGGACATGACCCCAAAAAAATTGTTTGTACATGAGTCACCAGGATTCAAAAAAATTTTAACTAGACCAACTCCTTAGGGTTATAACTCATCATTTTGTCTACGTCAAATTAACATTTATTGTACCCTGATGTCTAACAATTATTCAAACCCTTATTTAATTACTAATATATATATATATATATATATTAAAAAAAATGATATGATCCATTAAGAAAAATGAATATATAATTCCTTATCTGAAAAAAGAGTAAAAGAAATTGAGTATATAAGCTGGCATGATAAACAGTGTGGTGGACAGTGGCCGGTGGGGGACTAAAGTGATGGCATGCTTATGGCATTGGGCCTTGAGAAAGTATTAGTCTATCTAGCAACACCAACTTTGCATCCACCGTGCCTTCTTCTATGTTTTCTTTACAGCTCGGTTTCCAAACTCATTGGTCCCCAACCACTTAGTGAACCTTCTTGTGAATTCTAAGAAAAGTCAGTGCTATAAACTTTGATGATCCATCACATGAATTGGGTTCTATATTGAGATGTATGCAGAATCTATTTCATTCAATCCATCAAGTTGCACCTACTCTCTCTTTCGTCAAAGAAGAGGTGAAAAATGAGCCATTTGTGAAATGTGGGAATGAGTAAGTCCAAAGAAAAAAAACAATTTACACAACTATTCAAAATATTTCTCACTTAAAAAAAAATTAAAAAAAAAAAAAAACATAATCATGATACAAATCTACGCAAATGATGAACTCCATCGAGTGCTTTCTTTAGACATGATGCTCTTTAATTGTTTTACCTGTTGGTGTTTTTTTATTTCTAAATTAGGGATGTGAACATTAAGATAGTGTTGTACTTGTTTAAAAGAAATAATAGATGACTTATGGTATTATAAAAGTAAATTTCTATGCAGTTCAAGTTGAAGATTGTGAATTTGTTTTTTTCAATCATTCTGCCCTCTATGTTTCTTTCTCTCTCTCTCTCTCTCTCTCTTTTTCTTTTTCCTTTTATATATATATATATATATATATATATATATATATATATATATATATATATGCATACACACATATATATAGTGAATCTCAGGTATACCAAACTGTCTCTCTCTCTCTCTCTCTCTCACTTTCTCTCCCTTTTTTTTTTTTTTTTTTTTCTTTTTTTACCAAACAACTGAAAGAAAAAAGAAACCACCAGTGGGGACAAAAGTTAGACTTTACCTTTATATATATATATTAGCAGTGTTTAGAATATTGAGTAATATTCTTAAGAGATTCCTATCATGACAAGAGTTATGAACTCTCTTATTTTTTATTAAACAATTGATTTGACTTTTTATAATTTAAAAAATTTATTTCATCTAATAGTTAAATAAGAAGAGTTCGTAGCTCTTTTCATGAAAGGGACCTCTTAGAACCATTACTTCAAAATATTATTATATTTGGGGTAAAAAAGAGAGGAAAGGTAAATACATGTCGAGGAGAAATTGTTGAAAAACAAGCGATCCAAAAAATATGCTAACCATGTTGTTGGAGATGAACATATTGAAATAAATATTATATATATATATATATATATATATGTATTATATTCTGTTTCCATCTTCCTGACTTCTTTCCTTATATATATATATATATATATATATTATATATATATTATATTAGTTTTCCTTTTTTTTTTTCTCTTTAATTTATTTCTTTTGTCAACTTTATTTCCTATATATTATGTATCAATACAATGTAAACGTATCAAGAAATACAATCAGTAAGAGAAATGTAACCTCAGTGGCTCTTAATCTACGAATGTAAGCTTTATTGCCGAACCATGTATATAGTGTGTTCTCCATCTCTCTCTCTTCCATCTTCTTATTTTACATCTTATATTTTCGCATTATAAATTTAACATGTTATCAGAGCAACGATCCTAGATCGTTTATTTTCTTTTTCTTTTTTTTTTCTTTTTTCTTTTTTTTTCTTCAATTTCCTTTACTGATTGCAGAGAACAATGAAGGAGAAGACCAGTAAAATTTGATCCGTTTCTGGTTTAGATCTCTCTTTGTTTTTCCTTTTGATCAACCACGCGCTTCCAAGCAATGTCCCGCACCGTCACGTGCCGACGCTCCAAAGTAAATTTGACTTGCGCTTCACGTGACACACGCTCCTGCAAGTAGATCTCACTCGCTCTACATGTGCCCATGCGCTCCTCCTTCATCAACAGTAATCAACGCTCCAAAGCGTTGTTCTGACTATTTCCCGACGCTGTTCTGACTATTCCCCGGCTTTGTTCGGCCACTTCCCCGGCGTTGTTCCGGCCACTTCCCAGGCGTTGTTCCGGCATTTCTCCGGCTTTGTTTCGGATCTTTTTTATTTGTCAGATGTATTACCCAAATGTTTCCCAGTGTTGCTCTAGCCTATTTCTCGGCTTTATTCCAACCCATTTCCCCAGCATTGTTCCGGCCTTTTGGATGCTTTTCGCTCCACCACCGTTTTCAAGATTTCATTTTCAAACTCAAGTTGACTTCGAGAAACCCATCTTGAATTTGCAGTAGAATATTAAAATATCTATTATATATATATATATATATATTATATTTTGTTTTTTTCTCCCTTCTTTCCTTATATTATATATATTATACATATATATTATATACGTTTTCTTTCTTTCCTCCTTAATTTATCTTGATCCAAATTTATAGATCTTAGTGTCGAACCATGTATATATTATGTTCTCAATCTCTCTCTTTCAATTTCTTATTTTATATCTTACATTTCTGCATCACAAATTTAACAGACCAAACTTTCTAAAACGTGAAAATAATGAATCACTAATGTGAATCCTTGAATTTGATTTGATATCAACTTTTGCAACTTGATAATCGATAACCTAAACAAAATAGACTTTCAAAAGGTACAAACCAAAAGTGAGTGGCAAAGATGTAGTACCACTATTTATAGAATTTCAAAAAGTCAAAATCAAAAGTCACACATCATCTAAATGGTTGTAACCTATTCAAATTAAAATTCAAGAAGCAAATTCTAGAAGCATAGTAGTTATTACCATATGAATAGTTGCAACTATTCCATTCAAATTTTAATAGACACATTCTAAAAGCATATATAATAGTAATTATCGATGTTTCTGTATCTCACATATATCGTATGTATGTGTGTGTGTATATATATATATATACATATATTCAACAAAAATAAGTGTAGAAATTAACTTCACTATAAAATTATCTTTCCCAATTTGTTATGTTATTTTTGTATTTTATATGAATTTTAATTGGAACCTCATAGAGAATTGAAATTTGTTCAATTAGTTGGCAATATTTCAAAAATGCTGTAAATTATGGTGCAAGTGCTTGAGATTTCTAAATATTCAACTGGTACACTTAGGCCAGAAAAACTATCCTTTCTGTTCACTCTCCAAAGAATCAAACAAACTATTTTGATTGAATCCAAAAAAAAATTGAAAATCATAGAATAATAAAATATTCAGTGGCCAATAGGGATCTTTGCAAGTAATATTAGAGCATTACCTGTAACCCAGTTGGTAGAGCGCCAAACTTATGCTCGGAGAACATTTTTAACTTCATTTTTACATTTCTCACATTTAAATGGACTAGATAAGAATCTAAGATAATGTAAACAAACACTAGGTAGATGAAGACTATGTTTGGTTTATTTTTCTATTTTTAAAGAATTAAAAATTTAAAAGTAATTCATAAACTTGTTTAGTTGTAGTTTGCTAAAAATTATTTTTCGAAAGTCTATTTTTTTTTTTTTTTTTCAATTCGAAAGTCTGTTTAAAAAAGCTGTTTATTGTCTTTTTATTTTGCTGAACCAACCGACCCTTATTAAATAGTGTCCAAAATATTAATTGATATTATTGACACAAAAACAATTATATTCAAACTTAAAATTGTATTATGACGTTTAGCAATCCAAATTTCATCATTACATCAAATCATTTTATCATCACACCTAACATTTCATTCCAAGCAAATCTTACAAAATAACGAGTCGACGCAATCCCTACCCATTTTTCATTTTTGTTCCTTTTCTAATTCTTTGCTCAGCAATTAATGCAATTGAAAAATCATATAAGAATCTAAATATTGTTTGGTTTGGTTTTTTAATTTTAGATAATTAAAAATTAAAAAATTATACAAAAATATATTTAGTTTGACAGTTTTTCAAAACTGCCTTCTAAAAGTTCAGAAAAAAAAAAAGATATGCTTACTAATAATAATATTTTATAATTTTTTAAAAATAATCTTACATTTTAAAAAATTACGAAAGCAAAACCAAACATACTTGAGATTCTGAAAAAGGGAAAAGAAAAAAGATAATAACTTTACACCATTTTCACTTTAACAAACTTGAATGTTATTAGGAAAAGGCAACTTAAAAGACTCCTAAGTTTGGGTCGAACCCATGGCTTAGTATTGTAACGCGCACGGTTCGAATCCAACTTTATGGCCCTACATTCAATCCGCAATTGTCCAAGTCATGTCATTCTCAAAGATCCAATGGCACACCTCAATCTTACCCGGACCCGAACCCAATGCAATAAAGGCTCCATGACCTGCGCTCCAAGAGGACGTGTCAATGTGACATATGGCAACTCCATGATTGATCTTGGCCTTAGTTTTCGGATCCAATAGATCCGCTTCGTAAACCCGAACCTTGGGAACCGAATGGCAATAATAGAGTAGGTATGGGAACAAACTTTGGTGACAAGAAACCGACTTGGTGATCCTTCCACTGTTGATTCCTTTAACCGACCCGATCATCACATTTTCCTTTGACCCGTGAGTGTTCTCTGTGGTCCGAACCACCACGGCCCGACCCAACACCGAAACGGCAAAATCAATCAAGTCCTCACCCGACCCGACACACCGCTTGGTCTCCCCCGGGCTCGGCACTCTCTCGCACTCGCTTAGTCCGTCCGCGAGTATACCCTCCATGCTCGAGTTCTCACGCGCGTGAAAAATCTGTTTCATCTCATTCAGCCTCAATGTCGAAAACGGTAATTTCGATGAAATCACTCGCGGCAAAAACGACCTTTTGGGCATTTTATCACGAATATCCGGCATCGGCATCACAGTCCCAGTCTTCAGCATCCTCTCCCTAAAGAATTTGCCCGGCTCGACCCATCTATTTACGGATTTGCCACTGGCAGCCATTAAAGAAGCCAGATTTGCAGTCTTTTTGGTGTATTGAGCAAAAGTGACACCCTTTTTGGTGTAGTCTTTGAAAGTGTTGTTTACACCGTACTGTTTGAACCCGATTTCCTGATTCGAACCCTTACTACCATACCCGGTGAACTTGTCTGTACCTTCGTTGAAGGATTTTCCGTAATTGACGAATTTGACCTCCGCAGCATTTGAATTCTTGGCGTACGATTGGAACGAGTCGTCCCCAACATTGGATTGATCTCTGTAATTCTTGAATATATCAACCTCTGCATTACCTGATCATATCAGAGATTTTAGAGTTTAGTTGCTTGTCAGTTTGAGTTCTTCATTCACATAATTAGTTACTATTATAATTTAAGAGAGGGGTTTAATAATGTTTTTCTATGAACAATAAATAAATAAATTTGAGTCTTTCTGTAATAATTTTTTTAAATAGTTCGTAACTAATATTTCCTTCCTCTCAAAATATTTGTCCAATTTTCTATTTTGGAATGTCCTAAATATTATTTTTTATCACATTTCTAAACTAGTAACATTATTTTGTCTAAACAACTGCACTAATTATTTAACACTATTTTATCTTTTACTAATGACATATTTAAAACTTCATTGAATTAATACAATAAAAAACTAATAAAATTTCACTACCATAAAAAATTAAATTCCCCATTAGATGTATTTTGGGCTGTTGGAGTATGTAAAAGATTTTCAAACCACTTCCAATTATTCCTATTTAATATTACTTTCTTGTTATTTTAATCATTTTGAATATTTTGAATTGAAAAAAATGATTTTCAGAGTTAATATTCAAGACTAATTATTTGACTCAAGCATTTGTTGTTGTTTCAAATTATTGTCAATCTTGAAAAGTCAAACAAATTAAATGCAAAATTTTCATAATTATTCCTTTAATTATTTAAGAATCTTTCAACTTGTATTTTATACTAATATTTAAAATTTAAAGGTTAACTAAGTAATTTGAAGAGAAGACAATACATTAATTATATGCCTTTTTAAAGAGTTAAAAAAAAATCAAAGATTGACAACCAAAATGTGACGGAATAATTTTTAATAATCCACTTCAATGCATCTAATTGCGACAAATGATTCCGATAAAGCAATATTTAAGGCATTGACTATTTCGTTAGAAGTATTGTTCCCTACAGATCTTTTAAGTGTGATTGGATTTTTCAACACAAAATAAATAGTGTTAAAAATTAATGAATTGAAAGATTATTATAATAAAAATGAAATACATCTGTTAAAAAGTAGAAGTTAGTGCGTTGAAACATAATTGGCGTGTTGAAAATATTAATGTGTTGAAATATTATTACGGTAAAAAAACAAAAAGAATAATGCAGGTTGTTACTTTCTAACGATAGTCGTCTGGTTGAAAACCAAAGCCCCTCTAATGCTAAAACAGTTGAGTTTGAGTTTTTTTATTTTTTACTTTTATGGCAAGAATATTATAAGGAGAATAAAATAATGTAAGGTTCGAATACAGACTTATGCACGCATTGAAAACACGACTTGAGAGTTGAAATCTAACATAATGGATGACCATAATAATAAATTTGTTTTAACAATTAAATTAGAGAGACTTCTGGGTGTTAACTTCTTAAATATTATAAAATTTTCAATTTTTCCAAGAGAATTGAAAAAAAAAAAAAATGAAATTATAAAAACAGATTAAAAATTTTGTATATATAAAAAAAAGATGATTGTTACCTCCATTGCCATAGCTATTGAAGTTGTTTTGTGGCACATTGCCGTCCTCTCCATAAGACGCGAACGTCTCATTCGCGCCATTAGCATTCTGGCCGTATCCATTGAAGGTGGAACCCACCACATTCGAGTCCTTCCCATAGCTATTGAAACCGTCGGCCGCGCCATTTCCATTCCTTCCATAGTTCGTGAACCCCTGGTCCCCTGCATTCGCATCATCGCTGTAAGAATTGAAAGACTGTTGCCGACCGTTGGTGTCGGTGGAGTAGGTCTTGAACTGGAGGTTGGGATTGTTCACCCCGTGATGGTAATTCTTGAACTCGCCGGCGCCGCCGGTGGCGGTGCTGCCGTAGGTGGAGAAGCTCTGGTCGGCGACGTTGGCGTCAGCGGCATAATTGGCAAATTTGTCGCCGTGACCCACCGAGTCGCGGCTGTACCGCTGGAACGAGTCGACCGGGAGGTTGTCGCCGTCGGAGTAGTTCTTGAACGAGTCGAAATCGCCGAGTTGACTTGTTCCGTAATTGGTAAAGTTCCTGTTTAGGTACGAGGCAAAGTTGACGTTGTGGTCGTGTTTTTTCAGACTCGGCGATAAATCGGGGAAGCAGAGCAAGTTCGCCGAGGAACAGAAGGAGGGTAGTTGGGTGGAGAGGGCGTTCTGATCGGCGAGTTTGGAAAAAGTCGCCAATTCCACGGCGCTTAATGGGGAGGCTTTGTTGAGAAGAAATGAGGATTTGGGC